>NC_071570.1:75068165-75438165 GCF_026979565.1 Vidua chalybeata
GTGTCCTTGGCTTTGTGCTCTCCTCTCCCTGTCCTCTGACAGCTGCTGCACTCCAAGCCCCTTCTCCCACCTTCATCCTACCCTACTCCTCGAGCACGAAACAGCCTTGAGCAAGCAGTCTGTCTGTCTTGTTTGCAAGTATAAGTGCTTCTACAAAGAATTATCAGAATATTCAGGGTTTTCCCCCCCCCCGCCCCCCATTATTTCCCACACCCTTTTCCCTTTCTTGACATTTTCTATGGACACAGGACAACTCCTTCACAGCTCCTTGGCTCAGTGTAGAAATACCTACGGCTTTCAGATTTTGCCAGTAAAATGTTTTAAGACACATTTAAGCCGTTAAATGTTGTCAATCACGTTAATTTTTTTGCTAACCAAGCTGGGTAGTAACACACAGATTTCCTTGGTGATCTCTGCCCTACCTGTCTGCAGACAGCAGACACTCAGTTAATCCCTGCTTTTAGTGCTTTCCTTGTCTCCATCCTGCACTCCAAAAGGCAGCGGAGAAACCTCCACATTCAGTTAAAACTGACTGAAAAACCTGTGCTTCTGGCCGAGGCACACAGAGCCAATCCGAGACGCGGAGCCGTGGCTCAGGGGAGCCAGGCACCTGTGTTGTCACACTGCTGGCCGCTGCCACACACCCAGGCACGCCCTGCACGTGACGTCACATCAGATTTTACCTGGCCAAGGAGCTTTTGGCCCTGATGGCAGCCGTCCAGAGCCCCTCCAGCAGAGCCCTGGCTCAACACATCCCCAGCACGGAGCGTGGCACCGTCCTGCACCGTCAGCAGCAGGGAGCAACATCCACCGGGATTTACAGCTCTCCAGGACCTGCTGATTCATGGGCAAAGCCAGAATTAAACTGTACCACACCTGAGCTGTTTCTCAGCCCTCCCACCCCTGTTGCAGGCCGCAATATTTCCAGACTCCTCTCGTGGTGACAGGGGCTGAATGTCACCTGTGCTGCCCCCTGACCCCCCCGGGGCAGGAGCCACCACCAGGTTCTCACCCCGCAACTTCACTCCTGCTTGTGGGCTGGGATTCTGGCACGGAACACTCAGTGAGGAGTGTGACCTCCAGATTTACGGGTGCATTTCAGAAAAAGGGGAAAAAAAAAAAAAAAAAGAGGAAAAAAAAGTAAAAATTAAAGACTGCTGGTCAAACGGGATGCACAATGGATTGACGTGGTGCTGCAGGAGCTGCATCCCAGCAGATGAATTTCTCTGTTCCTACTCACTCAGGCAGCTCTGGGATGCTGGGATGCTGCACTTGACCCTCAAGTCTTTCCTGACAGTGCCTGTGGTACCTCTGTGGATTGGTAAATGATACAACGAGCACGGTAAAAGGAGGGGATGCAAGGGTTAATGAGCTGCTGGCACTTCTCCTCTGCTTTGTGGTCTGCTGAGTGCACGAAACAACTTTGTGCCAAATTCAGCATGTTCGGGAGCCCTTATCAGAAAGAAATCCAAACTTGGGCATGGAAGACTTATGGCAAAGTGGGCATCCCTCTGAAAGGATGTGATTGCAAAGGGGCCAGAGATGCTGAGACTGTTTGTGACAGGGGAAAAAAAAAAAAAACACTTTTCTGTGGCTTCCCAGCTCCACCCCCAGGAGGGGAGCCTGGCACCCAGCAGCCAGCAGCTGGCAGGGGACATCCTTACCCAAACCCTTTTTTTTTTTTTTTTTTGGGTACCACCAGGAACCGAGCCCATCCAGTTTACACGACACTTAGAGGAATTAAAGCGCTGTGCAATTAGTGCTGATGTTGGATTGCTCGGGCAGGATCAGGGCTGCCTTGTGCTAAGCCCTTCCAGACGGGCAGATGAAAGTCTCTGATCCGCAAAGTAGACAAGGCATTAGTAGAAACACAAGAGATAAAAGCTGAAAAAACAGAAAGAAAGCCGGGACAGCAGCTCACAGGTTTCTGCAGGCTGAGGGGCTGGCAGTCATCTCACATGGCACAGAGCAGGGGACAGGGAGAGGTGGCTCTGCTTGGCCTCACAGAGCACTAACTGTTATTAGAATCGCTGTCAAAGCTGGAGGAAATTGCATCCATTTTACTGTTGAAACGTACAGAACGTACAAAGCTTCCCCAGCATCCATAAACAGTTAAGTATATTAGAAAACAGAGGACAAGAGCTCGCTGTTGTTCCTCAGCCTCAACTTGTATTGCTTCCAGTGGCCATTTCACCTCAATAAAGACAGAAGGATCCAGGCACAATGTTTTTAATTACAAGTGGCACTTCTAAGCCTTCTGTGGTCGGTGCCTAATCCAAAAAAAGTGACTTCACTTTGGACTCTGGCGTTGTGGATGCTCCGTGTAGAGGACAGGCTGCAAACTGGTTCCCATCCTGCCTTAATAATAGGGTCACGATCCAAAAAGGAACTTTGAACGCTTTACTTCAATATCCAGACTTGAAGTTTTCTCTCTGTAAAGGGTTTTATAACCCAGCAATAAAAGACTGCCTTTGAAAGTTGACTTGAAAGGTCTTAGGAAAACTGGGTATTTTTACATTTGAAGCTTCCAGTACTTAACTGCCGAACAAGAGACAAACAAATTGGCAGCTTGCATGAGCAAATCTGCCCTGGCCAGGTGAGACGAACCAAAATAGAGTCAAGTTTGCACATTCAGAGCGTGCAGGATGCTCCCATGCAGGAGCCCTTCCAGCTGTGCCTGCTGCAGGGTGGAGCAGCGGGGAGGGGAGCTCCTGGGATGGGGTTTGGTGGGGCACGGCACCAGCGGGGCAAGAGGCACCAGAACCAGAGGGAGAGGAGAGACAGAGCACAAGAAATGCACAGAGGAGGACCAAGATGAGCACTGAGGTCTGGTTTCTGGTGGCAGATGGCCAGGAGAAATATTTCTCTACTGGGTGGATAAGGGCTCGTCTTCTGCTGAGGTGTAACCAAACCCCACTGAGGCTCCCACGAGCTCTCAAGGAATTGGCAGAGACCAGGGGAATCCATGTGGAAAAAATCCCAGTTTTTATCCAAATGAGATGCAAATGTTCTGATGGATGAGCTATTCACCATTTCCTTTGACAGCATTGTTGGACGTTCGCTGTGAGGAGTTTTCCCTCTATTTCAGTGACTTATGTATATTATTGATTTCCACACAGTTTGCCTAGTTATGCCATTTTCTCTGCAGTCAGCTATTCTGTGTAAGCCCCGAGGATCTGTCTTTCCCTCAGGAAGCTCCTACTGGAGTCAGCTGCAATATCCCTGAATTGACTGGTAAAAGCCATTTGTGTTTGTAGTCTCATGGCCTCTAAAGGCTGGGACCTTGCCAAACCCTCATGGTTGCCTTTTAACCAGGCTATTTTTACTGGATATATATAAAAACATAAATCCCCTCACATCGGCATCTGGACATTCTGCTTTGCTCCTTCTCTAAAATTACCTCTGTTTGTCAATACTTTTTTTTTTTTTTTTTTTTTTTCCGGATGGTGCCTTCAGAACAAGATGTCAAACCACAGCAGAATATTTTATGTAATGCTTCAGTGTCACTTTTTCTGGGCATGGAGGAACGAACCAGCCTTAGCAGAGTTTGGAAGTTGAAAAGGGCTCTCTTTGGAGACAGTTCTTGGAGAGTGTACTTCTCAGAAAAGGGAATTCTTTGGACTTGTTGGGAACTTGGGCACTGAACTCAAGATCCATAGAGGTCATTTCTATAGGAAAGGAGCACTGCCAAAGAGAAGAGTGGGGCAGAAATAGAAATTTAACCTGAAAGAGGTTTAAAAAGAGGGAATGCAAAGTGTGTTATGGATTGAGATGGAAGTCACCTCAAAGATGAGGCTTTGCAGGCAGGAGGGAACGTGCCCACAGCCTGCCTGGCCTGCTCCTCCCAAATTTGGTCTGGTCAGCCTGGATGGCAGCTGCTCCTTCCCTCCCAGGTCCTGGGAAGTGAAGGGAAGGTGTCTGCCTGGCAGTGGAGTAATTCCTCAGTGCCTTGGAGGGCCGCTGTGTCCCTCCCCAGACACGCAGGCAGCCCTTGCGTGGAGGAACGGGGACGTAATTGTATAATCATTTCTATGGTGACAAGGAGGGAGAACATAACTTCGAGACGTTTAGAATAATAATGTGCCTAAGCAAGTGCATATTTTAAAACCCTTCTGCTCGTGCATGAAAAGGTCCTGGGCAACTTCGGGCAGTGAGGAGAGACAGCGTGCCATAAACCTCCTCACAGCAGCCTGGAAATTAATTTCCAGAAACACAACTGAACACAGAGCAATTTTAGCAGCAGCTTCTGCTGAACCCTCCGTGGTAAACATCGCTGTTAGCCCAGCAGGGAGTGACTGGACTTCCAAATGAAGAGCCAGCTCTGCAGGCAAGGGTGGGAGCACCACAGTGCCCGTGGTGAGCCCCAGCATCCCTCGTTCCAGGGTGTACTGACCCCTGAATTCCCACTCCAAGTGCAGCTCTTGGAAAAGCAGGACGGGCTGTACTCAGTCACGTTCACTTGCTTACCTGAACTGCTCCTGAAAAACAAGCCCTAAAATATTTCCAATATGTCAGTTTAGAAGGGGGGGCTTCCACTCCTCTGTCAACAGGTAATGATTTTTCGCAAGCAACAAACAAATGCTTTTGGTAACTTGGGTCTGAATGCAAGAATTCCTTGGGAAATGCAGTTGATGGGATTCAAATTCGAATTGCAAGACAAGAACCAAGACTACATATGTATATACATGTATATATAGATGTGTGTATATATATCTGTGTGTTCCAGGAAAGATGCACCAGGTTATTTTTAAACGGAATAGGAATAGATGGGAAAGAAATAGAAACAAACAGGGGAGAATGGGGTGAATCTTGCCTTCCCTGAGTTTTAATGTGGCCCTGTATGAACTGACTTTCCTCACAAATCTTGAAAATAAAGAGAATATCATCACGGAACATGTTAATATCTTCAGGAGATAGTGAATTCTGTGAAACATTGGCCATTCCTGTGCCTTTTGCTTTGGCCTTTGCTTTGGTCGCTTCAGCTCAAGTCTTGACGTGGTTGTCTTCCAATGAGCACTGGAACAAGGCATGCAGCACACATCTTTAACTCTGGTGTGCTTCTCGTTGTGTAAGACATTCTCTGAGTTTCAGATAGCTTGGACCACGTCACCAAGCTTGTCAGATTCCCCTTCTGTTTCTCATAAACTCACACAATACTGCAGAGTTCAGCTTCACCCTCATGCAGAGAAATATCCAGGCCCATCCAAAAGATTGTTTACACTGACATCAGAGAGGATGGAAAACAAATTATGACATTTTTGTTTGTGTTAGGAGCCAGATACCGCCGGAACCATGGAAATCTGGGACAACGTTCAGATTGGATGCTAGTATCTATAAATCTATTTTTAATTTCCAAGCAGACCTAATCTGGGAACCTTGAAACAGTTTATTGGTCCCCTACTGTTCTGACATCCGTCTGTCCAAGTTCTTCTCACATGAGGAGAGGGCTGGGAAGTGCCTGTTGAAAATCTATAGATAGATATGAGGTAGGTTCACTGGAAGGGTTTAAATGAAAGATTTTCTTCACTGCTTCCCTCATGGCCTTCAAAAAAGCTTTAAGTTTGCTGTTTCCTTACTCCTCAGCAGCAGTTCCTAGTCCTACCCTGCTCCAAACCATCCTGGTTTCAATGGGAAGCTCCCTCCTCAGCAGACAACACCATCAAGCCTGCCACAGCTGAATTTAGCTTGTGTTGTTTCCCCAGACATGACAACCACCTGTGGAAATGAAAGAGGATTCACAAAACTCATTGAAAGAGACAAAGAAAAAGCCCCACTGTAAAAAATAAAAAAAAATTTTAAAAAAGTATTTTTAAAAACTGAGCTTAAAGAATCAGCATGTAGGCAGAAAGAGAAATATAATATAAATGGGATCTCCTTATTATTGTGTATTTCTTTGCTGGATTAGTTTGTCATTTCCATCAATATGCAAGTTGCCTTTAATACATACTGACAGCAGTTTTTTAAAAAACAAGGGATGTGTTTGTCAGGATTAAACGTGCTCAACCCACGGTATCAAACCCAGAACAGCCCTCAGGAGCAGCCACTGACTGATGATGGAAAAGTGGAGTGCTTGGGAAGCCACATCACTGCTGACTCCTGATTCCCCTTGAGGCAGCAAGAAATCAGGGCCAAGCTCTTTGAGGAATGGTAAAAAAGGAAGACCAGGGAGCAAGCTGGCACATGGAACATGAGCTGGCAGATGGAAATGAACTGGTTCCCTGAGTCCTTTGGTATTCCAGGCAACTTCTCCTAGTGAAACATTTTTATCCCCACCATCTTTAATAATATTTTCTTTTTCCCCTCCATTCTAAGGTGGGACGCTTTTGTGCTTCTGAGAAATTTGAGTACACTGAGCAGAGAGCGCTTAAAATCCAAAGTGTGACCCAGGCTCTTGCCAGGGACACATCAAATAATGCAGGTCTCCAGCACCACAAACACGCGTGGCAAGATGCTGGAGAATCTTGGGTGTTGGGGCAGGCTGAAAAATGGCATTAGAAGGACCAGCTGTGCAGGGAAACCAGGATGTTCTCTTTAAGAGGAGGTTCATGATCAGACAGAGATGCCACTCTCAGGATCGCTACAAGGGTTTTGTGCTGGGCAAAGAGAGCAATAACGAGCTGGAGAACTTTTGGCATTTCAACTTTATTGGGAAAGGGTACAAAGGAACCACCTCTGGATATTGTAAAACTCGCAAATAAATTCTTTACAGCTGCACGAGGAAAGATAACAATGAGAGGCTGATATTTCATTCCTCGCACAGTAAAAAATCCTATTATAGCCAATGCAGTTAGGGGTGCACCAGCTGTATTCTGGGAATTCTATATAACTTCTGCCTCTTTCTGGACCAGGACCCCCGAGGCCAAGGAGGGAGATTAAAAAGCCCTCCCCTTCCACATCTCTGTTTGCTGGTCAGTGCCTGGAATGGAGTGAGTTGTCATAATGGGACACGATGCCCTCCCAGGCCACGGAGGAGGTTTCCACACCCTGCCTCCCCGCCCTGAACTCCTGTCTGTTAGCAGCAGCCACATAAAAAAAAATGCACATCTTCCTCCCTCACTAGAATCCATGCCTTGGGATGCGCTGGTCAGACATACCTTGTGCTGATGGAAGAATATTTTGGGTTTTGTGGTTTTCTTAAGCGCAGGAGTAAATGAAGGGAGAGGGTGGGAACAGAACATGAAAGGAAATGGAAGGAGTTAAAACCTCTCTGCTCCTCAAGGCCACTTCTAAATCACCAGGGGAAAGAGGGTGCCACAGGTCAGGCAGGAGTCATGAAGCTGGGCTATAAATTTTGACCATAAAAGAAGGATATTTTAAATAACACGATTCACCTTAGATTTTTTTTCAGGCTCCTCCTTACTCAGATACCCTAGGAAAACACCCTGCCAGGCAGCAAGTACGCGGAGAGAACAGACGGGAGGAGGCTCTGTGTGCTTCACAGCCCTAAGGCATCCTTGTTCCCCTGCTCAGGACCCGGTTCTGTCACCGTCCCCGCTCGGGCCAGGGCTGGGCTCTCCTCACAAACCCACATTTCCTGGGACAGAGAGGCCACCTGGGGAGAAACCCGGGCCCTTCAGCCCCGAGGGCAGCTCTGGCTGTGTGAACAGACCTCTCAGGGACCAAACGAGGCCAGAGGAGCTCGCTGTGTTCAGCTCCCTAAAAAAAAAACAGGATTAGACACAGGAATGAGAGCTCAAAAACCAGCAGAGAAGTCATCAGCAAAGGTTTTGGTGCTTTTTGGTTTTTTTTTTTTTTGGTTTTTTTTTTTTTTTTGGGGTTTTTTTTTTTTTTTGGGGTTTTTTTTTTTTTTTTTGGTTTTTTTTTTGGTGTTTTTTGTTGTTGTTTTTTTTTTTCCTGTTTTTTTTTCCAAGTACACCATTTATTCCCAGAAATGGAGAAGCAGGAAACCTTTTGGAGCTCTCTCAGTTCAGTCCCATGACTTCTCTCAACAGGCTCCCACAACCTTTTGGGTGCCGAGAGCTCCTTTGTGCCAGAAATCCCAAAAAAAAGAGTTAACTTTATGTTTACCTTAGACCCAGCAGTCCCTGGAGACCCTGATTTGGGGTTGTCCTCTCTTATCCATCACACTGAATTCCCAGGACTTGGCTCAAAGGAAAAAGGATATGAATAAATCCTTTAATGTAAAAAAAAAAAAAAAAAAAAAAAAAAAAAAAAAAAAAAAAAAAAAAGTGGCAAAGTGCTCAACCTTGGTATTTAACTTCAATTTCTCACTGAACTTGTCTGGAAGTGAAGCCAGGATGGACCTGAAGTGGATATACACCAAAATACAGACTGGTGGTGCTGGTTACTTCTACTCAATAGTTTGTGCCAAGTAATTCTCAACAAACATTTAGGGTTTTTCTTCTCTTAGAAGCCAGGAGTGATTATTTCCATCTTCCCATACCTCCCCCTTGGGATGCTGACTATCAGGGCACTTAAGGGAAGTCTGCAGATTCATGTGATACTAGTTTCTTAGTTAAATAAATAACTGCAGATACATCAATTAAGTGGATTTTTTCTATCCTGATTGTTCACAAGTTGGTGTCATTTGACTCTCACTGCAGTCATTAAGTGAAAAATTGAAAAACTGGGCTCTACTCCTGGTTTGTAGTTCAGCCTGGACTTCCACAAAGGCGGTTTCAGGACAGGGACCTCAGAAAAGGAAACGATGAAGCAGAAGTGCAGAGAAGAAAGGAGGGAGAAAGGAGAAGAGTTTGTTCTTTCCATTAATATTAAACTGTCCATTTCCCAGCTGCAGGCTCATGAAAAGGAGACTTCTTGGTTATTACCCAGTAATTCAAACCTTACAAACCCACCTCAGAACACACAAAGACAAGGTAAAAAAAGGATTTTTTTTATTGCAGCTTCGTGAAATCTGATCCCCAGCAGAGCTCAGAGAATTTGCTAAGCTTTTGAACACACATGCAGACCGGTATAAATTTCTTTTTTTTTTTATTTCTTCCTTACCAGATGAACAATATATGTGAACAATATCACGTGTGTTTGTGTGTGTTGAGAGAAACAAAACATACATAAGCATAAACTAATGAATAATGCTGTGATTTCCTTTCTTACTTTTAGCACCGCTCTGGGCCAGCTGTTAAACAATCAGTCAGACCTGGTACCACTTTGATTTGGCATGTGCCAGTGCTTTCTATCATCACCACCTCCTCCTCGGGACACAGGCCCAAAACAGTGAAATTTTCTCGGCTTTCAATATATTCTTAGCCGAACACAAAAGCCTCAAATGGTTCATGAAAAGCAGGAGAAGCTCAAGTCTTGGTGTGGAGCACCAGCGGAGGCGCACTCGGTTACGAGAGTCCAGTGGAACATTTTGTGCTTGCTGAAAAGCAGAGCAAGCCCACAGACAATTGTTTTGCTTTCTGTGATTCCTGAGATCCAGAGAGGTTAGCCCCCTGGAATATTAAGCCCACGAAACAGGCGGGAATGATCCCCATCTCCTGTGGTTTACACACCTCGACGAGGGCAGGAAAGCTGCAAGAAGGGGTTGGAGGTGCTGATGGAGCGTGGCTGACGCGGTGCAGCACAGGGATGGCTCTTAATTCACCAGTATGTGCTCAGTAAATATGTGGAGAGGGAGAGAGAGAGAGAACCATTTTCTTCATCCTCTGCGTCAGGCACGAACTTCCAGTGCAAAGACCGACCCAGGGAAGAGAGCGGCGCGCGCGTTTGTTTTATAAAAGGTTTGCCAAAGCTGTCACAGCGTGATAGCTCTGGCCATTTATTTTCCCAGATCTTCACTTTGAGCGCCACTGCTTGCTCTGGAGCCTCTTCTTTTATGAGCAGACTGTAATAAATGCAAAAGTCTTGAGCCTTCTGAAGAGGTTACTTGCCCTAGCCATGGTTAAGTCCAGGCTAAAGGGGAAGACTTTCTGCTGTCATGCTCGTGAGACCCGAGTCCTGCCAGGCCCACAGCCCACTGCAGGCAACCCCGTCAGTGCAGCTTCACAAAATTGCATTTTGGCTAATCCTAAGCCCAAAAGAAACAAATGTGTTAAATAAATAAGCCTGTTGGAAGTCGACAGCAGCCTGCACATGTCAAACCAACTCGGGAATTATCAGCAGCTCCATACTGGGATCAACCTTTTCCTGCAGCATATTGCTGAGGGTACTGACCCTGAAAATAAAAGCAATTTTGATGCTGCTAATGTGATTTCTGCCTGGGTTTTTTTTTTTTTGGTTGTTTTTTTTTTGTTTGTTTGTTTGTTTGTGGTTTTTGGTTTTTTTTTTTTTGCTTTTTTGGGTTTTTTTTTTTGGTTTTTTTTGGTTTTTTTTTTGGTTTTTTTTTGTTTGTTTGTTGTTTTTTTTTTGTTGGTTTTTTTTGTTTTTTTGTTTTTTTTGTTTTTTTTTTTTGGCTTTCGGGTTTTTTTAAGCGTGGCACTAACTGCTTAAAGTGGCAGCTAAGGCACCTCAGCAGCAAAGTCCTTTGCCACAGATCCCAGCACCCACATCATGCACAGAGAGATCTGCCCATGTGGAGCCTCATGCAGGATCAGGGCCCCATTTAGCCTCACGTCCACCTGTATCCCCGGCTTTCATGCAGTTCCTCTTCTGTTTATTTGTCACACACAGCACAAGGAGCCACATTCCTGACGTGACACACTAACTGAGACAGCAATGGTGACTTTCAGCTATCCTTCAAATGATTAATAACCAAGGCAATGTACTTTTTCCTCATACTATTCCCTCCCTCCCCCCCAGACTGGGTTGTCTGGTAAAATGTAATTTCCATCAAATGGCTTAAAACAACAAGCTAACAAATGAAATCAGGGAGATCTCACATACTAAGGGTGCTTATATGTATATGTAGACATAATTTTAACCCAATTATCAAATACATTTCACCAAGAAAAGTATCAATTCCCATTCTAGAAGTCAAAATATGCAACCGGGGAGAAGAGCAAGAACTGGATTTGAACTTTTCTTCATGAGAGGCAGCATGAGCTCAACCCTTAGCCAGCACCAAAGGCACACACACGAGTGTCTGTGAGAGAGAGAGAGAGGCTGTGACAGCCCCTCCAGTGGAAACAGCACCAGGGAGGGCTGAAACCACATAAAACACCAGGAAAAGAAGCAATGGAGGAAACCAGTACACTCAAACTTGTTTGTTTGGTTTTTTTTTCCATTGCAAGGTTAGACCGTGTGGCACTGGGTGCCCCGTACAGATAATTTCCCCGTTCTGAACTGCACACGTGCCCAGCCCGTGAGCAGCCACAGCGAGAGCAATAAACCCGTGGAAGGTCTGGTTCTTAGCAAGTTTTGCTTCCCAGCTGGTGGCATTTGTGCTGTCTCTGGCCCCTTCATGGATGAGCTGTGTGACAGGAGGCTGCAAAGTCATCCTGGCTCCTTCTGCAGAGACTGGGGGGGGGAACTGTGGCTCCCGCTGGAAGCAGAAAGTGCAAGGGGTTGTTGGGTTATTGAGAAGCCTTTCTTTGAGATCCAGAATCACAGAGTATCTCAAGCTGGAAGGGACCCACAAGGATTATTCTTCCCCACCCCTGAGCTGTAATTACTTTTTTTTTTTTTTTTTTCCCCCTCCCTGGTGGAAAAGAGGGGCAAATAAAGATTTTGTTTTGACCTACACATTCCTGATCTCTCCATTCTCCAGTAACGATTTGGGACCCGTTCAATCACCTGAGCAGCCCCCTGCTCATCTGTATGGCACAAGAATGAAAGTCTCATAGTTAGACACTCCACAGGAAGATTAAACATTCTACAGAAGGACGAAGGATTCCTCAGAAAAGGCTTCAAAGCTGCCTCGGTCACGTATCTGTGGAAAAAGACCAAACAAAAGCGTCTCTCTCCCACGATATCTTGCCCCAAAAAAAAAATCTTCCCAGCTACACAGCAAAAAGTACAGATAACTGGAATTAAAATAAGGGAGTAGCATTTACTGACTTAATTTCCTGAATAGGCCTTTGTTAAGGGCTGTGTGAGGCCTGCCACTTGGACTAATCAATGATTTTTGAGGATCAACAGAATGGGCAGAAATATAAAGTAATTGTAGATATTACTGTATCAATAAAACTGTGATCCTGTAATGTGACATTGTTTAAGTCAGCCACACAAGCAATGTTTCACTGCAGACATCCTTAGCATTAATCCATACTGTAACTAGCTGCAGCAAGAGAGAGGAAAAAAAAAGAAAAAACCCACCCAGTTGGGAGCTATCCTATATCTCAGACAGGGTGATATAACATAACATATGTTTTAAAATGATAAAGACTTCCAAGAATAAGGCGCAGTTTCCAGAATAATATTCATAACACGCCCAAACAAAAAGCAAAATCCTGTAATAATTGAATAATTGCAGCTTTCTGTATCCAAGAAAAAGTTAAAGGGGGGAAAAACAAAAATCCAGCCCAAACCAGCCCTTTTCCGTGGCTTAGCTGGTCAACACTCTTATACACAAAGCCCAGTGCTCTTCCCTAAAACCGAAGAATTAATCAGCATTATGTAAGAGATTTTTATAACGCTCTAAAAATACATTGTGAATTCCTTTCCAGTGTCGGACTGAGAAGCTGTAGAGCACTGCCATCCCCTCATCCCCTCCTGTAACAAAGGCTGGATCTTCCTTTCTGACACTGGGAACTCGGATTTTGCCTCAGCGCCCGCGCCTCAAATCTCATTAATTACAGCGCTGGCCTCGTGAGATCCAACTGCTGCCGCCGAGAGCAGCGCTTGTGCTCGGGAGCGACTTTGGAGCAAGGGCAGGGGTACAGGGCAGCTGTGCGCGCCCCACCGCCCCGAGGGAAGAATCCCTGTCGCAGCGACCTCGGCAGCACCGCTCGGGTGGGTTTCCGTGGTCGTTCAGCTGCCTAAACTGAGCCAGCTTCCGTGGGGTGAGGTTTTGTCGGCGTGGAGCATCACAGCGCGTTCTTTCCGCACCCGCCAAAAATAAGGGTTAGCGCCATCCCTGCGCTTCCCACTGAAGGGTCTCCAAGCAGAGTCACGAAGCCATCACCTGAATGTTAATGGTAGCTCGGGAGGCAGACCTGAGAAGAGAATTTTTAACATTTGACGCTTCACATCCGCCGGGGCCCGTCCTGCTCCTGACCCCAGGGCCCATCCCCTCACCTCCCGAAGTTCATCCCGCTCTGCCCCAAAATCACAATTCGGTCCGCGAGCACGCAACCCACTGGCGGCCCTTCAGGCCAAAGCAGACCTCAGGGACGCAAACAAATCGCATGGGAAACGGGAACAAAGCGTTTTTTTCAGCGGAGAAAGTCCCGTCCTGGGATGCACATCCAAAGGACGTTACAGCCATCGCGTCTTTGGGAGGCGCCTCAACATCGTCCTTTTCAAGAAGAAAAATTCTCCCCTCGCAGGGCTGAACGCAGCCGCCTTCCCGGAATGTCCCCCCACCCTCAAACCGCAAACAGATCAACCCGAACCATTGAGGCAAACAAAACGAGAGCTTCTGGAGGATTGTCCCGCCCGGGAAGGATTTCGCCACCGTTATCAGTTCCGTGTGAAAGCCCTGCTGATAGCACGGCTGACGGGTGGCCGAGGGGAGCCTCGGCGAGGAGTTACTCATCCCGCCCGAGGGGTGATCCCGCCCTTTCCCCGAGGGCGAGCAAACACTGGGATCAAAGTTCTGCTCCGGGTGATCTCTACCCAAGTTCCCGCTACCCCTGTGGCTTGACCAAGGATGTCCGCGCTCGCTCCTTTCCTCTCCTTCTTTCAAATCTGGCCCAAAGCCTTCCTTTGTTCTCTGCCCTGGCTCCCTGTCTCTCTGCCCGTCTCTGTGCCGTGTCCTGCCGGCCGTGCTTGCCCCGAGTGCCACCTCAGCTGCGAGGCACGACGCTTGTGACAATTCCTCTGCCCCAATGCGGGCTAAACGCCTCCCTCTGGCTCACCCTGCGGTAACTTCTGGGGCTCTCCCCCTAGTCTTCCCCCCTAAATTCGCTCGGCACTGTGCTTTTACTTCGCGCTTCGCCGTTTTCGCATCCTTCGCTTCCTCGCCCTTCATTTCCTCTGCCGGCTTCTCCTTCCCTTCCACTCGCTCCTTCCTCCCTCTTTTTCTCCTTTCCCACTTTCTCCTCACACCGTAACCCGCTTCCTCTGGTTTCCTGGGTGTAACTCGGGAGCAGGAGCCTCGGTCCCAACCGGGGTGAATGATGTCAGCCTAATTTACTTCTTTCCCTAGATCCACTCCAACCACACTCTCACGCCGTCAATAAAAAAATATTTTTTTTTTTTTTTTAAAAATCACGCCATGGGGGTGAAAGCCCAGGACAACCAACTTTGGCACAAAAATGGCTTTTGCTGCCGTGTGTTTCACGTCTGATGAATTGTTGGGGTGGGTTCCGAGAGCACGCACATCCCACGCCGGGCAGGGAACTGCCACCAGCACCTCGGATTCTCCAGCCTCTCGCACTCCTTCCTGTCGTCCCTGCTACTCCCTCGCTAATTTGTTCCAGCCGCTCATTAATACTCTCCTAATCCCCCCCCCCGCCTCCCTCCCCAGTTTCACCTCACCAACCATTCCCTCCGCTCCGGCAGCTCAGCATCCAGAGGATGTTTTTTTCCCCTTGCAGCTCCAACAATGATAAACAGATGCTGGTGGTCTACGTCTGGCACAACTTCCCCCGCTCGGAATTTTGGTCGGGTTTCTCGTGGCCCTGGTTGTTCCTGACATTTGCCTGCCAACAACACGACGGGGAGGTAGATGTTGGGTGCGTTTGACCAAAAAAAAAAAAAAAAAAAGAAAAAAAAAAAAAAAAAAAAAAAGGCTTGGCGTTGCACACACTTGAAACGTCGAAATACTAAAAGAAAGCCCCCCCCCCCCCCCCACGGGTCACACACGGGAGTGGGTTTACAAGGTTAGCCGCAGTTTAAACATAAGCAGGCATCAATATCTGCAAAATTTGGGACTGTGGTTGAGGAGGAAGAGCGGAAAAAATTCCAGAGCTTCGGGTACTTAAGAGAAATCAAGTAACAAATGGCCCTAGTGGCTGCTCTCTCTCTCTCTTTCCCGTCTCTGCGGAGCACGCAATTATTGCCATGCAACTTTAAAAAAAAAAAAAAAAAAATCAAAGCATTTCCTTGAATTTTTCTTTAGACCGTGGGTGTTTTTTTTTATTTTAATTTTTATTTTATTTTTTAAATTATTTCTAAGCTACTCTAAGACACGCTGCTTCGGCTCAGGAAACGCTTCCTCCCCGGGCTCCGGGCTCTCACTCTCCCCCCATCGCTGGGGTGTCACTTCCCCATAGGGCGAGGGGCGTGAAGAGACCCTCGGGGGCGCTTTTTTTTTTTTTTTTTTCCTTGGGGGGGGGGTGTGTGTGTGTGTGCGCGCGGGACTCGCGGGGTGGGGTGGTGGGGGGGGGAAGAACCCGGCGCCACCCATCCTCCTCCTCCTCCTCCTCCTCCTCCTCCTCCTCCGCCGCTCGCCGGAGCCGCGGCGGCCGCCTAGTCCGGTCCGCAGTTTGCGTCTCTCCGGCGCGCTCCCCGCTCGGCGGCGCGGCGGCGGGGGGCGCGGCGGGCGCCGGGAACAGCCGGTTGTTTAAAATCCTTCTCGAACCGTTTCTAATTCCCCCTCGCGCGGGGAGGGCGGGCGGGCGGGGGGTGGGGGGGGGGAGGAAAGGGGGGCGGGGCCGCGCCCGGCCGGATGCGCGCCCCGTCCATCACGGCGCGGGGGGCGGGCCCGGCCAATGGCGGGCGCGTGTGGCGCCCGTCACCGTGGCGACGGGGCCGGTCCCGGGGAGGCGGTGATGGGTTGACAGGTGCGTGACAGTCGGGGAGCTTCTCCGCAGGCATGTACGGCAAAGGCAAGAGCAACAGCAGCGTCCCGTCCGACAGCCAGGCCCGCGAGAAGTGAGTGCATCACCCCCCCCCCCCCCCCTCTCCCCTCACACTCCGCTCTCCCCTCACAAACCCGCCCCCCCCCCCCCTCCGCCCGCCAGCCGGCGGCCCCCCTCACAAACTTTGCGGCGCTGCGGGGTTGGGGGGGAGGCAGCGGCCGCTCTCGGCGGTGTCCGAGCTCGGGGAGGCTGGCGGTGGTGTGTCTCCAACCCCCGCTTCTCCGCCAAGCCCGGCTCGCCCGGGACGCTGCCCCGCCGTGCCCGGCCCCGCAAGGTGCCGGGACCCGTCCGGTAACAAAGAGCCCGGGCAGGGGCGGGAGGGTGGTGGTTGGGGGGGGGGTGGGGGTTTGGCCGGGGGCCGCGTCCCAACTCTCGCCGCCCGGCAACTTTTTGCCGCGGCGCCCCCCCTCCCCGCATTGTGTTCGCTCTCGGGGGGCTCCGCGCCCGCCCCCGCCGCACAAAGGGGAGCGGGCACCGCGCCCCCCCCTGCCCGGGCTGCCGCTGCCTGCCCAAACTCATGCTGGGTTTTGTTGTTTTGGTTTTTTTGGTGTTTTTTTTTTTTTTTTTTTTTTTAATTTTTATTTCTAATTGCGCATAACGCGCCCGGGCGAGCCGCGCTCCGGCGTTCTCCTGCCCGGCGGGGAGGGCTGGGGGTGCCGGCAGAGCTGGGAAAACGGGGGGGAAAACCCTTTTTTTTTTTTGTTTTTTTTGGCGGGGGGGGGAATGGACGGTGTCTCAAGTTGTCCTGTAGCGGCTGCGACTTGGCGTGACCGAGGCCGGTTTGGCACGGTGGGGGTGGAGGGGGAGGAAAAGCCCGAGCGAGGAGGAGGAGGAGGAGGAGGAAGAAGAAGAAGAGGAGGAGGAGGAGGAGGGGGACGAAGTGTAGCGGAGGTGGGAAGGTCGGGGTAAGGCTGCTGAGGGTGTCCGGAGGCGGAGACCTCCGTCCAGAGAGACCAGGTTCGCACCTCTCCGTTCCAAAAATCGCATCGCTCCAGAGCACCGGGGTTCAGCACCGGGATCTGCGCTCCGGGCACGGCCGAGGAGTTTCCCTTCAGGCAGCTTGTCTTGAACCTTCACCTAAAAGTTTTTTTTTGTTTCTGTTTTTTTTTTTTTTTTTTTAAGGTCTTTTTTTTTTTTTTTTTTTTCTGTGCGTGTGTGTGAGTTTAGGAATTCTGGGTTTGATGGTTTTATTTGGTTTCTTGCCTCTTTCTTTCTTTTTTTTTTTTGGGGGGGGGGGTTAGTTCTCTTCATGCGTTTTTATTTTTGGTTTTGTTTGGTTTTGTTTCTTTCTTTTAAGACTTCCTAATTCCAGAGGCTGGCATGCACGGTTCCTGCAACAGCAGCAGGCCAGGCATCTCTGTTTCTACAGGAGAAGGGGAATTTAAGGCGTTTGACAATTTCACACCTAACTTTGCCACGGGAAAGTGGAGGGAGACAGAGGCAGCACTGACGGGAAGCGTTAATTGCTGAGATGGAGCGGGAGACACAACTTGCTCTCTGAAATCTGATCAACTAGTGGCACTTCTTAGTTCCAGCGGAGGGATAATTTTAAAAATAATTGCTTAACCGGCTCGTGGAAGCACTGTTTATTTTGTCTTAGCAGAATTAGGGAATTAAACCATTTCCTCGTGGTACATGGCTGCTGGTGTTTGTCAATACACTCGGTAAATCACTGAAGGGCACAGTGGGATCTCACAGTGGGACTGAAAACAAATCCATAGGGCTGCTGTGCATCGGATCAGATGAAGATCACGTTGTTTTAATTCCGCCTTGCAAAAGCTACCCAGAGCAAGCCACACACACAAGTGCTCTGGTCGTGGGGCTGAAACTTTAAACAGTTTTCAATCGTACTCTTCCATTGCAGCTGATTTTTCTCCGGGGCTCTTGGTGCTGTAAAGCACATAATATTTCGTTTGGTGTGAAAATGCTTAATAATTTTCAGGGCAAGCCTGCCAAACTGACTTACTGTGGAGTAGCAACTGCCCTGCTAAGTAAAGTTGTGAGGACCTGCTAGATGGTGCTGTTCGATTTAAATACACGTTGTATCCCACTCGGAGCTAACAGCTGGAAATGTGGGCTCCTCACGTGTAGATTATTTTATGCGAAACACTGAAACGGTTTGTTTTTAGATCGTGGAGCTGACAGGTCAGAAACTTCATGGTTGTGTCCCCTTACAAATTAACTCAGCTGGGAGCTAGAAACATCCTCTTTCTGCCCCTCTCCTCCTTCCTCCATTGGGGGAAAAAAAAAAGGTAAAAAAGCTTTGAGACTTGCTTTATGATGTGGAATACCATTATGTACAGTCTACATCCCAGATTTTTTTGGTATTTCATCTGTTAAAATTTCTTCTTTCTGATCAGATCACGTCCTTGCCATTTTCATGTGCTTTCTTTCTGGCTTCCAAAAAACCGTGATTGCATTTCTTTTCCCCTCTTAGGGCATTTTTTTACAGCCATGAAATGCCTGTCCCAAGGTAATGCACGAGTTTTCGGTCCGCTCAAAAAGAAGTGGCTGTCCAATTAAATATCACTACAAAAATACAGCTCTGACTTCTGCATGAGATTGTGTTAATTTGGAAACCACAGAGGAAAAATACATATGTTTGACTGATACAATAAGTACTTATTTAATCAAGAAGAGTGGGATTATAATTATGTTTAGTATCAAAGTTTTTAGAACAGAATATTCAGCTGAACACTGGCGTGTCTCCTCAAGATTTTAAGTGCCTAAAATATGTAGCCAGTAACCAATCTCCAAAACACACTTGTAATAATTGAAGAAATAAATTTTTTTTTAAAAATTACACTCCCTCAGTTTTTAATGGCCTGACTATGTGGACCGTGTCTGTTCCCCATGAGGATGTGTGCCAGTGAGAGGACCAGGGTGTGAAAAGCTTATTTACCAAGTGTGGGAAGGATGTGTGTTGTTCAGCTGCTGTTTGTGGTATTTGTTGTGATATATTTTACAGAACAGCCCAGTGCCAAGTGTGTCTTGTAGCACGGTGTCTTGCTGTGTGCTGCATTCACTATTTGTGTCCTTTGAGGTTATGTAATTACTATAAAAACGAACAAGTTTTGCCAGCCATTTGTAATAGCCCTTGGCAAATTTTCAGTTCCAAGATGGCATTTGTTCTATGGTCCCTCTCTTTGTCCCTTCTGCTTGACCTCTGGGGTAAACTGCCTGTGTTATTTAGTTTCACAACACATGGGAAGTGTGGGTAGACGAATATGGGGGCAACAGTACCCAATTCTGTGCCAGAGAGGCGCAGCACAGCTGGGTAAAACACTGAAGGTGAGGGCACACAATACCTGTGAGGCGTGAAGACGGTGAAGGGACAAAAATCACAAGAGCCTTTGTGCCCCTTCCTCTCACTGTGAAACAGCTCTGCCTTAATTCTGGGCTGTGTCCATCCCAGTTGCTCAAGGATGGAAAAATTGTGTTAAACATCACCGCACCGCTGCGTGGGCACCGCCTCAGACCCCACTACATTGTCAAAGGAAAAAAGACAAAAAAGTATCCACACATCCTCTATTGTTACCTCTTCACAGCAACTGTGATCAATCTTTTTTCATTTTTTCACCCCCCTTATTCCTTAAAATAGGACTATTTCAGATTAGGAGCTTGGACCTGCCAGCACTTCACAGAATGGTGAAACTCTCTAAACTTTTAATATTTGAGGAAAAAAAAAAGGACCAGACCACACAAGTTCCATTTGCAAATGTATCTATCTGTTCATATAGAAATAATACTTCAAGGTAAAAATATATATGTAGAAAAGCAGTTCTAACAAACATATAAGGAAAACTAAATTCTGGTGGGAATATATGTTTTGAGTTCAGTTTTCTTCATATTCGAGTGGTCTTCCAAACTAGTCCTCTTCCCAAGAAGCCCTTAACCTTCTTGGGGCTTGGCAGACGCCCAGACTTTGGTTAAAATCTAACTGGATGACTGGAGACTGCAACTTAATTTCTTATAAAAGGATGCTTTATCAAAATATTGCTTCTCTTCAGGTCTATTTTGAAAGGTTGGCTGTTTGTGCATACAGTTCCTTTGTATGAGTGGAGTTCCTTGGGTGTCTTCTTTCATGCATTTTTTTTCCCCTCAGACTTAGAAAAGACTGCATTGCATGGGTTTACATAGTTCAGTCACCTTTTCGACTGCAATATTTGTAAGCTACGTAAAAATAAGATTCAGATAAAAATTAACTGGCTTCAGTGATGAATTTGCTACTCACCCCTGGGAAGTGGCCAGCTACTTTTTTAAGTTTTTGGTGGTAAAAGATGCATTAATTCTCACTCCCCCCGCCCCTTTCTGAAGACAAATCTGGTAGTTTAATCCTGCCTGTTTTATAAAGTTTGGGTTTGACATGCATCCATCAGGTCTAACTTGTAAAAGTTGCAGTTGTGCTGCTCAGGGAGTCTGTGAACATCAGGCATTTTAGAATAATATACATTTTAATAACTGTGTAGAAGGGAGGGCTCTGGAAATAGTAGCTATTTATCAGTATTTATTATTGGCCATGTGCTTCAGGTGCTCATTTACTCTGCACAGGTGTCTTGGGAGCACATGAAAATGTTTCAGGTAATGTTACCATTATGGCATTCAGATAAAACAGGTACACAGAAGAAAATCATTCCAGTTAAATTACAGGCATATGATACTGTCACAAGTAATAAAGCAGCCAAGATTTCGGTAACTTTGCCAAACTTACACTGTTTGGGTTGAAATATTACAATGCAATATTTAAGCCTTGTGCCGATTCATTTAACTTTTGTTGTGTGTAAAAGTTCAGTCGAAATGCAGCCCGTTTTGAAAATTGGGCAAAGACAATAGGTGTTTTCCAATGTTTTAAAAGTTTTCTCAACTTTTACCATGGAAGACCAGTGATACCCCTCTCCTTCAAAACACTTGAAATCTGGTTGAAAAATGATGAGGGATTTGATTCCAGAGATGTGTCTTTCTCCCATTTGCATGACAAAGCATCTGAATTTAGCCAGGATACAAGCCTTCTCAAAAAGATCCATTTGCATATGCTTAGGGCTTACTGACTGTAATCGCTGAATATTTCATCTTCGCTGGGAGGCAGCAGATCCTGGGATCAGAGGGGAGGAAAACTGGGGCTGGGTGGGAAGGAAAGTGGAGATGTGAGCAGCTGGAGCCTGCAGCTGTGAGGTGCCAGGAGACGGGGATAATAGGGAGCATAGAGGAAACGGGATGGAAATGGTCAGTCTGGAGAGGGGAGACAGAGAATTGCTCCCTAAGAGAGCTGGCCCTGGGATCGGGGCTCTGGGGTCAGGGATCTGGGAGGAGGCTGCAGCATCTGGACCAGGGACACAGACCTGGCAAGAGGGAGCAGGGTCAGGACAGCCAGGTCAGGAAGTGGGAGGCTTTTGTTGAGTTAGGAAGAACATTCTGTCCCTCCAGGTGCTGGGAAATGACCATTCCTTTGCTGCCAGGAAGGACTTGGGAGAGCAGGGGTGTAATATTTGTTGTCTCCAAGGTAAAACTGACCCACACCTATGAGATGGCAGCTGACCGAGGGGTGCGTGGCAGTCCTGGGGCTGTGTCTCAGGGATGTCACAGCCCCAGGAGGGAAGGGTAGGATTTGCCATTCAGAAGCAGCTGGAACATTGTGTCTCTGCAGTGTCTGGGCGCTGTACTTGCATTCCCAAAAATGTTCTCTTAACTTGGAAAATGCAGATATACACGGAGTGTATTTCTCACTTTGCCCTCATTTGCATGTTCACTGAATTTTTTTTTTTTTTCCTCCTCTGTTAAAAGAAAAAAAAAAGCGCTCTGGGGTTTTTGTTGTGCAGGGAAGAGCATTGTTTTGGTAATGAGCAGCTATTTGATAATTTGCTGTTTTGCTGTCTTGCGGTTTGTGCCTTATGGCTGCCTTGCTGTTTCATAATACGGCTGTTCCTACAGGAAGATTGTGTTGTTTCTTTGGTGCCCAGCTCCACAGTGTCTGAGCTTCACCTCTAAAAATAGGCATCAAGCCACTCCTGACCGACAGCCAGTTTGGAAGTGGCACTAAGATGCAGAAAAGCGAAAGACAAAAATGTTTATTGGTTATTGGGTGCCCAATTTGAGTGATGTAGCCCTGAATTTTATTTTATTTTTCTTTCTTGGGGTATCACGTAAACCAGAAATGCATATAGACAGCTTCCACTGTCTCTCTTGCCATAGGATGAGATGCCAAATGAATTTGTAGAAACGTAGTATTTTTGTGAAACTGCTGTCTCTCTTGTGGATGCACTTCAAACTGGGAAATGCACTTGAAATGATCCAGGGTGGAGAGTTACACACTCACCTGCAGCAGGGCCTGTCCAGGCTGCTGTGCTTAGGGAGGGAGACTCACAAATGCGTGGTTCTGTGGTTTGGGGTGACTGATCGAGCAGAGCCACTTCACAGAAGGGTCACTGCCCTGCACAGCCTCGTGTGGTGCTCTGCAGGTAATGAGCAATGGCTCAAAACACCTTTATTTTTAAGAATTTTCTGCTAAGGCTCCTTTGGGCAAAACCAGATGACTTCTTTTCTCCATCAGTGTTCAGGAGCTGCATCTGCAGAGCCTTCCAGCTGTGTTGCTTGGGGTTAGGACCACTTGTTTCCCGCTTTCTTTGGTGCACAAACATTCCAGGAAGTAGTGCTGGTCCGGGCTGAGTCACAGCTGAGGGTTTTTTTCTGCACAGTGGAGCCACTGACCCCTAACACCAGGTTGTTCAGGCACTGGGCAGGTGTTGTTTCAGCTCCTGGGAGAAAATCATCCTCGGATATCAACAAACGTGTTAATCCAGAAATCTCAATGACCTCTGTCCATGCCTCTCTAGTCTTCGAGGTATTTCTCACTTACAGTTCCAGGAAGGGAACAGGTGAGAACATAAAATGTCCCTTTCTAAGAAACTGAAATATGGCCGTAGTCAGGACCATAGAGTCCTAGCTTTTCACTTTCCATCAGATATAAAAATGAACCACATTTCTGTGGTGCGTTCTTTTTTTTCCCTTTCACACCTTCTGTGGTTCTTGCTTCTGGACTGTTTGTTTTTTCTCCATATCGTTAGTATCATATCCAGAGCAGAATGAAATAATTACCTTTCATTTGACATAATATAGATAAACAATGCTGTTAATACTCCCTGGAACACTTTCATGTTTATTGCTGTTATTGTTGGGGGAGTTGTTTGTTTGTATGGGGGGGGTGTTTTATTCTGTTTTTTAAATAATCCATTTTTGCAGTCACACGCCCTCCAGGTTCTTTTTGCAACATAGCTGCCTTGCCAATTATTCCCCATTTCATATTTGTGTATATGATTTCTTAGTCCTGAGCATGGTACTCCACATTTGCCTGTATTGAATTTTCTGTTATTAACTTTCCTTATTCTCTTCCTGTCCCCAGAGGGGCTCGTAATGTCTCCTGATTTGTCATGTACACTTCTGTATTTCTACATAGCACTCATTAATGAAACTCTTCTAGTGGTGTTGGCTTAGGGAAGGAAGAGCTTTGCTGAAACGTTCTCTCTTCTGTAGAAACATGATGTTAGTGACTCTTCCATAATTTATTTTATGTGATTGTACCTGATTTTTCATTTTGTGAAGATGTTTGCTGATGCAGGTGTCATATGATAGGTTAAGAGTCAAAAGTTAGTATTTTAACTTTTCTACCTGTTCCTTGTTGCCCACTGCCCACTCTCCCAGGTGAACCAAACTGAGCTGACATTTCTTTTTTTGACAGATAATGCTGGCCTCATGCCTTTCTGTTCTGGAGGTGTGTCTATCCCTAAAGCCCTTCTTTTCCTCTCCCTTTGGCCCTCCATTCCCTGAGCCCAGAGTGACCCGAGCCTCTTGTGGAGAAGCCTTTGGCTTCTCCAAGCCCCAGCTGCACACGTACATAGCTTTGACATACACATCTTCTCTCTAGGGAAACCAGCCTAGTTTGTGATAAAAGGACAAAAATTTAAATTAATACAATTTATTTTGCCCATTTTTTTTTCTCTAAGCTTTCCAAAGTTCTCTCAACCTTTCTTCGGGCAAGAGTACCAGAGTTTTTGAGGGTTTATTGTTAAGCTGGAGCCACCTGTGAAAGAACACTGTGACACCACACTTTTTTTTTGCCCCACCTTGTTTCCTATGCAAATATCAATTGAAAATTACAATTTGAGGAAATCCAGATTTCAGAAATCACATTTCTGATGGCAGGTATAGTTTTTCAGCTGTGGTTGTGGATAATGAGGGTTGTTGAGCTCCTCTGTGCATTGAATTCATGGGCTGTTTTATCCCATCCTTGCTAGGCTTTAAATCTTATGTCTTGGTGTCTTTTAGAGTTTGTGTGTCTCTGGTTGAAGTACAACCCTTGATGTTAACCCCAAACTCTTAATGGGATTTATCAGGCCTACATTGCCAGTGAATTCCTAACTTCCTACTTAAGCTTCACTGTTTCTTTTCTTCCTTTCTCCTATTCCTAAATAAAATACTGTCTTTGAAAGAAATTTAAGAAGTTACTGATTACATGATGTCCTGTGCGTTACCTTATTTCCATTTTTATTTCCAGTGCCTCAGAGTCTTGGGAGAGATTTTACCTTCAAACCAAACCAAAACCCTGTAATTTTCATAGGAAGAATTCAGTGTTTTGAAAATACAGAAGCAATAAATAATCGGTACTAAGGAGTTACCAGTATATATAAATTCCAGTGCATGCAGTTTTAATTTTATATTGCTTTTGATAATGTCTTGTTACTAGCAGGTGCATTTTTATATTGATATGAGTTTGGAAAGTTAATAAGAATTAGCTTCCTTAATTCCATTGCTGGAATTAAGCATTTGTACAGATAGTAGAATGAAGTAAAATACTGTCTATGTTTTCTGCGATAAACGGCCTAATGCTTATAAAAAAGTGTTGGGTTTTAGTCTTGAAAACCTGTTCTAGAGGTTAAGAAAGAATTCCAGCAACATCAGTGGCAAATTGTAGTAGCCTGTGTTCCTTTCCTTGGGAGGGATTGTGCTTTCTGAGTAAGATACTGGAGTGCAGCAATGGAAGTGTAATTCCTTAATAACTATGTTGTTCATGACAGAGTGGATCGTGTGGCTGACAGGGGTGTGACTGTGTCATAAATGCAGGGAGATTTGTGAGGATCGAGGTGAGGCTGCCACCTGATGCTCTTCAGAAGTTGTGGTGCTTTATCAGATCCCTGGAGCAGTGACAGCAGGATTTGAGAACACAAAGCCTCTCCTGATTTCTCCATACTAGATAAGTTATTTATGTTCTTCTCCCAGCTAATTCTCAAAGAATGAGGGCCAGCCTTGGATGGCTCCTGTTTGGGTCAGCCTTTGAGTTGAGGTATACAGGTGCTTTTCGGGTGTTTGGAGTGTGGGGGTGAGTTACTGACATTTCATCAGGTCTGTCAGGAATAATGAAGCTCCCTTGCCAAATCTGAAGCTGCCCTGGAAGTGAAGGTTATGACTCCTATTGTGTGTCCCTTGAACTGTTTGGCTCCTTTAATTGTTTATTGTTTAATATTCCTTGAAATGTGAATTTGGAGAGGATACATGTACATGAAGGTGATGTTTAAAAAACTAAAAGGCATATATTCCAGCCTGAGGAATTTGGTTTTTTCTGTGTGTTTGTATGCATATTGTAAAATAATGCGAATACAAGTTGATTTTTTGGGTTGGAGTAGAAGTATGTGATCAACAAATAAACACACAGAGCTTGCACACAGGACAGTTGGTTAACAAAAATACAAAGCTGGAAAAGATGAAGAGCAGGAGATGAAGAGCAATATTGGAAGTTTGAAAATGTACCTGTGGTGATGGTAATGGGCTTGACAAGCAGATCTGAAATGTAAAACACGTTGGTGTTCCTGACTTCTGATGCAGCTCCTCAAATCCACTGTCACTTCTAATTCTGCTAAATGTACATCTAATTCTTTGTGAAGGAAAGATGTTTACTTTTACGAGACCATTATGTGTAGACATGTGCATTCACAAACCTAGTTATATATGCCTCAAAATATTTTTAGAAATAATATGAGCTATTATAATGTAGCAAAACCCAAATAAACAAACAACCCCTGACCCCAAGAAAAATGCTCTTATGCTTCAAAGATGCAAGACTTAAATTATGTGTCTAACTGTAGTGGGGAAACATAGAAAAAGTGAACGAAAAAACTATTTTGAATGATTTCACAGATTATCCTAAATAGATGATTAGAAATAAAAGCAGACTGGAGTATTGGATGCAGATGTATTCCCATTAAATCCAGTAATTAAAAAAAAAGTTATTTATAAAATGTTACCCATATTCCCCAAACAGACCTGTAAGTATGTAGTAAATAATTCCAAACTAGGAAAAAAAAAAAAAAAAAAGAGAGAAAGATAGAAGTTGCCCAGTGTCAGTCTCCAATTCTGTGTGTGATTACTCATTTAGGGAAAAAAAAATAGAAGCTTTTCTTGTCATAAAATCAGAAGCATTTTTCCTGTAAAACAATGTAAGTGGATTGAGCAGTTTTTCACTCATATCACTATCTGGTAAAGCTCTTATGAAATACTTCAAAAAGTCAAAAAAAGGACTCTGGTTTCAATACTTGGACTGTGAGCCAAATAAATGAATTTGAAAATGCAGGGTCATGCCTGCAGCAGCTTGTGGGAGTACCTGTTCCATATTTCAGCAAGCAGGTCGTGCATAAGGGGCTCCCTGATAGAGCAGCGCTGGGAATGATCAGCTGCCGCCACCGGGAAACGCACAGAGCTTGTGGAAGTATTTTGGTATTAGTTTCTGTTTAATTTCTCTTTGCACAGTGTACACATTCAATGGGCAAGGCATAATTAGAGGGGCTCTCTGGTGTGGTGTGTTTTTACAGAGAGCTTTGCCTTCTGCAAATGGTTGTGGGCTGAAGTGAACACAGGCACTTAATGCTCAGCACAAACATTGGAAATCCTCAGTAATTCAGGGCACAAGTGAAAAACTAATTGAGGGAAGTGTAGGGAAACCTAACCCATGGCAGTGTCAGATGTGCCTCCGGCTTCCTGACACCTTACTCTGAGGCATTCCGAGGGTGTTGTGAAAGGAACCAAGAAACGAGATTGTTTGCAACACTGCAACTTGGCAAAGTAGTTGCTGTGTATTCTGCAGCCTCAAAATGGAAATGTTTTCGTGTTCTTCCTGCCTTTGTGATTCAGTTGTGGATTTCAGCTAAAGCTCAATCCAGCTCTGGGACAGGCAGTTTTTCACAAGCCCATAACTTTCTTGGTGCTTCTCATTTCCCAGTTCAGGACCATATTTAAAGAGTTAACATAGCTGAAAGGGAGATGACCATTGCATTCTCCCGGCATCACTTTTTCTTACTGTGTTTCCTGTGTTTGTGTGTGTCAATAGGTGTATGCATGAATTTATATAATAATATTTACGTATCAAGGATTGATATCTTTGTCTTTAGAAGAGGCATCAGTTGCATGTGTTGAATGACAGAAGCAGATTGGTAGGGAAAAAAAAGATTAATTAAACAGTTTTGATTCAAATATGAAATAAAATTAAAAGGAGCATTTTCAGAGTTAATAGAATAACTGTACTTTTGAGCTGGTTCAATGTCAGCCTCATACCTTTGTCGTGTTGCCAGGTATGGAAACAAAATTTACTGTGTCCTACCTGCTGGTTGTGCAATGACTGTAGTTACCTCACCAAGGCTGATTTTATGTTCAGCACCTGTATTTACTTGTCTTTAGGATCAATATTCAACACCTGTATACTTCTCTTCAGGACCAACAAAGGGACTACCCAACAAGCCAGCTTCTTAAAGCAAAGTATTTGTTTAGAGCAGTGTGAATGGAAGCCTCTGGAAGCAGCAAAAGCAGTCCATATGTGTAATTTCTTTTCTGCCTGGGAATGCACTACTCCCCTAATGCTAATCTGGTAGAACAAGCTTTTAATTCTCCCATCAAGCTTCCATCCCTGTTTCTCTCTGGACAGCACCCCCAGCGACTGACACAAGTTTATCCAAAAGAGAAGTTTCTTCTTACCTTTTGACAGTCCAAGTGACCTGAAGAAACTTTTGTGCTCCAAAAGTTTATTCTTTTTTGTTTGCCCACTTTTTGGTTTGTGGGTTTTTTTCCCCCCTTCAGCTCTATTGACTCTGCCTAGGTGTATGACAGAACCTCACATTCTGGTTCCAGGGCTTGAAGGAGCTCTGATAGCAGCATGAAAACCAGGATGAAGGGTTCTGTTCTGGAGGTCGTGGAGGGATCTCAGGTGGGTGGAAAACTGGTGCTCTTAAACCAGCTGGCAGATATTTTAGTGAACATGAGCATTTGAAGGGGACAGGACAGGTGTAGCACTGTTTGAAACAATACAGAAGCCATCTCAAGGATCAAAGTGTGTTTGAACCCTCTTTGCCCCACAGCCTTATGGCTGTAATGGTAACAGATAAACATTATAAGCTAATACACAATGTGCCTGGGTAGTCAGATGTGCTGCTGGGACAAACTTTCCTACCTCTTCCCTCAACCCACTGTTCAGCGCAAGAAGCTTCCCGGAACCTCTGTGTGTCTTCATCCAACATGTAAAATTGAAAAATTACTGTAACAAACTGTTAGAAAAGATTCTTTCAGGGATGTGATACAATCCATGAGTTATGCTGTGACAATCCTTAGTGAAGATATTGAGGTGTCCTTACATTGGAGTTAAGGTTTTTTCCTTTTACATTCAAAGATTCAAGTTTGGTAAACAATCATTTTCCAGCCCACTCCTACTCTCCTGTTTTTGTATTCTAGAGTCCAAGAATATTTCTTTCCGAGGTGGCTGGAATCTTAAGTATTTCCTAGCGGCAAAGCTATATTTTTTTTACTTACATCATGCAGTTTGTAAAATTAAGTACATTTCATCAACCTCTTAGGCATTCAAGTGATGTTCAGATACAGTCTTTCCTGAGTTTTTATTTCTACAAGAAATTGAGATGTTGGTGTGCAGAAACATCCTACCATGCCTTGGGATACTGCAGGGAAGGAGGCACTGGGGATGACTCTGAAAGGTCCAAAGGTCCACTCCCTTTTGAGTGTCTCTGGTGTGTGTGGCCCAATGTGATGTACAAATGTCAGTTATGTGATTATGAAACAGCGAGATGAGCGCTTGTGATGTGCTTTAGCCAGATCATCTCTCTTTATGCAGGATGCTCCATCCAGAATGAAGGAATGGGATGCTATTGTAAATTACTTTCTGGTTTAGTAGTCCTAAGACACCATGTTTGCTGTGTTTCCTCTGTGGCTGAGACAAGCCCATCCTGCTCAGCTCCTTTTTCTTCTGAGTGTGGAAGGCTGTTAAATGTAGGTGGTTTGGGCTTGCTTTTTGATACCCTGCCTGCCCAAAAATGAAAGAACTGGGTGATGTGCATGTGTCTGCTTGCAAACCAAAGCCAAGCTGGCTCTGCTAGTTCTGGGTTTTCTCATTGGACTGTGTCAAGGTGAGTTTGAAAAACATGTAAGAAACAAAGAATGCAGCCTATGTCTGGAAATACTGTTGGCTAAGAGGTGAATTTGAAATGTCCATAGCCTTGCAGTTCCTGCTGTAGGTGTTGGGAGCTTTCTGGAGGAGCATCCCACTAAGCTCAGGAGAAGGATCCAGGAGCAGCCATTCACTCAGTGCGGTCATTTACTGCCTCTGGAGCCCTTCGGGAGGCACAGGGGTCCCTCAGGGCAGGGTGTGTGTGTGATAGAGCTGTTGTGGTCGTTCCAGGAGCTGAGCTGGAGCTGCGAATTGCTGCTCTCCCGGCAGGACTCCTCCAGTAGGTTTGCATCCCTGTCCCCCCTCCCCTCCTTCCATGCACTGTGTGCTGCATGTTGAAAGGGGTGAGTCACCTCTTTTATTATGTTTTGAATACTTTCCTCCCAAATGTAGTTTATTTTCTGCAGGGAAAGGAAAGAATTTATGCTGTCCTGGTTCCTTATTTTTATCAGAGCTCTTGCTAACAACTTCCAGCTGAGGGAGTTCTTGATATTTTTAGCCTGAGATATTTAGCTATTTGAGCCTCTCTACATGTTTTCCTCCTGATATATATTAACTGGAGGGGGAGGATGGTTCTTGTCAGTTAATATATTCATGAGCATGCCTGCCAAATTGCCCACACTGACTCCCAGGAAACTGAACACTTCAGAGTTGGGGGGAAGTTTGACTCTTGGTCTGAAGTATTTGCATCAGTTTCAGTACTCAGTTCTCTGACTGATGCTGCCATAGCTGTGTTCTCACTGAAGCTTCCTTTTTATTTTAAGAGATGGTGTTTGTATAAAAAAATAGACATCATTGATTTCTGCCTAAAAACAGAATAAAGTAAATAAACTAAAAATTTGAGAATCGTGAAATGGGATATTGCATTAAAAGATATAATTTCTTTAGAAATATCTTCCTTCTCTTTTTTTTCCTTTTTTTTTTTCCCCTTTTTCCAAGCAACAAAATCCTCAGTCTTACTACTAATGTTACTCTTTTATTGGTTGTCTGGTCTGTGGTCTGATGGAGTTCTTCAATATTCCAGATATCGTACTTGATGGCACATCTTACACATAGCACCTTCAAGTTTCTGAAAAACCTTGCCCTTCCCTGAAACCCACATGAACACTATTTTGAAAGAAAATATTAAAAATCACTCACACTGACCTTTTGCATTTAAGATCCACTTCAGCCTGTTTAACCATAATTTCACAGATCTTACTGTCATCAGTTCTTTTCCCTTTTCCCAACAAAGTTTCAGATTCAAGATGAAAAGCTGTAGATTTGCCTCAGTGGAATGTAGTGTTTCCATCATCTGCTCCAGCACTGTCCCTGTGGGGGTGAGAGGGGCAGGTGGTGGGAATCATGCTCAGTTTAGTGAGAATTAAATGGCATTTGCTGTTGAATATAAACAGACCACGGTGCCTTTTCTCTGCGTCCCCTCCAAGCTGTGAGTTTGTACTGGACAATACATGCCTTGGCCCCTGCTCTGCGGAGTGAGGAGATGGTTCTGCCTTCTCTGCAGAGGCCTAGTCCGAGTGCTCTGGTTCCAGCCTGCTCTGTGGCAGGAGCTGGAGCTGCTCAAAGGCTGCCGTAGCCACCAGGATTTATCCCATTAACTGGGACCAGCTGGCACACATCTGCACGGCAACGATTCCTTTAGGGACCCTGAACCTTCCAGTAGCCATTGGCAAAGCTGAATGTAGCCTTAAAGTTGGCACCTAAGTTAGTACTGTGGGTGGCGGGGTTATTTTTGGGGGTGTGTGCCCAAAGGCTTTTAAAATTTTTTAATATATTTAAAAAAAAATTAATATTATTTATTTAGTTTTTCCTGCCCTGCTCCTCTCTGAGAGTGGGCAGTCACAAGTCCCTCCTCAGACACAGATTTCTGCTACACTGTAGGTGCACCAGTTCTGTTTTTAAAGACAGGTTGATATTAGAACCCTTAGCTATCACCTCAGCCTTTTGGCACACAGGGTCTCTGTGCACCTTTGAGTGCATATATACATTATAAAAGGTGATTTTAGGCGAGCTGCTGTTTGGAGCTGTCAGTCTCCTGCTCCATGATGAGTAATGCTGCTGAGAAGCTGTGGGGCAGCTCTACCACCTCCAGAATGCTGTCTGGTCTGTGTGAGGGCTTCTCCCTGGGACTGAAGGATTAACCAAGTACTAATCTTAAGCTTCTTAACACTTAGTGAGAAGTCAAAATTTCATTACTTTTAATTGTTTTGTAGCAGGTTAATAGCTGTTGGCATCTTGGTTGGAAATTTCTTTCCCTTTGCAAATCCAATCCTAATAAAAGTTTTTAAATTTTTTTTTAAATATATTTTGCTGACTGAATTTCCTGTGCAACTTGTTTTAAACTGCCGTGCAAGTTGCAGGGATCCTAAATAAACCGAGCAGCTGACTCATTATTTTTGCCATTTGTACCACTTTTTTTCCAGTGGTCTTTCATGAACACGAAAAGTTCTGTAAAATTCTTGCAGGAAAGGGATTTGTTTACAGAAAAGCTGCAGTGAGCGACTTCAGCTCAGTGTATAAAAGTTCGATAGTCTTGTTTCAAGCTTATATTTTAAATCTCTTATTCTGATAATGGCCAGGCCGGCTGTTGCTTTGCTGATGAGACCTGACAAGATCATCATCCATGTGATTTCATTTGTTTTCATGGCAGCCCTGGGGAGGGAAATAACTGGAGCAGGAATGAAGCTGTGCCCTCCTCCAGAGCAACTTGGCCGCTGAAAAAAAACCCAGATATTTCAACAGATAAATATGTATTTATGTAGAACACGCATAAAACGCGGGCATCATCAAAACCCTTTAGCCCAGGTGGGATGAATGGGAGACAATCACCCTCCCAGGGGCCAGGTGGAGCAAGATGCACTGGAATTTGGGGAACTTCGAGTCGTTATCGAGTGTCTCCTGTTAATCTTTCATCTCCAGGTTACTGGTTTTGAAATTTACTCCTGCTGTTGTAAAGTTTGCACCCGGCCCGCCCATTGTTCGCCTTGAGGGAAGTGTGAAAAACACCTCAGGGGGCTGATGTTCCCCCTCTCACCTGCAAAGGTCACAGGTTGCATGAGAAAGGGAAAAGCACCAGCCTCGGGAGCTGCCCCGAAAAGCTCTGTTTAGAATTAACACCCAAATACTTGGAATGGAAGCATCAGGGGAACATATTCCTATTTTAGGGTATCGTGTGCTCAATGCTTCAGCTGGAGATTGAAGTCACAAGCACTGATTTGGGAGTTCGAGGATGGATTTTTTTTTTTTTTTTTTTTTGGACGTTGTGGTTTAGGTTTAGTTTGGGTGGGTTTTGGGGGTTTTGTGGGGATTTTTTTTTTTTTGTTGGTTTTTTTTTTTACTTTTTTTACTTCTCTTTGTTGGTTGGCTTTTGTTGGGGCTGGTTTTTTTTGTTTGGTTGGTTTTTTTTGGGGGGGGATGATTGGTTTGAGGTTTTTTTTTGCTTTGTTTTGAGCGTTTTTGTGGGTTTTTTTGGGCTGCATTTTTTAGTTTGTTTCGAGGAGGGTGATACATCTCAGGATCTCCCCATGCCATGGTCAAATCCACAGTAATTTTATACTCTATCCAGGCATTTGGTGCTTCCATACATGAATAGTGCAGGTGTATGAAGTCTGTAACAGAGATAGTAACTTTCTGAATCAAAACATCACATACTTTATCAACAGCTGTTGTGGGAACAGCTGACACGTATTGAAATGAGAACAGTATTTTTCTTCTACTGTTCTAAATGAAATAGTCTTACAGGCTTTTGAGTGAAAACAGCAGGAAAGCACATTCTGGTCTGAGGCAGATGATGAAAAATCGCAGCCTCTCAATAACTTTACTCCTGCATTTCTGTGAGAAACGACTGCTCGCTTCTTAAAATTTCTGAAGGTTTATTAAACTTTAACAAAAAATACAAGAAAAGGACTAAATAAGGAAAAGTTACAGTCCTGGGAGCCCCAGGCCATCCCATGATAATGATGAAGGGGAGGGGAGGGTGGAGGACATATTACATTAATATAACTATACATCTGCAAAAACTTCTCTTAACATACTTATAATGTTCACCCTTTAGTTGTGAGAGCCAACTATCTCATTACTCATTTATAACAATTCCTTATAATTATTTCAGTGATGTTGGCTAAGGATGAATATAAAAGGAAGTAATTGTTACTCCTTGTATTTTCCTTCCAAAAAAACCCGCCCAAAACTCTTAATATTTGGACGGTTTAATGAGATCATCACTGTAGAAGTGTGATCAAATTCACAAACAAGCAGCAAATGTTGCTTTCATTAATTCCAGGTGGGGTTTTCACAAACAGGCAGGCAATGGCTCACGTTTATTAAAGTGAATGGGTGGGATTACTAAAACAGTGAAAAGTAGTGAGAAAAGTTTCCTCTGTTTCGGTGAGTGGCCTTCCAGGGAAATGATGAGGTGGCAGTGACTCAAAATTTCGACTTAGATTTTTAGTGTGGCATTCAGAGTTGAAGATACGAAGGGCAAGGCTGAGTTTCCCGAGGAATGTTTGTGGCCAGCGCTGGTGAGCAGCTTGTCCCAGTGTCCCCACACGTCTGGAAGGAAGATGGAGCAGGGTCTGGCTTCTCTTTTGGGATGGCAGGGCCGTGGGATACTGCCTAGGGAGGGCCTGGAATTACCCTGTCTGGAGACATTCCAAAGCCACCTGGGTATGTTCCTGTGTCAGTCCCAGAGCTCTCACGGGGCTTCAATTTGTTCTGATGGTTGATGCCCATAACAAGCTACCTTTGGAAAATAGATTTTATTAAAAATTATCTCTTCATGGCTGTTGCACCTTCAGGGAGGATTGGAGAAATTGCAGGAATTCCCAATAAAAACAATTTATAAAGGTAGGCATCCGGCTCAGATTTGTGTTACTTTCACTGTAGCAAGAGTCATGTACCTCCAGATACTCCCTTTTCTCCTCATGCTGCTCCCTTTTCCCTGTAGTCCCACATTTCTAGTGATGAAAAGAGTCTGGCAGACACCATAGAAATTAACAATTCCAAATGCATCTCCCATCTCTTGCAGTCTCATGGTTGATACAGTTCAAGGTTTAACCACCTCTTGTCCCTTTTCAAGGGCATTTCATTTTGGCGTGTTTGCCATTTCCTTTGGGGCACAAGTAGAGTCCCTGGGTTTAAGTTTCAGTCACAGTAAGGCTTGTGCTCTCTTGGAGAGAGGGAGCAGTGAGGAGCCACAGAGTGGCCACCTCCTGAAAAGCAAGGACATTATTTAGGTCAGAAGCACTGGGAAAGGAACACATTGTGAAATAATGAGCAGTTTTTAACCGTGCTGATCTTGCCAGGGCTGTCTTGAGGTTCCCGTTGGACTTTACAGATCTTTATCTCAGGTTTACTTGTTCAGTTGTTATTCCCATACATGCATTTTTTCCCCCCATCTTAGATTGTTGCTTTGTAGTCTGAGGACACCTTCAAAGCTGTGCATCTCCAGGGACTCGATCTTTAAAGGATTGGGTAGCTTCGTGAGAGTCCTGGAAGGGCGGTTTTCATCGCCCTGGAGGGTGCTTAAAACATTTATAGTGACTACAAATCCTGTGTGGGCTTGTCTTGTTGACCAAGCAGTGGAAAGACTGCATCACATGTAGAGGCATGATGGAAACCCCAGGAAATTCTCTGCTGTGTTGGCACTTCCATTTCCTTGCTAGAAAGAGATCAGAGGCTGCTCGTAGGGGATGCTGAAGTTCTTGCACCCCAGTGTTGGCACTACAGTTGTGTTCTTTCCTGCTGCTCTCACCCCCAGCTCTGCTCCTCGAATTCCCTCCTGGTAACTCTGTCCATCCAGCTCTAGGCTGTCTTGCCAAGGATCTTAAGTGCCACATAATATGTGTCATCCTGTGGTTTTTCTTCTGTGTATTTCCTAATGTTTTCTTTTACCTGAATGTTCTGTGTTAACTCTGCTTACTTTTTCCTTACATGTCTTAAAAACAACGATTAGTCTTGTCTTCATTTGTGAACTCAAAGCTTCTTTTCTCTTTTATCCAAATTACACAGTTATTCCCTTGTCATCTATCCCGTGGGCTTCATATGGGCGTGAAGGTGTTTGGTTTATTTTTATGTTTGTGCAGCCATATTAAATGAGATGATACATAAAAGGCATAATTTAGATCTGAAGAGGACATTTTATTGCTAAGGACAGGCACTTTTCACATGCACAAAGAGCAGCCTTGACCATGATTTATATTTCTCATTGACTTAAAATAGATGAGTAGTTTTGAACTGCATGAGTTAATCTTACACTGTGAGCCTTTGTGTTATTTGTATTTTATGTTTCCCTGGTGCAGCATTTCTTTCCTGAAGGAATCCAGACCGCTGGGAGCAAGGAGTTAAACAGTCTGTGCTGTTTAATTCCTGATTAGGAGTTTTTTTGCATGTGGTCTTACTTGCAGTTGGTTCTCCTGAACATGCTCTCAGAGATGAGCAACACAGGCAACACATGTAGCACCACTGATATTTTTGGGGTTGATGTTCCACCAGTTTGCTCAGATCTTGTGCTGCTCAGAAAAGACGTGTCCCATAAGGAAAATTCCATAAGGAAAATTCTGAGTTTAATCAGAAAAATGCCACAAGTTTCAGCAGTGTTACAAAGCTGTGGTTGATTACTCACTGAGCTGGAGAAAAATCCCAGAGAGGAGAGGTGCAAACAGCAGACTTCAAAACTTAGAGGGAAGTGTTGTTCCCTGTGTCTTGCCATTAAGGAACTTTCCTTGTGTTTTGCCATGGTGTAAGGATTTGCTTTAAATTTAATGCAGTTCTCACGCAAGAAGAATTAACATTTATAGAAAAAAATCAAACCAGTGCAGTGCCAGAAGGAGCCACAAAATGCCTTGTACATGCTAAAACTATTAACTGATTTTAACACTAAAAATATGAAGAACGTCAGCTGGTCTGAAAGAGAGGACTGACCCTCAGTTAACATACAACTTTATTTCCAGAGCTGTTGAAAGTTAGAGTGGCAAAATACACAGTTTTCCTAAAATTTTTACTCTCTCCTGGGCAGGCAAGGCACCCTAGGCAGCTGTGCCTGGAGTGATGTTGCTAAAAAAGGGTATTTGTAGGACACTCCAGCCTACCCAAGGTGAAAACTTCTCCAACAGATTCTTGACAAAGATATGAAAAAAACTTCTTCTGTTGCACCGAAACGTGACTTCAGTTTTGTTAGTGCTAGTGCTTATCATAACCATTTCACTTCAGTTCCTGGGAAATTCCCTACATAATACTGAATTCTTAGATAAATTACGAGCTGTCCTGTTTGGCTACATTTTTATATCCCAACATGTGTATTACTGTTAAGTTCTTTATAAGTGGGGTTTGCTTCTTAATGCAGCAGTTAAAATTCTGCAGACGCCTTCATTGAGGGAGTAAAGGCCAGTCCAGTCATGCTTTATAGTAACAGTACATTTATAAATTGTTTATAGAGGGCTAATAAATAATTAATGTCTGTTATTAAACAGGTTACAGGCATGAAGAGTGTGTATTATGTATGGCAATAAGCACACAGTAGAAGGTGTTAAAGACAGTGTTTTGTCTAACTGCCGCCCTAAAATCCATAACAAATGACCCTTTGTTAAAATATATATTAAACATTTGATTTACTCCATGCAGATTTATAAATACTTTATAGTTAGTACTAAATATAATTCCAGGACTTGACTCCAGCCTTCTAGTAAAACCCTGCTGAGAAGGCAATGTCTTTTTGAGGTAAAATTGAAATCCAGAGCTGTGAATGCCTGGTGCTGTGCTGAAAAGCTGTCTTCTTGTAATATACTAATAAAAGGATATTTTAAAAAACTAATGTATATTTTCTAACTAGACAAAGAACCAAGTCAAGCATCAGTAATTTGGAAGATAAAGCAGGGTATTTCAACTTTAGTACAAGATTTAGATTCAAGTCTCAGTTTGAGTCACCTTGAGAGTAAGAAATGGTATTCCTAACAAAAAATAATTTCTGTGTTTTAACAGGCAGTTACATTTTCTTTATTTTTGGTTTTAACTCAGCCATCTGCTGATGCAAATAAAAATGTTGCATTTAATGCAGATTTCTGTATAGATGTGCAATTTCTTGTGAGATCTGTTTCTAGTTTTACCTTTTCTTTTGAAGAGAGAAACTTTTACAGATACATTATACATAATACTGAATAAATATGACAGATATATTATGAAGCTTTTTTTTTTTAGTCATGAGTCTTTGTGGTATGTCTTTCCATGTCCTTTTATCTTTGATGGTAGCTGATTGGTTTTGTTCATTTCAGGTATAGTCTGGTTTTCTCTCTTTCAGTCTGTCTCCAGTAGATGTGAGCAGGACTGAAGGATATTCACCACTTAGCTGAGAACTGAAATTTTTGTGGGTTTTTTTATTCTGTTCAATATCAAGTGAACAGTTAATGCAGAAACAGGAGAGTTCCTTGGTAAATCACAAGTGTTGATTTCCTTTTCACTTTAACGCTATTCATGGCAAGTTTAATACCTTTTTTTTCACTCGGAGTTTTTGCAGTTGTTCACAATCCTGCATCAATACTTCTTTATGAAAATGTGCATACTGCAGTTTGGTTCGTAATTTTTCTTCATAAAAACTTTATGTGGCATAAACATAGTTTCATTGAGATTTGAACATTATGCATTGTAAAACTGAAATGGTCATGCCTGAAAAATTCTATCCTCTGCCTTTCTGTGTATAAAAGGTGAAACAGGGAGGCCATAAATTGATTTACTTGTGTATGCTGATAAAAATATATCGTGATTGAAAGAGCAAAAGGATCTTAACAGGCTCTTGTTCATCGGTTGGTGCTGGAAGTGGCTTATGCAAAATCTTTGGTGGAGTCTTGGAATGTCTCCCTCCCCTCTCCCACCCCTGGCAGTACCAGCACTTCACCACAACTCAGCAGAGATAATGCTGGCAGGCTGCAGAAAAAGCAGAAAGTCTCTTTCCCCTTCCTTCTGCAGGTAAGAATCTTGTTGAAGATAGGATCAGCAAAGCAAATCCCCGTTCTCTGCTATTTGTAATTCCCATGTGCCGACTTCTTGCACTGAAATCTGCTTTCGAGAGTTTCCAGAGTAATTCAAGATTAGCTTCTCTTTTACTGCTAAGAAACAGGGAAATTGAAGGAAGGAGGATAAAGGCAATAAATGAAGCATGGAATAGCAGTGTAAATATTGCAATGTGCTTGGAAGTGTCCAAGGCCAGGTTGGACAGGGCTTGGAGCAACCTGGGACAGTGGAAAGTGTCCCTGCCTGTGGCAGGGTGGGGGGACAGGATGGGTTTTAAGGTCTCTTCCAACCCAAACCATTCCATGAATCTGGTATTCTATGTGTGTACTTCTGTGGCTTAAGATCAGAATCTCTTTAATACCACATAAATATCTCAAGTGAATTTCAGGTGGTGTGTAAACAGCATCCTAAGTACAAATATTTGCTGAATCTTAATATTCTGTTATTCTGTTAATATTTAACTGAGAAGTGAAAAACACATGAAAGTTGTGTAAGTTGTTTTTTTTTTTTTTAATGAACTTTTCTGTGTCCTCAAGCAGTTCAATCAGAATTCTTTAAAATGTCACTGAGAAGAAATGAAAAATTGTGCTCAGGCAGGAGTTTGCACATGAACAAAAAGCAAACCCGTGTTTATATTTAATAAAACATTTTTGAGTTCTTTTTGAAGGTATACTATTTTTGCACTATTATTACAGAGGATTTTTACATGAAATGGTTCATCACTTATACTATATTGGAAAATATATATAAATATATATATATAAATATAATATATAAATGTATTATATTTTCTGAAACTCTCCTTAGGAAAACTGTCTGAAGTTCTTGCATGGAGCTCACCAGTATTTTTAATCTGTAAACCTTTGACTCCATTAAGACATCTTCACTATCTTTTTCCTTTTGATCACAAGCTGAGAGTTTTAAGTACTTCTTTGCTATGCCTGGAGTGCCAGGGATGGTGATCCCCAGGGTTCTTGGTGCTTGGAATTGTTGTGCAGTGGCTGTGGTCAGGTATTGGTTCAGTCATGTACATTAATTGGGCTGCAGTGTTGGGGCACATCAATTCACTGGAGCATAAACTTCTAGAACCTTAAATTGTCTAGCTGTGAAGAGCCCATCTGGATTTTCTTTTTCCTTAATTTTTTTTTCCATTTTTTTTCTCCCTCTCATTTTTATTCGCCCTCCCCTCCCCTTTTTAAACTTTATCTGTTCATTTGTTATTTGTATGCTTATTTATACTTTTCAGTGCCAACTCCTGGCATCCTAAAACCTGTCCATGCCCTGCAGAAATTGCATCTTGACAACATGACATTGACTTACATGCTTTATTACCTGCCTTGCCTGTGAAGGTATCCATGAAGTTAACTTAATAACTGCATCCAGTGTGGATTAGAGTATTCTAGTAACACATGCTTAAGAAAGTAGAGAATTTTCTATTTTCCCCTGTAAACCAAACATAAGGCAACCTTTTTTTTTAACTGGATATGTTCTGTACAGAAATACATTTTTAACTGTTAAGAGCAGAACTACCGGTCTGAGTTGGGTCCTGCACATGGTAGAACTGGAGACTTTTGCATGCTTATGCCCTTTAAATTTTGATTTAGCAATAAGTGCACAGCCAGAGACTGTGTGACAAATGTTTTGCCTGTTTTCCCTGTTTCATGTACGAGCAAATAGAAATCTGTGTCAGATCTCCTACCAAACATCAGCTGTCAGTGCAGAATCAAATACTTCCCATCCCTTTTCTGTTGTGTCTGGTTTCTTCCTTTCAAACACTAGGCAGTGGTGGCAATTTGGAGAGCTAGCATTCAAATTTTATAGCCTGATAGTCAAACATTTGGTAGTAGAAATTCAGTACTGCAAGATTTTATTATTGCTGAGGTTTTTAAAAGTTTGGTGGTTTCTAATGTGTGGATAAACTCTTTGTGAGCCTGATTTTCAAATATCTTCCTCCTGTTGCCGGGATTCTTTTTTTGAAAGTATTCTTACTATTAAAAGATTGTGGGAGGATATAGAAAACCACTATGGCTTTTTTTATGACCTGCATTTCAAAAGGAAGGTGTTTCTGGTAACTTCCAGTTCAGGATCTAAGCAAATTATCTGTAAAGTTGTAAAACACACATATTTGGGTATTAGACCATCCCCTGGCCAGTCTGAGAGGACAGGAGGCTCAGCAAAGTCATCAGGTGTGAGGTGTAGCTCAGGTTGGGTGCTCCAGTTTATCTGGAGATGTTGCTGAGTGGAAATGTTGAGTAACTGGGGGTCTTGGCTGATCCTTCTGGGCCATAGTCCACTCTGGGGGAGCACCAAGAGATTCCCTCCAGCTCCCTCTGTCAGCCTGGGGTGGGCACGAGGAGCAGGCAAGGGTGTAAATCCTTGGAGCAGGGTGGCTGGATGTGTGGGGGCTGAGCAGGTGAGAGCCCAGCCAGATGTGTGAGGCTCAGCAGTGAGAGCCCAGCCAGATGTGTGGGGTGGGGGCTCTGCAGTGAGAGCCCAGCCAGATGTGTGAGGCTGAGCAATGAGAGCCCAGCCAGATGTGTGGGGTGGGGGCTCAGCAGGCAGGTGTGGGTCTGGCCAGAGCAGGCTGTGTGCAGCTGTCCTGTGGGTGCAAACTGCAGTGATTTGAGGAAAAATCTGCATTTTAAGCATTGCACCTCCAGATGTGCCGAGAATCTCCACAGGAGTGCTTGTACTCACACACAAAAACCTTCTGCTGTTTGGGGTGGCTGCTGTTTTGCTTTTGTGTTGTAGGGAAATGCCTTGAGTTCCTCCACCCCAGTCCCCAGTGCAGAACTTGCCACCCAGCACAAGTGGCAGCGTCAAAGCCACAGGTGGTGGTTTGTTCCCAGGAAGAGCATCACAGCTCCCTGTTTTGGGAGGTGGAGGGGAACTTAATGGTTCAGGCAGAGGCTCAGTTGTCATCTACTGATCCAAATACTTGAATGGTGTTAATACCGTTACATGACTTTACTTTCTTCATTGTTATTACAGTCTTTTCTTGGATCACTGATGAATTTTTGGATGCAGCCAGAGTAACCTCTTACCGTTTCCTACTTGTCTTCCATTGATATTTACCATCAGTTTTTTTAATTTAACCTGAGGCGCCTGATGCTTGTCTTGCACTCTTTCCTCCAGGTTATCTATTTTTCTGAAGAAAGTCTTTCCACCAGTTCCCTGAATTTCTTTGACTTCTGAGGTCTAATAGTTCCACTCTTACTATTTCAGAACTTACTCTCTCCAGAAGAAAATTTTACTGCTTCTTCATAAGTCATACAAGTTACTTTCCACCATTACTTTTTAGGTAGCTACTCAGGGAATTTCATCTTGTTTGTCACCATCCCATATGATTCCCATAAAATTCATGAGGTGACTCGTTACTGTCTCTTTATGTTGTCCCACCAAGCTCTCAGTGCAGAGCTTGCATTTTACAGAGTCTGAACACATAACTGGAGCATGCAGTGAGTAGGGGGAATGGCACAGTCTGTATTTAACATCTGCATCTGGGTTTTACCAGGATCTGCTGTAAAAGAGGAATAAACCCTTTTGCCCAACATTACTGATGACATTTACAAGGGACACCAGCAGTCCAACCCTAAATATCCTGGGATTCTTTGGACAGGATATTAAATGTACATTCTCTGAGAAGAGCTGGGGAGGCTACTAGCAAAACCATGGGTCCTTGTAGGAGCCAGATGCTCAGAAAAGCACTGATTTTTTTGTATGAATGAAAATCAAATTAGGTGCTGCTTGCTCGGTGAGGCTGGTGGGTGCTGCATGTCCAGGCAGTGCTGATCCAGCTCGTCCCTGCGGAGCTGCTCGGTGCATTCCTGCTCCCTCCTCCTCCTCAGTCTTCTCCAGGGGATGCTGTAGACAGTTTTTTTTTCTGCTCAGAGCAAGCAGCTGCTTCAGGGACAGTTGTAATATTTTAAGATGTCATATACCAATCAGTAATTCTGTGATTTTGAAGCTTTAAAGTTTGCATTTTGGTCAGGACTGTGTCTCTGCTTTGCTCACTGATTGTGATTCTCTCCGTGCCAGCTCTGTGCTGCTGCCTTTGCTTATTGCCAGGGCATGGCATTAAACTCATTAAATACAGGAAATTTTATACCGAGGACAAAATACCATGTAAAAACCCATTGCTATCTCATTGAAAGCATCAGGGGGAGACCAAGGTTACCACCTTTACTATCAGGAAGAGGTGGAACCTCAAGTATTTTTATTAAAGTCTCAACTTACACTTTTAAATGTATTTTGTCAGGTTGCTATTTTTTAGCTGCCATTTGGAATATTTTATAATTATGGTAAGTTGTGTAGTTAATATGGGTTAAGCCCAGGAAGCTACTTAGAGACTACCTTTAAAAATCCATATATTTTCATAAAATGTGTTACTGTTTTTCCCTAACCATGGACTTCAAAGCCTGTGAAACTGCTGGAAATCTTGAGGAATATATGTGCCAAACATAGGTGTAAAAATGACAGTTCTTTTACTTGAAATTCTGGAGGTCATCAAGAAAGCTTAGCTTTTGATGAAGTATTTGGGAATTGATGGAAATTGTCCCATTCAAGTTGGACCCTTCAGAAGAGTGTTTCGATTCTGTACTAGTTTGGATCTGTAGTAATTTCTAAGAGCTCAGACCTGAGACAAAAAACGAATATGAAATTCAACCAGAGTCAGATAAAAGCAGCGTGGGGAAGGTTGCAGTGTGACAGCACAAACCAAGACATCCTTAGCTGATGAAAATATGCAAAACCATGCAATTAAGTGCTTGTGGAGGAGACTGCAGACACTGCCACGGCACACATCTGTGCTCTTTCCCAAAAGATCAGTGCATACCAAAGACCTATTCAGTGTTTAGTTACACACTGGTGCTCAGCTTAACACGTAGTTGGAAATGGCTGTGCTAGTGCTTGAAGTCTGCAGGAGTTCAAGTAGCAAAAGCATGTGAAGTTAGGACACACACACACACAAAAAAAAAAGTGAGCTGCAAGTATGTGGGTGAACTGAAAAACCCTGCTGTTGTTTATTGTGCTCTCAGAGCAGTAACCAAGGGGAGGGTGGCCTCACTGCTGGAGGCGAATTTTTGGGACATCTTGCAAGGAGTCAAGTGGAAGAGAGACCAGAGGTGGGTCTGCCTGCTGGCAGAGAGCTGTGCTGGGTGAAAGCTTTCCCTGTGTGCGAAACCGGGGTGAGCAAGGAGAAGGATCAGCAAGGAGAAGGATCAGGATCAGCCTGGAAGTACCACCAGGCTCATGTAAGGCCCCCGTTCCTCACAGCACTGGGTGTTGCTTGGATGAATGCAAAGAAAGTGTTCTCTGCTGTGTGCACTGAGAGGGAGAAATACCTGCGTGTGAATCATGTTGAACACATGTGACACTGGCTGTGTTTGCAGGGCGGTGCGGGAGCTCTCAGGACACTCCAGTGCCCGAAAAAACATCTAGGATATCCCCCAGGACTGTTTCCTTGACCAGTGCTTGTGTTCCATTCAATACCTGGGTGTTCCTAAGAGCACCTCTCAGGCTGCTGATGGGACACGGGGCACTCACAGTGACACAGACCTGCGAGAGGGAGCTGTAGAGTGGCCTAAGTGGAGCCTCTTGACAAGGGCAGCCCAAAATCTCAGTGGTCTGTGGGGTGTGCAGGTGACCCGGGGGTTGCTGCTTGTGCTGGGAGGTGCAGGGAAATCCCTGCACTGGGATTTCCCTAAGCACAGGGAAAAGGTTTCATGGACTTCTCAAGCAGTGCTTGAATTTGATCCGAAAACATGGCTTATCTGGTCTCTTGAACAGTCCTCTCTCAGGTGAGTGGTGGACAGCAGACTGAATCGTACAAATTTCAGGTCAGATGAGTAGAAAAAGATTTTTTTTGTTACTATATATATATATATATATATAGGTGTAAAAATGACAGTTCTTCTATTTGAAATTCTGGAGGTCATCAAGAAAGCTTGCCTTTTGATGAAGTATTTGGGAATTGATGGAAATGGTCCCATTCAAGTTGGACCCTTCAGAAGAGTGTTTCAATTCTGTACTAGTTTGGATCTGTAGTAATTTCTAAGAGCAGAGACCATATATATATATATATATATATATATATATATATATATATATATATATATATATATATATATATATATATGTATATATCTATATATCTATCTATATCTATATCTATCTATCTATATATATATAGATAGATATGTGTATATATATATACACATATATATATGTGTGTATATATATACACATACATATAGATATATGTATATATCTATATAGATAGATGTATATATGTGCATATATATATCTCTATATATATAGATATACACAAATCTGTATATACACATATATATATATATATTTGAATATATTAAAAAATATATTAGAAATAAATACTTAGGAACAAATTATAATACCATATAAATATTCTAAAAGCAGGGGGAGAGGAGGGGCAAAAAAGGACTTGTCATTATGACCAAAGAGGCCAGAAAGTGTGGTTTGGCATATTAAATGAACTTCCTTAGAAGGATTGTTTACCGGTGTTTGTTAAAACTTGGTAAAACCAGCTCACCTCCAGGAGCTTTGGAGCAGGTTTTAAACTACTGAATTGATGGATTCAAGAAAATTTGTTGAGAAAAACCCCACTTAAAACATGTGTTAAAATTCAGTGCTACTTGCTCTTGTTTTAGAGAATGGGATTTGTAATTTGGATGTGAGATGAGTGAGATTCCTAGGATTTGAAATAAAATATGGATTTGAATTGAAGTCTGTAAACATTCTTGAAAACAACAGAAAAGCTACTTCTCTGTACAGAGTAGTAATTTGGGAATACATGAGGTCTTCGGAAACATTTAAGATCACTTCTGTGAAGTTGCTTTTCATTCTTGCTCAGCTGCTTCACTCAGACTTACAATTATCTATGGATATTGATTTTCTAGTTCTTTAATTACTGTTTTGAACCCACCAAAAGTTAAATTGATGGTGTGCCATATGCTAAACTCTCCATACAGGAAGAGTTTTCAAAAAATTACGTCTTAACAATCTAAAAACGCTATAAATGTATCTTGGTGATGCTCAGATCTGGAACATTCCCATTATAGATACTTCATTTTTTTACATCCAGCATCAGATGCTAGCAGCATAATGGCTCTTGGTGGCAGAGGAAGTGGTGGGAACACTTGTGTGATGTGCAGTGTTAGTCTTTTGGTTTGGAATTGGTTGAGTCCACCACGTTTCCATCAGTGGAAGAAGTGCTGCAAGGCTTGACTTGTAAGTTCTCATTAAGTTAATGGCATCTCCCCATCTTTAAAATGTAGGAATGTAATTTCCACGGCACAGTTAGAGGAATTACTGTTTATTTCCTGGTAGTATTCTGATAAATGCTTGACTTGAACCACTTAAATGGTTATTTTCTGTGGAATTCAGTAGCTGCTTGTGGGATGTAGGAATGCCTTGTCCAATTAGAGCAGGAACTTCAGGCAAAGTGCAGCAGGTTAGCAACATGAGTCAGACAGTAACCTTTTTTGTTTGTTAATGGAGTGAATGTATCATCAGGGTACAGATGAATGTGTGCTCTAATTGTCTTGGCAGGGAGGGGGGAGCTCTGGCCTGTGTCATGTCTTTAACAGAAATTACTGCAGCATTGTCATAAATTGATTGGAAATATTTTTTCCTCACATTACTCATGGGATGTCAACAAGTATGCAAATGTGAAAATTCAACATATGTCTGCTTGCTGCTTCTGCACGGTTTCTCACACCAGTTTAATGAGTAAAAACTGTCTTTTTAAAATGTCACTTCAAACCCAAGTCTTCTGGTGTTAAAGACCACCCCACTAATACTTTCTTAGTCTTGTGACAGGATGTGAAATAGTTCATTAATTTGTTAATTTTGCACACTTGAACTGTAGCCTGGTTTTTGTCTCACTCTGTTCCTCGCCTGTCGTTACAGTTTGTATATGTGGTATTCCTCCTTGTTACACAGTGTTGCACCTTTTTGGGCATCTCTGCTGTCTTTCCCCAGAGCATCATCGGCTTCCCCTTGATCCTTCCCTCACAGCAAAACCTTAGTGTCTCTCTTTTGATGTCTGCGGCGAATGCATTTATTTCCGAATGAACCCATAACATTGTTACATTCTGTAAATACTTCCTGAGAGCGCAACAGCAAGGGCTGGGGCAGCCCTACAGACCCTATGGGATTATTCTGTGCTGTGCTCCTGTCCCACATCTGTTGGTGCGAGGTAATCCCAGCTCTCCTGGCACAACCCTTGGCAGTCTGGGGTTTACCACAGCTGGATCAACCTGGAAGCATAAAGCCTTCCACCGAAACCTGCCACATTTACCCTCCACGCACTCGTTAAACACCATTTCATTGCGCTGCTGGTTTGTTTAGCCCAAGAGGTAGCAGCATTTACGCAGAGCTGGAGATGTTAGCAGTTAGCATCGTGCTTAATTAGCACATTCTGTGTGTTTAGGTCAAAAGTTTTAGGGTTGTCTTGTTGTTGCAGTGTTGAGATATCTTGTGTTTTTGGAGCAGAGACAGTGGGGACAGGCCAGGGATGCTGGGCTGTGCTGGAGCACTCTGCAGGCACCCAGAGTCCTGAGAGGAGACACAAACCTCTCTGGGCATTAAAGTTTTGTGCTGTCAGTGTGGGCATCAAGGTGCCCTGTCTGCCAAAGCTTTCAGTGGATGGCAGAGGCATGGGGGTGCTGTAACCCCGGGGTTTGTGCTGCTCCGCCTTCCTTCACGGGGCAGGAAGGATGTGATCACACAAATCCTTTTATCTGGACTGCAGGCTTCATGTTTGGATAAGAGCAAAAAAGGGACTCTCATAAGACAAATGAGGTGCTTTTAAAGCATTACTGGGTATTCAGGATGTATTGGCTGTGACAGAAAAGCATTTCTTCTCTGTCTCTTACATCTGTCTTAGATTTAGTCTACAACATTTATTGCTTAAAATTTGCATGGTGGTTGACCTGGGAAAGAAGTAAGTCAACTCTTAAGAGATCCTCTCTCCCCACAGTACTTAGAGAGTTCAAACTAAAACTAGTCACATGTTTGAATTATATAGATTTAATTTGAGAAAAAAAGTACAGCTTTGCTCTTGAAGTTGGACAGGGAGTAAAGTAATATGCGAATGTATTACATGCACAAAGTACAAACAGCTAGTGAAAACCATTTTTGGGGAAGGCCTCTCTGAGATTTTAAAATTTCACACTTGATAGGTCACTGCAATAATTCCTGCTCCATCAGAGCCATGTGACAGTGATCACACAGAACATGGCATAGGGTTTTGAACAGGAAGGCAGATCCTCTCCCTCTCTTCTTTGTGTAGCTATCTACATGTTTTTGAAAATGAACAGGGAGAATATTTCAAATAAGAATAGCCATGTATCAGTAGGTGCATTCAAATACATTTACATCTTAGAAACAGCACAGGTAGCAAATATAAAAGATGTTCTCCTCCTTCTCCTTCTCCTTCTCCTTGTCTTCTCCTTCTTCTCCTTCTCCTTCTCCTTCTCCTTCTCCTTCTCCTTCTCCTTCTCCTTCTCCTTCTCCTTCTCCTTCTCCTTCTCCTTCTCCTTCTCCTTCTCCTTCTCCTTCTCCTTCTCCTTCTCCTTCTCCTTCTCCTTCTCCTTCTCCTTCTCCTTCTCCTTCTCCTTCTCCTTCTCCTTCTCCTTCTCCTTCTTTCTTCCTCTTCCTTCCTCCTTCTCCTCCTTTTCCTTTTGGAAAGCCTGGAGGCGAGGCTCTGGGGAGTCAGCTGGAGCTGTGGCAGTTGTTTGTAACTCTGCTGCCACCAGAGCCCAGGTCTGGATGAATTTCAGGATCTGTTTTCCCTTCGTGGCAGAGCTGCGGTTGTTCGGCCATGCCGTGCATCGAGGCTGCCGTCACTTCTTCTGACGCCGCCTGAAGTTTCCGTGTTCTTTGGAAAAACCACAGGGCTATTTTTCAAGTGTGCTAACAGCTTGACACATTCCACATGCTAAAAAAGTTGACCTGGAAAAGCAATCAGTGATGCTGTGTGAATATATTGTATTTACAGTAAGCATGCTTGCTCAGAGCAGCACTGGGTCACTTGTTAGCTCACTGGGCACTTGTCCAAATATTAAAAATGTTGACATGAAGTAATTTGGGGGCTTAATAATGTTTTAATTAACGACTATTTAAACACCTCTGGTCAGATTGACCTGCATGTCTAGTTGAAAAATTCTGGTAGAGGTAATAGATTTGGCATGTTGAGTACATTGTGGTTTGTGGAAGGCAGTGGGGCATCCCTCAAACTTGTGATATTTCTTTATTTCTGAAGAAGAGGAGCAAACAAATGCACAATACTAAATATTGTCCTTTCTGTTTATTTTTCAGATTAGCACTGTACGTATATGAATATCTGCTCCATGTAGGAGCACAGAAATCAGCCCAGACATTTTTATCGGAGGTGAGTTTTTTTACATGACTTCTCAGGGCCTGCAAGTGAAATAAATATGATTTGGTCTAGAATAAAAGCAGTGAGAACCTTGGGTATCAGTTTGCCTCAATCTGCTGTTCCTCATCCTCTGGAACCCAGTTTGCCTTGTCATTTTACATGATTTTGTGTAACTATTTTTACTGTGGTTTGTAATCCCCATTCTACACTGGGGAAGATTAATCTATTTTCTCTAATAAGTGGGCATGCTGGAGAACACTTCAATGGTACTCAGTTTTGATGACCTTTTAACTTACTATTGATATCTCCAATTGTGAATAATGGGCCCTTCTAAATGTATTTTACATCCCACTGTCATACACTATCAGTTCTCCTTCTCTGAAGCACTGCTGATCTCTCTGTGCTCTCACCATGCTTTTAACCACTTCACTTCTTTTCATCTGTTGAATCAATGATGGCCACAACCACTTAGGTCCTGCTTTTTTAAACACTTTCAACTGCTAATGGAATTTTTACCTTTACACACTAGCTTTGGGTTTTTTTTTTTTTTTTAAGAATCTTTTCAAAGACTTTGTATGCATCTTGTGAAGGCTGAAGTAAATTATGTCTCCTCAGCATTCGACTTTTGCCCTAGGATGCAAATGTATGCTGAACACATTGAAGTCTTCTGGGTTTATTATTGTTTTTAATTTCTGACAAGAACATATAAGATAATAACAACAATAACACTAACTAATAATATTAACAATAGCGTAGTAGTAGTAGTAGGAGTATTTATAATAATAGGAATAGTAAGCAGAAGTTAGGAAAAAATAGGTAAGATATTGTCCTAGGAAAATTGCTGCTTTAACTGATCCTCTTCCAGAAGCTAATAAAATTATTATGCTGGTGATGACATTTTGGAGATGGAAGAGGGGAAAATGAAAACCCAGAGAGCTGTTTGTGATGTTTACACAAAACTTAGAAAGCACAGATAAGGAAAAAAGGTAGAATTGTAGTACAATCAGTTTACATTTATAATAAAGCATGTTTTTGACAATTGTTTTATGTCTGTGGTAAAACACTGGAAAAATAAGAGAAAATAATGTAGAGTATCATCTTGGCTTTTCCAAACCAGCTGTCATTTGTAAATAATGCATTGCACAAGGTAAATTTTGCTCACTTTGTTTTTATGATGTATTTGCAAAATGAACAGTTGGCAGAAGCATAGCTGGTATGACATCTGGATTTCCTGAAAACATTAAATACAGTGTCTTGAAACTCAGCTTTTAAAACTAATTCCATCTTGAGTTACAGAGAAGCTCTCGGGTCTGAACAGCGAAACCTAAGGATATATCAAATCTTCAAAAATAAGATTTTTACTCATCAAGAGATGGTAAAAACAGCTCAGGGACAATTAGTAGTGCATAGTGTGGGTATGAGGATGAGCTGTGGGTTCATTTCCTTCACTAATTAGCAGTGCAGGAGAGTAAATGTGCTGACAGTTCTTGTGACTGCTGGGCTGGATGCTCTCTCAGTTTGGGTGAGTTTCATTTTAAAGTTAAACAGCTGAGAATAGCTCTAAAGCTGAGTGTTGGGGCTTAAAAGAAGAGCACACATGGATTGTCTGAGCTGTAGGGCAGCCAGTGGTGTCTAAAAGTTAAGAGACCTCTCTCACAGATCTGCCAGGGACCGTGACTCAGAGGAACGGAACCAAATTAAGGGAAAATAGAAGTTGGATATCCATGAATCCACTGTGATACTCTATAACTTAGGGATGGTTGTCCTGAGCATCCCCATGGTTTTGTCATGCTTTGTGTCTAGTTTGACTTTTGTACTCTTCCCTTGAAGAGCTGATCATTATCCCATGCATTTTCTATCCTGGAAGTCATATTCCAGCCTTGGATAATTCCATTAGCCTGGCTGGGCCAGGCTGGTGGGCATTTCCCCGTTAATCATTCCCTGGCTATGAGCTTAACCAGTACACTTGACAATGAAGATTTTTTTTTTTTCCCATAAATAATAATTCTTGATAAGTCTCATTGATCAGACCGACCACATCTGCTATATTAGGCACAAGTATGGAAATTTTAAAAAACAAAACAAAAATCCTTGAAAAGAGTCCCAAACTTCCACATTCCCTTCAGTCTTGTTCTCCCAATCAGTTTCTCAAGATGACAAATGTCCCAGGACCCACAAAAGACCTGAATTGGGCAATTTCCTCACCAGGCCCTGCTTTGAAGAAAACAATCACTGCTTAAACATAATGTGGGTGTTCTTCACAGATGTAATTTCTACTGCTAAGCAAATGATATTTCTGCTTCAGAAACCGCTTTTTCGTTCTGGTTGTACAATGCATCTCTTCATTACGTTATTTTGAACCTTCTCAGAGGTACTGTGTGTTCCTGATTATTAATACAAGTCTTTCCAAGACATTCCCAGGGCGCATGAGGAGCAGCTGTGCCTCAGAGAAGTGTATTTGAAGAGTGTGTAATACCTTTGTAGTGGCTTTGGCTTTCAAATGTTCATTACTTTTTCCTGCCAGCACTTAAGGAACTTTAAGCACTTCAGCACTTCAGGAACTTTGTGAGATATGTTTTTTGTGTATTAACTACTGTGTGAGGGATGTTGGTTTTCATTCTGCCAGCTTTACCAACTCAAGTCATAGTGGCTCAATGTTATCTTTTATATACAATTTAAAATAGCATAATTACTTTTGAATAGTTGCATTCATAAAATATATCAAAATTGCATTGGCTTTCTTCATGTTTGAGATTTTCTACATGGATTTTCATGTAAGTCCAAACAACATTTTTAGGCATATGAGCTACATATTCTGCTACTGACAAAACTGGTATGTGCTATAATTTCCTAAGAATTGGATGTGGAAATCAAGTATGAGTTGAGAATCTTAAGTCTCTTTGAAAAATGCCAGTTTTAGGAAGGTTCCTGGCAGTATGATCATTATATCTACCTTTAATATTGTGCCTTAATATACTTTTACATATATATATATGGATCTATCAGTTAAAATTCCTTTCATATTAAGGCTGTTTAAGCATTTAATTAAAATAACCCTCTTCTTGTCTGCCATTGCTTCTGTCTCCAGAGAAGAATATGATTTCTGCTTTTAACAACTTTTTAAAGAGAGTTGGACAGGAAATTACGCTGTGTGTCATTGTAACTGGAGGACTTTGCAGTGCACACAATGCAAAGTGTGCACCAAAGATCCACCAAGTTCTAACATGAGACATTTTTATGGACAGTGTTGTGTGGGCTTTATTACAGCCCAAACTATTTAATTTTGGAGTTAAGGACAAGCTATCGACTGGCATTGAAAAGGTGGTTGTGTGATTGTAGTTAAGGTACAACATCTGGGAAGTTTTGCAGAGAGACAGATGCTGTTGCTGTGGTTGGTGTTGTCTGACGGGTTCCCTAATCAACAACAGAAGTTTGAATTCAGGAGCTGAGGGTTCTTAAACTGCATTTCCTTTGAAAACAGCATCAAACAGACACAGTTTTTCCTTGGTGGGGAGGAAGTCCCAGGCAGTACAGGTGTTGAGGAGAGCTTGCCAGCACAGGAAAGCAAGCCAGAGTAGCTGTACATTTTCCCTGCCTGCTGGGAGCTGGGTTATGGCAGTGGTGCTGCCTCGTTTTTGCCACATTACCTTTGACTGAAGCACTCCTTGAGGATTATAAAACACTGCTGGCCCTGGCTGCGGGGGGAAGAGTGCCACCTGCTGAATCCACAGCATCAGTCCTGTGCAAATGGGAAAAGACTTCAGGTTTTAAGGGTACTTAATAATCACTTTTTTAATCATGCATTTTTGATCTTAAAATAATACACAATATATTCAGAATTTTAAAAAACCCGAAGAATAACATTCTAAACTGTGCTTCCCTAGCATAGTTAGCTATTAGCTCCAAAAGGAGCTAATTTTAAGTATCAGCTATATCAATAAATGTAGAAAAGTAAGTAAATAGGGCATTCAAATTGATGACCATAAAGCATCTCATAACTGTGAAATCTTCTTTTCCTCATCCTTTTTCTATCTGAATTATGTAATGCTTTTTAGTCACAATGATCACAAGAATGTACACGTCTGTTTCTATCATTTTATTTTAGATAAGATGGGAAAAAAACATCACACTGGGGGAGCCCCCAGGATTCTTGCATTCCTGGTGGTGGTAAGTACCAGTTTTCTTCTCCTGATTTTCTTAGAATACGTTGATGTCCAGTTCCAGCTGCTGGAGGCAAGAAATTCAGGTGAACACTGTAAAAAGAATGAGAGGATCAGGACTAAGAAGCATTCTCATGTTAAGGAATAAAATAACAGAAAATTACATACAGGAAAATTAGATACAGAAAAGGAAATAATGGAAAATGATACTGGATATAGGATACAGAAAAAAAAGAAATAGTGCATTAATAAGAAAGGAGGTGGCCTGGCTTTCCTTCTTCACCACCTTCCAGCACATTTTTTTACAGCTAAGGGGTCATTCTACATATCAAGAATACTTGCATTTGGAAAGAAAACACAGCAAATACAGAGACTCCGTGTAGATGTGGGCTTGCTCAGTGTATGTGTAGAATATCCCAGGGGAGAGGAGTGCTCATAGGCACTGCAGTGTAGCTGTGGTATTTATTCATTATTTTAGTATATCCAACAAGCCTGTGTTTGAAGAAATACAGAAGTGCACAGAATATGCCCAGCTGCCAGTAGTACAAGAATTCACAGGTTTTGAAATGGTCCCATTTGAACCCAAGTGATTTGCACAGCTGCGTGGGAAGTGGGGTATCCTTCTTTGACCATTCTTTCACAGCTCTTGCTGTGGGATGGAAGCCTGGCAAGAACATGTCCCTTTTATCTCTAATGTCTGCATTATCCTTAATTTTGATTGTCTGCAGCAGAGTGCTCAAATTGTCCATAAATCCCTATTATGGTGCTGGATTAAGTTATAGAGGATTAAGTCTAAACCAGTAAAAAACCGCTATGAAACTCCAACAAATTTTATTATCAAGTATATTATTAAGTCATTCCAGCATAGACACAGTTTCATTTCAGAAACTTTGTGGTAGAACTGATTGGTATGTAACTATAGTTGAAGGAGTTTGTGGGGGAAGACCAATGGGATTTTGTGCCATAGTACTTTTCCTTTTACTCTTTATGACCTAAGAACATGCCCATGAATTTTCTTGCTTGCCCGGTCACCAGATCCTCAGGGAGCTTTGGTTTGAGCGCAGGACTGGACATCTTTTCACAAAAGCTGTGGCTGCCCCATCCCTGGAAGAGTCCAAGGCCAGGTTGGACGGGGCTTGGAGTAACCTGGGATAGTGGAAGGTGGTGGAGACTGGATGAGCTCTAAAATCCTTCCAATCCAAATTGTTCCATGATTCCAGGAACCTTGACCATGGAAGGATTCCCAGTTTTCTCTCCAGTTTCTTTCCTTTCCATATTATTACAAATCCATTCCTTCCCATGCTTTGAGGAAGTCGTTTGAGCAGTTGCTGGAGGGATATATATTAAATGCACAGTAATACACATTGTATTCATATATATTAGACCAGATTCTTGGTCTGTAGTCCTGTGGTGTTAAAGGACTACAGCACTGATTGCCTCAGAGATCAGATGGCAGGACTTGGTTCCTCACAGATGATTTACAAATCTAAATTCTTCCTTAGAGGTGAGTGTTCCTATTCTTTGGAGAGAAAGTGACATTTCTGTATAGGAGCATCCATGTGGGGTGTGTGCATGCCATAAAATGCACATGAGCCTCACAGTGGCACTCTCACCATCCCCGTAACCTCTTCCCTTGCAGTGTGTTCTGGGATCTCTACTGCGCAGCTCCAGAAAGACGAGAAACATGTGAACACTCAAGTGAAGCAAAAGCCTTTCATGACTATGTAAGTTTTGTGTGTCTTTACCATGGCTTCATTAATTGCATGTATAAAGGTGATAGAGAAGTATTTCTGCACTGCAGTGGCTCAAAAACACAGGTGTTGTTCATATGTAACTCTCAGTTTTCTAGGGATACCTTAGAATTAGGAGTTCCCAATTCTTTAATTCAGCACAATATGGGTGACTCCTGGAAGCTGTCTCAGAGATCAAGGTGCTGTTCCACATGTTAATGCAGAATAAAGTGTGTCCTTCTGTCCCCCATGCCGTGGACACATGAGGCTGGTCACAAAGGCACAGGACAGATGGAAACATGGATGTTACCTGCCCAAATATCTGTGCTCTGTCAGTGCTGAAGAAAAGACTGTTCTGTAGATGGAATTGATCTCTGGCTTTTGTCAGGACCACCCTGGCCGCAACTGGGGTGGTTCATATGTTTTTGTATCCTGAAATAACCTGGAGATTTTTCATCCTAATAAACAATCAAGCAACATGGAATAAGTTAAATGCAAAATCAGCTGGCCAAAGACAATAGGAGGAATAAAGGGTAGAAGTTTCATGCCAGTTTTGCTGCCTTTGAGACTTCGTTCAAAACACAACAGGGGAGTCTTGAGTGAGAGTAGTTCTCACAATACAACTGTGAAACCTCTTTCCTTGAGTCTTTTCTAGGTCTGCCTCACAAATAGTGTCTAGTTACTGCCAAAAAAATATTTCTACAGGTAAAACTGAAATTAGACTGCCCTATCCCAGTGTCTTTAAAACACAGTTTGGGAACAAAAGAAATTATTCAGCAACTTGACCATTTTCCATTTTCTGTTGTCAAAATCTGGTAGTGGCTTGGCATCCTACAACGTGTGAGCTAATGGTGATCTTGCCTTATTTGCAGTAAACAACACCTTAGACTCTGAATGCACCATCAGCACAGTCAGAGATGTCCAGCATCTTTCACCAATGTCTCTTTAACACCCTGTAGTGGTGGTTAAATTGTGAGGGTGACTGGTTAAGGAGCTTGGACAAGGTTGCACAGTCATGTCCAGGCTACACTAACATAATTAAAGAAAGAAATAATTATCAGAGAGAGGAACAAAGTTTAAGGACATTTTGTACCCACAGAGTTGTTAAGGTCAGCCAACTTAGTAAGGCACATTCCTCAAATTAAAAATGAAGTATCTCTTGCAAGCACAATAGCTGTGGTCATTTTGTCCTAATCTGTTTTAAATATAGAGTTGTTGGAAAAATAAAAGACTTAGCTATTAGTATTACCTACTTAGTATTTTGGTTCCTTGTTATTAGAGGAAGGTTTAATTCCCCCCTGAAGGAGCAGTTGTTTTACAGGAATAGTGTAAGACCTTGAGGAATGACATTAGAGATTTAAATCTGGGCAGATCCAAAGCACAACAGTTGACTTCAGTGAGGGACATTGTGTTCTCAAAATAAAATGTATTAACAAAAGCCAAAAATCTGAAAAATGTAAATATTGTTGTGAAACAGAATTGTGAAACAGAATGATCAGCAAGAGGAAATTTTCAGTGAAAAAGTATTTGGAGTCTAAAAGGAGTCCACATACCTTTAAGCTCAGGACAGTTTAACTGATCAGTAAGTTCACTATTGAGTCTAAATTTAGAGGTATACTAAGAATTTGAGTAGATGAATCAAAGTAGTTAGAAACCTCCTTTAGCATGTTCCATTAGCATTTCTAATTTCTACAGGCCTTGGAATATTACATGACCTTATTGCTCATTTATGATGTGTATTGTCAGAATTCAAGAAAAGTGAGAAAATGCGAGTTTGGTGTGTCCTACAATTCTGTGATTGAATATTTAACTTACTGTATAAAGTCCTGCTTGACAAAGAAAAGATAAGTGTTCATCTTGATTTGCACATCAGGACAGGATGAACACTTAGTTTAGAAATAATTTTATTTATTTCAGAAATTAATTTGCCTGGTGTTTGTAAAATCCGTTCTCTCAATATTTTAAGGTGTCAGGAAAAGCTTTGCATTGTTTTCGTCACAGCTGGGATAAATTCATTTAATCCCTCACAAGACTCACAATACTCCTTGTTATCACTTAGGCTTTGCTTAGGACAGTCTTCATCACGGTTTTTGTGTCTGGCATTTTAAGGTAGCATTGTAAGCTCATGTCAAAGAACAAGAAAACAGTAGTAGGATATATCCAAGCAGATCTCACAGCAGAGGAAGATGAACCTGTATTAAGTGAAATCCCAGTCCACACAGTGTCTTGCCATTGCCCGTGGAGAGGTCAAAATCCCACCATCAGTGGGAGCCATCAGAAGCTGCTGCTGGAGGCTGACAGGGCTGGTAAATCAAAACTCTGCTGCTACATTGCAGGTCAAGTAGTAGAGCATTTGTAGCTGTGCTGTCATATCTGAAAACTGTTATTGTACGTACAAAACAGCACAGAAGGCTTGTTTATTAATTCATACGAGCAATTCAGAATTTTTTATTAGGCATGTGTTCCACTTGACCTAAGAAAAACTGTTCTTGCTGAAGGGGTGCGTGGTCTGGCTGCTGCAGACATGGCAGCTGTAGCTGAGTGGGCTGTGTTTGGAGAGGAAATAATCTTGTCTTTGCTTTTGTGGAGAGAGAAAGGCTTAGGAATGCTTGATGGAGGAGGAAAGCATTTGCAGATGATTTAATGATTTGGAAATATTGCTGCCTCACTCGACATAGCTGCGAGTCAGGCAGGAACACACAGGTTGACTCATGAAATGAATACACAGAAAGGCTGAGTTTCTTCAAGTTACAAGTTCTACATTGTCTGAACTGCAACTGTAAGATTAATGCTGTTTAATTTCTCTCCCCCCCTCATTGTTGCTTGCATCACTACAATGCTCATCTTACTAAAAATCCATTAAATAGAAAAGCAAAGCCCAATTCTGACTTTATAAAGAAGATTTTCCATGCTCATCCTGAGTTTAAGTATTTGCAGCTCCCCCATATTTAAAATGGATTTTATGTTTATCTTCTGTCAAGATTTGCCACTGGATATGTTTCCTTCTGAGTGAACAAGGTTCTGAACTGATTAGGTACATTTTTATAATTTGTTTTTTTTAGGCTTGAAAAGATGCATGTCATAAATGTGCATGTGCTGGATCAGGGAGATAGGTCCTGGCGTGGAAATTTTGACATATATGATGTAGAATTTGAAATTGTTTCAGGTGACTCAGGAAAGAAAACTGTTGCTTGCTCACCAAGTCTGTTAATACTGCAGGCATTTCAGTAGGAGTAGCTTCTACTTCTTGTGAAGTAGAAAAATCCTCATGATTATTTTCCAGGTACCTCTTACTTTACTTTACTTTTTCCTGGAGGAAAACTTCTGCATGCTTTGAAGTCTTGTGAGAAATCATGTACATGGATGGTCTGAGGCAAAATTCACTCTTCAGTGTAGAATGGTTTGTGTTTCTTCACAATGTCCTGAGGAGATTTCTTCGCCTCTCTAGTTAAAGAGCTCGTTTTCCCACATTTTGAGACCTTCTGCTGAGAGAAGCAAGTTCCAGCATGCATCTCTTTCCACTTCTTTCCAAGCTGAAAACTGAGTCCAAAAGGGAAAATAAAACTTGGATTTTTAGGAGTACCCCTTCTTCTGATGGCCACAAATAACCATCCTGCTCTTCCTCAGGCCTGGCCATTCATCCCCATCTCTGGGTTTGAAGGGGTGGTGCCTTGCAAGATGATTTCTGTACATAGCAGTTAAAATATTTTTACTCTCCAGAAATTCCTGTGCTCCTGTTATCTCATGCTCCTGGCACTGGAAGTTTTTCCACGTGTTGCTGGTGCAAAGAAAGGGTACGCTGTTTCTCACATGTAGCTGTATTAAGATCTTGATTATTTTCCAAGTCAGGTTTGATTAGTTCTTCTCCCCAGCTCTTTGAAAGATGACTTCTGGTATGGGCAAAGGCGTCTGGTTTGTGTTTGTGTCTCCCAGAAGAATTCCAGGTAACGCACAGGGTAACAAACCAGAGATACTCCTTGCTCCAGAGACTGAAATGAGCTGGGCCCACATCCCCTCTGCCCTGTTGGCACAGTTCAGTGCTGAGCTCTGTGACAGAGGGTTGTAGAGTATACCAAAGACAGTGCTGTCATTGGTTTTGTCCAAATGATTCCTTTTATAGGTCATAATTAGAGAAATAAAAATTTCCTAGAAGTTACTGAGCAGAGTATTTGGACATTTGAGGTGGCTGCTCAATCTGTGTGCACCTCTCTTCAGAAAAGCTGGGTCTCTGCATTTCTTTCTATGTTTTATGGGGAGAGAAATTACTACTTTCTTGTCTGGATCCATCTCCCTTCAGTAGAATTAAGAGGCATTTGCACACCCTAAATACCCCAATTCCCTTTAATTAATCATTATCAATGCTCCGTATTTGAGGAGTTGTGAATACTTTCATGTGTATTTTGGACTAGAGATTACCATGAAAAGCCTGTGAGACTGTTCCCCACAAGAATTGTTTTGTTTCTGGTTTCATTAAACTGCTGTCCTCCTTCTCTGCCTTTTGTGCATCAGGGATGGAGGAACTTGTTTTCATTCTTGATTGCCTGACCCATCCCTTGCTACTGCGACCTTCTGCAGGCAGCCTAGCTAGGGCAGCCTTTGCTTCTAGCTTTATTGCTGAAAATGGAATTCTGGGTCTGGTTTCCAGCTGTCAGTTTCTGTGGAGAATGCATGTTAAACTCCTTCTGCTTTAAAACAGAAATAAAGGGGAAAAAAACTCCCCATCATCCTTATCCTCCCATAGATGGGCAAAAGATGACAAGTTGTCCTGCTTTGCTCCAGGGCTTTTGTTCCAGAGGCAATGCTGCAGATCTGAGTTACCTGTTAGTTCTTTACCTGAGTTCTACAAAGTTCTGGAAGGCCCTTTGCATATTTACTGATCATCACTAAATCAGTGATTTCACCCTCAGAAGATGTTCTTCGGACAAATGATTTGTCTACTCTGTAGATAGTTCCTGTGTCCAGGTAGAGAACAGGTTATTTCTTAAAAGTAGAAGAAATTTATCAAGTGGCCATAGCTTTCTTTTTGCAGTTAATAGGGAAGTGGAAAGGATTTCCTCTCATACGTTCATTGTTAAAATTGCATACTTTCTTTTTATGTAAGTAGCATTCATATTTAATTTTGAATGAAGTGTCTTTTTTTACTGTTCTTTTCATTCTATGGGTATAATGTCTCACACTGTTCAAGTGTGTGTGCAGTAAAATGTGTTCTTAGATATGGAAGCCAGAAGAAAATGAAGAATTTACATTTGTTTTGAAATTCCATACCTGAACACATTTAGTAAATCCATATGGTTAAAGATTGCACAACAATAAACAATTAACAAACCATATTTTTTTGCAGAAAAAATATGTTTGGTGTCATCTCCCAAGGTGGTGCATCCTTGACTTTCTCGTGTGTGCAGCCAAAAATGCAGTGAATGTGAAAAACTGGATAAATGTTTAGGATTCTTGTCCTTGGTGTAGGACAGTGTTTTGTCTGCACGGAGGCCAGGGGGGGTTTGGGGAGGACAGGGTGGGTCACCACCCGAGGGTGCTACACAGAATTTACACAGCCAAGCTGGGCTGCCTCAGTCCCCCAGCTCCTTAATTTTACTGCTCAGTAGCTGTTCATTAATAGTGTGGAAAGGATTAGTTAAAAGCATGCTCCAGTTCCCATCGTCTGCAGAGAACATTGCCTGGTGTCAGGTGTTTGTAAGTGAATATCAGAATGTTGGCACTGGCTCTCCAAGAGTATGATACTTTTTGTTGGCTCACCAGAAATTTTTTGAAGTTGAGCAATTGGTACTTCCCTTGGATTGCAGAGACTCCTTTTGCAGGAAAATCAGGATTAATTTCCTGTTTCCTGCTAATAAATCCCCCAGCTGAATTCTTGTTCTCACATTTTCACGAAGAGGGAAGATGTGCTTGTACTGCTCCTTCTTCATCATTACTTCTCATAAATTAGTAGAAAATAAAATGCTCGGATTTGAACTGTTCTGTGTCACAAATGTTAATTGTAAGCTCTGATACAGAAATGTGTTGCTTCTTACAGCCAACATAATTTTTCTCTTTATAGAAGTAATTTCCCAGGTAATTTTGTGTGTTGCTTCTCTTTTAATGTGAGAACTCAGCCACTTGTTTCAGAGAGCACAAGCAGCATTTCCTCCCCAAAATTCCATTTGCTCTTCTTTGAGTGAATATTTAATTTCCTTTGAATTTAGAAGTAAAATAGTTAATTAGTTTGAGCTCAGTGGAAGCCTCAGACAGGATAAGGAACCACCATTTCCCCAAAGGTAATTTAGCTCCTCTTTCATGGTTCCCAGAGGGAGGCAGTGGACACACTTCTTTCTTTTTCCTGTTTTATAACAACCATTTTAGCTTAACTTTCATTGAAAACAATGGGAGATAACAGCCATTTTAATGAGGGCAGGCTTTGGGAACATTCTGTGTGAAAAACAGTATTTATTTAGAGTGGAGCACCAAAAAGATTTATATACGCTCTATGCAGAACCATGCCAAATTCATGAAATGGGACAAAATTTGGTTTTCTTTTGTTTGGAAGAGAGGAGGGGGATGTGAAGGCACAGGAAGTTAAGGGAGTGATTGAAGAGATAATGTGGAATTCACAGGATGAGGTAGAGGCTGAAAGGCGGAGGGAAGTGGCTGGAATGCTCAGGCTGCTTCACAGCCTTCTAGAGTAGCTTAGTTTTTTTCAAAAACACAGGTAAAATCTGGTTGTAAATTTTTTTGGGTTTTTTTTTAACGTTGATAGACAGACTGTTAACTTACTAGATACTTTAGTTCATGATAGGTGTCTCCAGGGATTCATTTCTCTGTGTTCTGAAGTCAAGGGCTTTCTTTATAATGAAAATAAAGCTGAGATCCTTCTGCTCTAAAGATGTGACATGTGTCATTGCCTGGAAGAAGGCTCCACAGGAAATTTCTGACCAGTTCAATGGAAATCCCAGAGTACTGCAATTTCTTTTCCTGTGTGGTTGTCCTGATGAACAACTTTCAATTTCAGCCATTTCTTAGAGTAATGTTGTTAAATTTGTCCTGTGTAAAATGTCTTGCAATTGAATGAACTCTGCTCATTCAAATTTTAATTTTTTCATTTGTTCGAATGGATTATTTATGCTACCATAGTGAAAGCTGTATTGCAGTCTAAATTTTAAACTTTATCATTTGGAGTGAACTTAAAATCAAGGTTTCAGAGGAGAGAGGATATTTTTTCTTTTACAAATGAAAGCACTTATGCATATACACACTTCATGGGGTGCGTTTTATTATCTAATAATTCAATATACAAAAGTGCAAACCTGGATTTTAGACATTGCCTCAAAAGTTGTAGAAGCTTCACTTATTTTGAATTTATTTCACCTTTAATGTTGAGAAGATACAGTCTACTGTAAGTCTAAGTAGCATTGAGAAATGTCCTGTTTCTAAACTTTTGTATTTTAAAAACATTTTATTTGTCACCGTTGACATATAGATCATCCTTACTCATGGCAGAGTGCACACAGTATGTTCTTACAGCACTCCAGAACATCACTAAAGGAGGTCAAGCTGTAGCTCAGTAACACTGGGAATGTTAAATGGACCAACTCTGAATTTAGAGCTGGAGATTTCCTGGCATTAATATTTAACACTGATTGTACATAATGCCTTACATCAGCAGAGCACAAACCTTTGATCAATAGGGAGAAAGTGCTGGGTTAAGCCTTGCCGGGGTCTGCTCCCTCCACAGACCCTTCCTCCCACTCCTGCTCTTCCTCCTGGCGGTTCATCTTCCACACCAGGGTCCCTCCTGGTGTTTGTGGTTCAGGGTTTGCACTGAGCTGTCCCTTCAGCTGGTCAGATCTCCCTGGGCTGAGGACGAGGGCGTTTTGTGGCTCTGCACTGATGCCACTTGGTTTTTTTGCCTTTTTTTCCTGTGTTCTCTGTATTCTTCACACATACACTTGTAGATCTGCAGCCTGTTGTGTCAGTGACTGGTTTTCCCTAAACAAAAAGAAAACGAATTCCAGAGCTCCAAGCCCCAGGGGTACAAAGCCCCTGTGCTGTCTTGGTTCTTTCTGGCTGCCAAGGCTGAGAGCAACTCCTGGAGATCCATTTCATGGACAAAGTACAGCCAGTGCCAAGGGAGGGCTCCAGAGAAGGGGCCTGACCTGGGGGGGAATTCCATCACCACTTGTCCTCCTAATTGGTGCTTTTATCAATTATTCTGATTTCCTAAAACCTATAAAATGTACTCACCCCTGTGGGGGTGGGCTTTTGTGGACATCCTTCCATAGCTGCCCCTGAAGGCCTTCAAATAAAGATCCAGTTTTACATTACCTCCTGTTAAAATTATCTTGAGTTTCCTTTCCAGGCTGGGAAAAAAGGCAACAGCAGAGCTGCCTCTGGTGTCTGGCCATGCCTTTGTCTGCACCAGGTTAAGCACAGCTGCACTGATGGGAAGAATTTTTCTTTTCTTGTTTGCCCAGGCTGGAGGCACTTCACCTAAATGCAATCTTCTTTAGCCTCATGAAAAGCAAAAGTGAAAGTGAGAGTCTTATGTCTGCACAATATGCCAAACACAGATTTTGTTATCAGCTCGACTGCTCCGTTAATACATCTAAGTGACTCATTTCAGACTTGCTTAGCACATTTCTGGAAAATCCAAGGACTTACAACTTCCATCTGCTCTCTAATATGATGAAAGATGAATCCTGAAGATCACAAATTGCAGGAGACGTGCGGCTCTTAATAAGAACAGCTGAACAACAAATGCCTTATGAGAGGTGGTGAAAAGTGAAGTAATGAGGAGGAAAGGCAGGGAGGCCTCTGGAGGGAACACGGATATCCATGGCTGACTAGAACTGTCACATCCAAACACCACACTAAATATGAGATGCACATTACATAACACGAGTCACAGGGAGCAGATAATGGTATTTTTGAATTTTCTGCAGAATTTAGGCCGGGGTGTTACAGGCACTCGAGTTTACCCGTGTCCTCGGGCCTGCACAGGACGTGGTGCTTGGGAAGAAACATGCAGCTCTGCAGATTGGGTTACCTTTAGAGGGAAGCTTGGAAATCTTGTTTGTTATTTTGAGATCTCTGCATTCTAAACATGATAACCACTGAAAACAGTAAACCTGTAGTGCATACAGATAGATAAAATGCAACATTTCATCTCCATTTTCTGCCTTCTAGAGAAAAATGGAGGTTGTGGCATAATCAAAGAGAACAAAAAATATTTAACTTGACTTAAGGTGAACATCTGCATTGCACTTTGTCCTTGTAGCCTGTTTTATTGTGACCCCTCCTTAACTTAAGTGTAGGTCTCCAAAGTGCTGTCACAGCAACATCCACAGACTGGCTTTATGCCACTTAGGGAGGATACCTGTAACAAAATTCAGATGCAGCAGTCTGCAACCCATCAGAGGCTCATTTACCCAAGAAAGTAGTTCTGTGCATAATTCACACCAGAAGAGGTGCATGACCTGTCTGGTTTTCTCTGACATAGGAAGTGGAAGACAAAGTTCTCTGTAAGGTAGATAATAAATATTACATTTTGAGACATAAAGGATCTGGAAAACATTTTCCAGTTCTGGTTTCAGATCTTATTTCCATACTGCAAATCTAAATTTTAGTCTGAAATGTACTGAGATCTTAAGTAGTAGATAATTAAGGGAATAATTTAACCCCTGAGGTGAATTTTAATGTCTTTTCTGTTAAAAGAGTGGCAGAAAAATGCACAGGCTGTGCATATGCATCCAGTTGAGTGCGACATTTCACTTAATAAATCAGTTTTACAGGAGTGGGATTTCGGTGAGATTTGTAAAGGCAGGCAGTGAGTCCCCGTGGAGCACGACGCCGTTGGCTTGATCCCAGCTCTGCACAGATGTTGGGATCTGCCTGGACAGGTCCGACAGCAGGATCAGGGACTCTGGCCCTGGCCTGGCAAACAATTTCATGGTCGAGTAGCATTTTATGTGTGAATACTCTGATTATCAGAGTCACGCATGTTTGCAGTACCAGGGTCACAGATAGCAGTACAAATGCAGTGGGTCACTCCTGTTTACGGTTCGGTTTTAGAGGTACTTTTCTGTACCAAAACTATTAATTTATTTCATCTGGATTTTTTTCTATGTATTTGAGGCAAGACACCCTTTTTCAGTTATCTCTACTGTGAAGAAAAATCTCAAATTTTCTGTTTACAAGGACAAACTTGTTAAAGGGTGGCTGCTGGACAACCCTTATATAGCCCTGCAGAAAGCTTTTTGCTCCATCTTATGATCTAATTTATAGTATTTTGTTTATTTCCCCTGTATTTTCATAATGTTGTGTTCCTCTGTGTACAAAGGGTGTTTTGTGATTCCCACTGCCAGTTGCTTTATTTTTCTTGCTCCAGCTGCTGTCCCCCCATTGCTTTATGGAGAACATATGTTGGATTTCCTCTTAAAAGGAAAAAAATGTAGCTACTTGACATCCTTGCTGTCTTATCCTGATAATGTGTAGAATTTCTTCCTGGAACAAGATGGGCATTGTTATTTATTGTTGCAGCACTATAGTATGTTAAGGGTTTTGTTGAAGCTCCTGTTCCCTAAATCACGTTCTTTAAATTGTACAAGGAACTAAGCTTTCATTATTTAAAAAAAAAAAAAAAAAAATCTTTTTTAGCCTGATTATCTAGAAAACATGACCTGAGTGAATGGTGGAAAATAGGTACCAAAAGAAAGAAATTTCCTCAGTAAAGCTGACACTGCTTCTATTCAGTTTCCTGAATTCCAAATTAGCACAAGAAAATGGTATTGAAGGCTCAGGTATCCAAGAGGGTAATTGCAGAAGAGGGCTTTGATAGGTTTTTCTTGTTCTACCCTGTTACCAGATGCTATTTCACCCAAAAGGGGTAGCTCTTGAACACTTACCATTAATAAATCTACTTTTTCCTCTTGCCACTAGAACACACAAACACGTGTAACTTTCCATTTTTGTGCAATATGGGTAACAGGTTTACGAAGGGTAACCTGTAGTTTAAGATTCTTTTTAAAAGCCTATTTTTGGTTGCTTTATGTTCTCCTAAACTTCAGTAGCTGAGTTGTCTATCCAAATGTCTCTGTGATGCTGCTGTGACACTCAGGCACCTCTTGAGCTACCTAGTGACAGAACTGGGGGTTTATGGAGGTGTTTTTTTTATTAAACACCTGTGTTCAGCTGTTTTGTGCCTAAATCCCACACAGACCCACAAATGACATTGTGCAGAACTTTCAAATCCTTCCAGACGAGTCTCTCAGACCCCACCTCAGTCTTTGCAGCGTTTGTCTGTGACAATTTTTTTAGTTAGTTCATGCTTCTGGGTTAGAAAGCCCTCAAGAAACCCTTTTGAGCAGCCTGCGACTTAAAAAAAATATAAGAGAAAAAATTATCACCTGGGTATGTTTATTTTCTTCTTTCTTCTCAATTTCCTCGCTATCCAAATGCAAAGCAGTGATGATTTGTTAATAGTGTCAACTGGAAATGGCCCGGATAACATTATTAACATCAGGCATAAGGTTTGAAAGGTGGTGAAACCTCTGGGTCTGTTCTGTGCCTTAAAAATACATTTAATGAGAGCACGAGCTGAAACAGGTAGTAATTTGTGTTCTGATGATTCTGACATCATTAATTAAATCTCAGCTATGCCTGCTTAAATTTTAGCTACCGGTACATGTTAATATAAGTACCCTGTTGGTGGGTCTTTTTTCTTTTCTTCTTTTATTTTTTTGACATAAAAATGTGGAGTCTGCAGCAGCTGTTCCCAACATAAGATGAATCCAGAGGTGCTCCAGATGCCATAAATCAAGCTGCCTGTTCAAGAGGCTCAGTTAGGGTATTTATCTATAGTAATAGACTATTTTCTTAACAAAGAGCCTTTTTTCTTTTTTTTTTTTAATACAGGCCTGATACTGGATTAACCAAACTCTGTAAACCAATCACATAAAAGAGGTGGTATATCCTGGTTTTGTCAGGAACTTCTTAGTTTAGAAAAGTTACAGTAAAACACAGTAATTAAAATTAGATTGCTCGCAGTTTTCAGAATTTCAGGTTGAGGTCAACTGCAAGAACTAAACATGCATTTGCATACTAGATTTATTAGTGACTAGAAGCCACCTTAGAAAATGTGTTCCAGCTTTATTAAACAGGGCCTGGAAAATGCTGCAGTGTAAAGATACTGCCTGGTAGCAGAAACTGAATTATTTTTTGTAGTGGTGTAAGCACTTCCGCACAACCATTGCCTAAACAGGAGAATAATTCTGTAGTTATTAATTAAGTTAGAATTGTCTTTTTTTGGTAGTAATTTCTATGTTGCACTTTTACTCAGTAAGCAAACCATGGAGCTGCAGAAGTAGAATGTGTCCATTTTTGTCTCGTGGACAACAAATTTCCTTGAACATTTTAACTCTTGTGTAATTTCTTGGTGCTTTATTTCGCCCTGGGGCTTCTAACGTTTATTTAGTTTTTTTTTTTTGGAGGTTGTGGTGGTGACATTTGGTTCCTCTGACTGCCTTCAGGGAAACTTCAGATGCCCCTGAACGCTATTTGAGTAGTCAATCCTAAAGTGTGATTTCCGTGGAAATAAAAAGGCTTAGGAAACCCTTACTGGTGCTGATTCAGAAATTACATTACATGAGGGTAGGAGTAGTGCAGAAATACTTGGTATTCTAGACTCTTCGTGAATTATTGTAATTAATAGAGCTGGTCATGAAACAGAGTGAAGGTCAGGACAAAAGAAAAAACAGTCACAGGTCAGTGTTTTTAGAGTGCCATTTTTGATTTGTCCTGTTTTCCAGAGATCAACCTATAGTAAATTAAACTTGGAAATCTCCAAACATATTTATTTACAAAGAATTAAAAATACAAGAGCTTCTTACAAGTTCTTTCATGACACAGAGGATGTGTCCTAGAGCCTCCTCAAGTTTTCCTGATCATTTTATCTGAAATTGGAGTGCTTCTTGTATTTTGGGGTATTTCCTTAGTATGAAAGTGAAGGAGGTTTTGAACCTGCTGCTCCTGATAGTGCTGTGGCTCACAAACTCTGACAGGCATTTGGCTGCTGCATAAAAAGGCATTTCCATACTGGTTAATTGGTTTTGCACAAATTGCCAGAATTGAGCTGTGATTCTGATTTAACTAACAGGCACAAATTATGGGAGTTGCTTTTGGCTGCACCTTCCCCCCACTCCCATGAAGTACTGAAACATCATGGCTTCCTTTACATATCAGGAAAAACATTATTTAAACGACTACTTTTTAATTATAATTATTTTAAAAATTATTATTTTGATTTATTTAAACTTAGATAATATTCACACAGATGAGGTGACCAGTCTAAACACCCTTCCCTGCGTTTGCCTGTGGTAGATAACCCAGGGCACAGATTCTTCTTTTAGCTGTGTTTTCCTTGCATAACTCACCATTCCAGACCTGTGCTTTATGTCCCTTTGTTTGAAAGCTCAGTCCTGACTTCTCTGAAGCTGTGTTAAGGTAAGTTAGTTGATGCTTTTATTTTATGTCAGCTTTGCTGTGTGCAGGTAGATATCCCATCATACAGTTTAGTGATATAACAAACCACTTGTATCTTTATAAGAGCAGTCAAAAAAGTCTCAAGTATTGCTTTCAAGCATGCTGGAATGTCAGACTTCAGACTAGCTATCAGCCTTGACAAAATACACACATTTTCTCCTCCTTTTCTCAACTCACACATTGTGGTGGTGATCCTCCACTGAGCAGTGATTTTGCTTTTAAAATACATGTTTCTCCTTTTTTTATTCCCCCTTAACAACATGAATTCCTGACAAGCCAAGGCCTCTGCTTTAATTTTTAATCCCAGCCTGACAGACATTCCGATTCACTCCCTGTAACTGCACTAGAATCAAATATTATTGCAGATGTTTGATGAACCATAGAATTGGTTCAAGTCTCATTTCCAGTTACTTGGTTTCTAAATGTTCTCTTTGGGGACCCAAGCAGTGCTGTCAATATTCTTTGTTCCAATTGCTCAGCAGTCTGCAGCTTAATGTTGTCAAGGGGATTTTGTACTGAAGCAGCTACTTAAGTCAAAACTTGTTATGGAATGTAAGAAATTTAGAAATGGGCCCCATATCCAGTGTCAAACTGTAGAAAAGGCTATTATTTTAATTGCTGCCCTAGATATTGATCAAAACCACCCAATATTGCTTGTATCTGTGATCTTCTTGGTAGCTTTTTAATTAAGCAGCACCCCCAAAATTAAGAGCTCATTATTATATCCAGAAAGTTAAATCTGCTGCCTGAAGTAGCTGACATTATTTTCTGTATTTCAGTTTTTCCAGTGGGGTTTTCTTTCCCTTTTATTTCTGAAGATATGCAATCAGCACACGCTGTGTCACTGTAGTACTTTTATTTTTGTAGATGCAAAGTGAAATGCTGAATTGTGTTGAGTAATTCATGTGCTGTGGTACTTTTGTACTGGTGTGCTGGAAGCAAGCTTTCATTTGCTGATTAGTATAAAACCCCTTTTTTCATATTAAGTTGCACTGTGTCTGTACATGGTCCTCAAACCCTGCTCCCAGCATGATGTCTAATGCTTGAAAATTGGTAAATTCATTGCTCTCCAGCAATATCCGATTTCCTGTAGTATAGCAAAGTTCCTGGGAATTTCAGGAGGGCTGGGGAAAAAACAAATTGTCAGGTCCTGATTCGTAAGTCTGCTGCTTCAGTGCCATGATATTGGACATTTGGAAAGTCTGCTGCAAGGCTGTTTAGGATTTGGAGTACTTCAAAAACCTGCAATTTAAACTCCCAGAATAATTGATCAAGACCCAAAATAATATTTTCCACAGGGTAATGTATAGAGCCCCTTAAAAAAATCAGTGTTGTTGCACCTGAAGGTGAATTTCTCAGGTGATTATTGAAAAAGTAATTTTTGGAGGTAGTTTTAGGGAACCTTTTCTTTTTTTTTTTTTTTTTTTTTTTTTTGTCCCAGATAAAGATAGCATTTTTTTCTGGATTGCACTGCAGTGAAGCTGAACTTGTGTCTGCTGGATATATAAACATACATACATAAATATATCTGATGAATGCAGGCATTATAATCCATATGTCTCACAGCAGAACTGTCCCTAATTTCAGTTTTCAGTTGGGGAAGTAATGTCAGGCCCACCCATATCTTTCAGCAGCAGTGGTGCTGAAAGCAGTCCCATGTTCCAGAATTAATATTGCTGCTCCTCACAGAGGCAGGAGGAGGAGGAGGAAGAGGGTATTTAAGCCTTCAGCTGTGTGGTGGATGGGAATAGGAACTGCTTGAATGTTGACCTGCTGGAATGTGAAGCTGAAGATGGAAAATTCTCTGTTCTTGTTGAGAACTTGTGGTAGTGAGTGTGGGATCAAAAACACTTCTAGTTCAAGGTGGCTCAGATGTGCAGGAATAGCTCAGGAGCCTGCAGCTCAGTGTGTTTATACCACTGAGAAACTGGGATTCCCCAGATCAAAGGGGAGATTTTCTGGAGATAATTGATATTTTAAGGTAATTAACGCTGTAGTTTTCTGCTTGCACATCCATCATTTGCTTTCCCCCCCTGCGCTGTCTGACAGCAAGACGTGAAATCCCCAGCCGGCCCAGCTCTGCAGGAGCAAACACTGCAGGTCCTCACCCTGTTTGCTCTGACTCCTGGGTTTGTCCTCCTCTAACCACATATTTGAACAGAGCTCTTGGGTAAACTCTGCTGTCCTCTCTCTTTTTTCCCCCCCCTACCAACTGCTGTCCCTGGCAGGCTCCCAGCATCCGCTTCCTCCCGCGGGCTGCGGCAGCGCCGGATCCCTGCGGAAATCCTGCGGCCAGCCCCGCTTCCTCTGGACACAGATCCAGCTCCTCTCTCTTTCTCTCTCTCTCTCTCTCTCTCTCTCTCTCTCTCTCCAGCTCTGCCATCCCTGCACCGAGCAGCTTCACATCTCCACATCCCCCAATAGCTCCCTTGGCTCTCCCTCCCCTGGTTCTGGATCCCTGCTGAACTCTTGACTGTCACCCTCCCCATCCTTCCCTCTGTATAATTTCACCAGTGTCTTACAAATAATAAAATCACAGCACAGTAACACACAGTGTGACCTTTCCCCTCCTTTGGTCTGCCTTCTCCCCTCTCCCTGCTCAGTTTTGTTCCATCACAGGTTCAGGAAGGGGTTGTAGCTCTCCTGCTGCTTGTTCCAGTTGTTCAGCTTCCTTCTCTTGCATTCTTTGCATAGTTCTTCACCTTTCTCTTATTAATTGCTATTACCCCCTGATTTATAACTAAAGGTTTTTAATCCTTTTTTTCTATAAGAATACACACACACCAAAAAAAAAAAAACCAAACTGATTTCCTTTTCCTTGAGCCACATCGTTGTCTGTCATCAGCTTTTCACCCCTCGCTCTTTGTGTTTGGGGTACCTCTCCTTCACAGGCATGAGGGACCTTTTCCAACTCAGATTTTGTGGCATTCTGTCCCAGATGCAACAGATTTCACCTGTTTTACTCACATGAAAACTCTGATCCATTCTTGACTTCATTCATCCTGTGCTTCCTTCAGTGCCATTGTTGGCTTGGCTGTCTATTCACCTCCTGACTTGCCAGATGTTCCTGCACTGTTTCCTACAGTGACTTTTCCTCACCTTTTAACCTCTCTCATCTTTCTGCTCCTTTTCCTCTGGGTATATTCACTCTTTGGTCAGTTCCGAACATAAACACAGCTCCTGTCTTCATAACTCTACCTAGTCACATCTTTAGAAATTTATTTTCTCCAAACCAGTATCCTAGCCTCTCTCTTGCACCTTTCCTTTTGAGAAAAATTGTTCAAGAGGCTCAGTTAGGGTATTTATCTGTAGTAATACACTATTTTCTATAATAAGATAATTAAGATTCCTGTTTTCTTTGCCTGGCCCTCAGCCTTTTGAACTTGGTATCTCCTTTCCCTTGTTCTTACCATAACCAGGAATGCTTTGAGATGTGCAGGTATTTCCCAGTCACCATATCTATATATTTTCATGCAAACCTTTCTGTAGATCTGAAATTACTGTCTCTGTACTTGACCAATATATTGATTACGGAGTTGTGCTTTTCTCTGGCCCTCAAAAATTTGGGGTTGCTGTAGCACCCAGAGCACTTCTATAGAAATTCTGCCACTGACTTGGTACTTACTTTCCATGCACCTTCCACTGCTGGTTGTTGATTCTGTGCTTAAGAGATCACACTCCACTGTTACCCATAAAAAGTTAATAACCTGTCATAATACTATTTTTGCCCTTCCTGCATAGATTTTCAAACCATCATTCCAGTCTTGTGTTTTTTCTGTTTTCTGTTGAAGTGAAGCTCTCTCAATATTCTCAGGCTTCCCTTGTTACCATTTTCCAGGTTAATCCTTAAACTTGACTTTCATGTCTTGATTGGGGTTTTTGTTTGTTTTCAGTGTGTTTTATACTTTAAAAGTCAGGGAAATGCACTGTTAATATGGTTTGTCTGCTGCCTGTGTGGTGGTCAGTATTTTCTCTTTCATTTGCCCTGTTTCTCTGTGCCCTTCTGTTTGTAGTCTTGGATGTTTTGGTAGCTGAAATATTCAAGGTATTTATCTGGCACTGTGATCATTTTTGCCTTGTCTTAGGAAGACCAATTAGGGATTTCTTCAGAAACAGTTCTACTTAGAGTCATTAAGAAGAATATGTTGAATTCAGTGCAATGTAGTCCTCATATTCAGCAGAGCAAAAAAAAAAAAAAAAAGAAAATTCTGGTCTTAACATGACACAAGGATGTCTTGACTTATAGAGCTTGGACAACCTCTTTCCCCAGAACTTCCCATCTAAGTAGGATCTGTTCCACATCAGCTGCTGCCCCTCTGTACCCTGGGGACAAGCCTTGTACAGACATCTCTACCTTCCCTCGCATTAGTCTTTTAAAAAATGTTCATTTTACTCTCTTTCCTTTATACATATCAATAGCAAGAGCAAAACCATTGCACATAATTGTAAGTAGTGAAAGCTCTGTTTATATTTAAACCAAAACCGAATAGAGTTCTATTCAGTTTTTGCAGAAGAGAATTTATTTTTCCAGATATTCGTAGTTCTGTTAGTGTCAAATATTCAGGCTTTGTAAGTGATGTAAGTGCCATAGGTAGTAAATGGGGAGGAAAAACCCATTCTCCTCAAAGGGAGATTTTTTGGAGCTTGCAATTCCTTAGAGTCACAGAATTCTGGAATGGTTGGGAAGGGAGATACCTCAAAGCCACCACCATCCCAGGCTGCTCCAAGCTCCAGTGTCCAACCTGGCCTTGGGCACTGCCAGGGATCCAGGGGCAGCCACATCTTTGGTTGGAGAGTGAATAAGACCTTATAACCAAAGCTTGTACATGGAAAATGTTCAAACCAGAAAATTGAATTAAAATACATCAGAGGAGTCAAAGATGTGCCATATTATATTAGTAAGTTTTTTAAAAAAATCACCGAATTCCCAGATACTGATGTAACTTGAGTTTGAAGAATTTTAGCTGTTCCTTAGTTTGTTTTTATGTGTAAGGAACTTGCATACCAGTTCAGTATTGTGGATTCAAATATGGTAAATGGAATTGATTTGGAATTTTACATTGATATCTGTTCAAGACTTAGAGACTTTTCTTAATACTGTCAAGTAGTCTTATTTCTCAAGATAGTCTTGTTAGTGTCATTAACAACATTATAGAATACAAAGGATATTAGGATATCCTAATACAAATGTATTAAGATTTTTTCCCTGAAACTGATTGCATTTGCATTCTGCAGTGTTCTCTCAGTTCATTCTTTGCAGCTTCAAGTGTCCTGGTTATGAATCCATTGTTCTGACTATAGAAGGACAAACTGGTTTTCTCCTTCTTTTTTTTTTTTTCTCCTCCAGGTCTTTGCCTGCCAATTTTGTACTAATTCTGCCACTTCTATACCTATTCCATGCAAAGGAAGTGAGGTGATCCCTTATCTCCCAAGGGTGCAAACCTCCAACCAACCAGCCCTTAATGTCCCCCTTCAATTGCAGCTTCAGTGCATCCCAAACGCTGGAGAGGTTCCACAAAACCTTAGCATTATTAGCTTGTTTTCTGTCCTTCCCAGCAGGAAGAGTAATCCCCCTTGCTGAGAGGAGAGAAGCCTATTTTTAAAAGTTTATAGTTGAAACTCATCACACAGTTTGAAATATCAAAGAGAAATTAAGAAGAAAACCTTAAACATGAAGCGGCAAGAGCGTGTGCATCTCTTCCTCTCTCATCTGTAAGAGAAAAAGAGTTCTCAGAATTGGATCTGGATAGATCTGAGGAAGAAATTCAGGAAGGATTATTCCCCTCGGGTGCACGTGTTTGTTTTTTAAAACAATGATTGAGTTATTTTAATACTCTGGATGTTCATCCTCATGTACAGCACAGGAAAAATAGAATAAACAAAGGAGAAAATATTTTCCACTCAGCATCATTAAAAAAAAAAAAAAAAGCTGTTGCACTCTCTATGCAGATTTGGAAGATCTTGTCTGAGTAAAATAGGGACTCCTTAACAGTAGCAAATCCAAACTTTTAAATCATAATAATGGTAATGATAAAGATAAAAAAGGTAGATAAGGTTGTTTGAACATAGCTTTAACCTTTTCAGTTAGTCATGATACAGCCTGAAAGTGAACTCTTGCCCTCAGGTTCAGCTCTGGAAGATTAGATCTCAGGTAATATCTTACTATCAATGTATTTTAGATGAGACCTTTTCAGATTTTCCTACTCTGTGGGTATTTCTTTCTGTCTCTTTGCTCTCCAAAGGAGAGACCCACATGACTAGCAACAAAAGTTTTCTGTTGCTACACTGGAGAGGGAAATAAACTTCTATTTATTCTAATATAATTCTAATTATTGTTCTGCCACAGAAGAAAAAGCAGTGATAAAGCCACATTATACAGGAATTTAAAAAGTCCTCTGGGAAGCTATTCCTGGCATTGCCAATGACACAGAATTTTCCAGTTTCAAAGTCAGCCTCTATGGTGTGTGTGACTGAAATCTTTCATAATTCACCATCAGACTTTTAAGTATCAGAATCACTGTGTTTCATATATTGCAGAAATTATATTTGTCAGGCACGATACAGAATAAAGAACAAGTATGATTGCACTTACAACGTTTATTTAATCAAAGAATGTGGGAATAAGTTCAGACAGTAAACACAGACAGTGAATGTTGTTCCTGGTCTTTTCGAGTAGTCTGGGTATAAGAATTTCAGTAAGTTCTTAAAATGGCAAAACAGTAAATGTTAAAAGCCATGAAAAGAGAGCACTCAGGAGTTGTTGAGTGTGGTTTTTCAGGTCTTGTGTATTTTGATTAACTCCTTTTCCATCAGCTGGTTCAGAGGTAGAGGGAGGCCTTCCAGGGGTTCCCTTTTTGCCCTTCCCTTACAATGCAGAACGAAAGGATAGCCTTATAATTATTCATACATCTTTATCTCCACATGGGAGTCAAGTGGGGAGGACTGAGGAGAATGCCCACCTCTGAGGCAGAATTCTGTATGAAGATAATTTCTCTGCCTCAGGTTCTTATCTGTAAACTGGGCATAACTGTCCTTTTCTCAGATCTCCTGTCTCTGTTTAAAGCATAAATTATCTGTAGTAAAAATTACCTCCTTTTTATTTATACAACCTCCCCCATAATCAATTATGATTTGCCTATTTTTTTTTTATCAGACTGCAAATGGTAGGTGATAATAGGCATGGGGAGCTCATTGCAAATAAAAAAAAATGCCTTAAGACAGGCTGAAATTTATTAGCACTTGCAGGCAAAGGTTAAATAGAGTACAGATGTTTTGGGGCATATTTTCAGATGTGTTGTGCATTTGTGTGTGGAAGTGAGAAGTGGCAGTCAGTCTATAGCTCAAGCAATGCTTATTTTATTCAAGTTTCACTTATTTCTTTACACAGCCAAGGTCAGCTGGCAGATTTAAAGCCTCTCAGAGTTTCATTCCCAAGTGAAAGAAACTAAACAAACTGCATAATTCAGACATGAGCCAAGGAAGGGATGCTGGTGTGCCAGCAGAGAGGGGTGGAGAGTCTGTGCAATCTTGTCTAAGTTGTTACAATAGTGGAGGACTTCAGTTAGGAAATGAAATGGGTGAATGGCACAAAACTTCAGGTATGTTTTTTCAGCACGTTAAAGAACTTCTCCAGAACAGTTAGTTGGAGAGCCAACATTATTCTCAATTTAATATTAAATACCTAACTGAAGTTAATTTCAGATGGAGTGGCTGAGACACCAATTTAATAATAATTACAGTATAATTAAATTCAACATCCTAGGGGGAGATAGAGAACCAAGAGGCAACACAGAGGAGACTAAGCTTTAGAGGAAGTAAAATCAGATAGTTAATTGGACAGACACTGAGGTTAAAAGCTAAAAAGGTCTAGTGGAGGCATGGTCTGAGAAGAAGCCAGCAGTTTCTTAAAGGTCAGTGTTCCACTGAACAGCAAGGACACGTAAGATGGGATGCTTACCTAGTAAAGTGAAAAATGTTCTTCAAAGGAAAAAAACACAGGGAATTTTGAAATAATTTCGTGAGGTGTATAGTAAGGAATGTAAATTTCAGCAAGGAGTGTTCAAGGGAAAGTGAGAAGGGAAAAGAGGACTAAGCCAATTTTCTAAGTTTATCAAAAACAGCTTGGAAAATAAGCAGTCTGTTCTTTAAAAATCAGGACCAGCCCCTGCAGTGCTGCACTGTCAGAACAGGTTTAACCACAGGGGAGAGGGTCTGGAGCACTGCAGGTTCATTGGGGAGGATATTTTACCCTGAGTGGTGCCACCACACAGGGTCACAGCTGTTCTAAGCACACTGGAGCAGAGGAAGCATCTCCATTCTCCCCAGCACAAAAAAAAAAAGGAAAGAAGCAGAGAAAGTGGGGCTCTGGGGACAGCAGATAATTTTTTTTTCTCAAAGTGGGTAGGAACATAACTTTAAAAAAAGCCTTACCTGAACAACTGCCAGGCAATATTAAGCCCACAACCTCTTTTGGTGAGTGAGTCCTGTGTTTAATAATCCTGACTTCTTGGAAACAGTACTTAAGTGCTGAATAATTCTCAGTTTTAACAATATAACTGTAACCTCTGGCTATTGGATCTTGTGATGCTCCAGTAAGGTTGGTGAGCCCTTTATGATCAAAGATTTTCATCTATTCGAGTGCCTGTATCCACAGATGGAATAATTTTAAACAGTCTCTGATAGGAAATGGGTGTTGAGTATCATAAATATTCGGTTCAGAACTTGCGTGGTTCAGCATCTTACATACTTAGAATTTTCCTTGAAAAATTCCACTATTTCCAGAGCTTAATGAAGTGTTCTAATTGTTGGTATACTGCTGTTTGGTTTGCACTCCTACCACTGAAATGTGTAATCCTGCTTATATATAAACAATATATATTAATATAATTGCTCTATAAATTAATATATGCAGAAAATAATTGTTTAAAAGTTTGACAAAATACACCATCTGTAAAAAACACTACTTAAGTGTTCACGTGATGTCTAAATCCAGGGCTCAAACTAACCAGTTTTTCTCACAAAAACCTCTTGTATTTAACATTCTCATGTTGTATTTGTGAGATTTTTTTTCACTTTCTTTTTGCAAGAAGTATTTCTGAAACTGCAATTTGAGGAAGTTCTCTCCTTAGTTATAAAAAAAAAAATCTCTCAGTTTCAATTTATTTATGATAACACAGGAAAATAAGCTTGTGTAAGGCTTGCATAATAAACAGGGTGGGAATCAGTATGGAAAATTTTATAAACTCATAATGAAAAATGTGTGTTAGGGCCTCATCTGGCTTCTGTGTGCAATAATGTTCACTGCAACCACCAGAGGTTTTCTTCCTTCCAACCCCTTGCCCATACTCCTACGATAAAAGTGCTTTTTGGACCACACAGAACCATCTTGGGTTTGGGATTGCTTTCCAGAAAGGATTCTGAACAATTATTTCAAATGGTACATTTGTTATGGGAAATAATTGCGCAATGAGCTAGATTTATAATATTAGATGCTACTGGTTTTTTTTTTTTTTTTTTTTTTAATGAAGAGTAATTGTGATGCTCGTGGGCTGGGTGGGTAATTGGATTTTGAATGGTGAGGGAGGAGGTTAATGTTCTCGAAACTGCATGCAGTGCCTGTTGCTGGTGGTGGCTCAGATCATTAAGTGATTGCTGTTGGAGGGCTGGGGCGTGCTCAGCGTTGCCTGTGTACACCCCATGGGAAGCTCTTCAGCGCAGAGCCTCAACTCACAGGAGGCGTGGAAACGTTCTGAACCAGGGCAGGACCAAATAATCTTAGCATAAGATTCATTTTTAATGTAGGAGAACAAATTTTATAGCTTTGCCGTGACACGGTTTTTCATTTTAACCCTTCACTGATGAGTTGCTTGTTCCGTCTGCTGATACCTCTTGAAATCTATCTTCTGAAAAGATGAAATACAGTAATATTTTCAGTCATTCCAGTACTCCGGTGTAGCAGCACTCTTGTGAAGAGCACACTTTTCTTCACTATCTAAAGTAGCATCTGATCATTTTGTTTTCACATCAAAATGTCCTTAGCTTAAGATATTTTTACATTTATAAACACTCTTTTTTTATTTGATACTTGCAGATATCTTTTGGTGGGAAAGAAATTGTGAGATTTCTAGACAGTGAAAGGACTTTTTTGGGTTTTCTTTCAGGTAGTATTAATGCACAAAACCCCTTGTGTAAAGTAATATTTAAGGCAACTGCAGACAATGTCTTTAAGATTGAGTCTCTTCCAGAAAAAACGTGAAGTGATGCAGTGAGAGTGAAGAGAAAGAAAATATCTCTGAGTATTGATGTTTAGATAATTTATGGGAAAATGTAATTCAGTACGAGCTTGAGTACATTAATTCACCCACATTTTATAGCAGGAATTTTTGCTGTTGCTTTACCCATTGTACAGTAATTTTCATTTTTGGATTTGTTTGTTTGGGTGTTTTTTCCCAAGAAGAACATAAGCAAGCATCATTTTGTGCTTTCTGTGTCCTATCTTTGAGAAACAAGTAACTTTTTCATTGGAGTTTACATACTGTTCTTATGTAAAATAGAATCACAGAATCATACACTAAGTGGTTGGGGTGGGAAGGGGATTTAAAGCCCACCCAGTGCCATCCCTGCCCTGGCAGGGACACCTCCCACTGCCCCAGGCTGCTCCAAGCCCTGTCCAGCCTGGCCTTGGGCACTGCCAGGGATCCAGGGGCAGCCACAGCTGCTCTGGGCACCTGTGCCAGGGCCTCAGCACCAGCCCTGGCCTGGTTAAACCTCCTGAGATCCCCATGGGCCACTCCTGGGATGTCCAGGTCCCTCTGGATGCCATCCTGTCCCTCAGGGGTGCCCCTGCACCCTCAGCTCGGTGTCACCATCTGGGGGTGCCCTGGATGCCTCTGTGTCACTGATGCTGGTGCCAGCACAGACCCCTGAGGGACACCAATGGTCACTGGTGTCCATCTGGATTTTGACTCGTTTTCCAGTCCCCCTGTGGGTGTGCCCATCCAGCCAACTCCTAATCCACATAAGAGCCAATCCGTCTCTCTCCAGTGCGGAGAGCAGGATGTTGTGGGGTCTGTGTCAAAGGCTTTGCAGCAGACCAGGCAAATGCCATCTGCAGCCCTCCCTTGTCCACTGACGGAGCCACCCCTGGCTTGGTCAGGCAGGACTCACCCGTGGTGAGGCCGTGTCCCAAGTCACCTCCTGTCCCCCCCTGCCTCAGCAGAGCTTCCAGGAGGGGCTGTCCAGGACCTTCCCAGCACACAGGGAGTCCGACAGGGCAGGGTTCCCAGGCTCCTCCCTTGCACCCTTTCTAAAGAAAGGGGCAATGTTTCCCGTTTTTCCAGTCACCCGTGACTTCACCTGACTGCCAGGACGTTTCCAGTACTCTGGAGAGTGGCTTGGTACCTCTGACCTTCTGTCTGACAGACCTGTAGAAGCCTTTCCTGTTATTCTGTGTGTCCCTGAGAGGTTCAGCTCCAGCTCTGCCTTTGTCCTTCCTCGCCCCAATTCCTACACAACCCACACTCACCTCCAGACTCTACCCAGGTCACCTCTCCTTTATCACTGCTTGTGCATTTCCTTCTGTCCCTTTCCTGTGTCCAGCAGGTCCCTGCTCCTTGATCTCTTGCCTTCCTGGCCAGGTTCTTGCTCCTGTGGATCACTAGCTCTTGAAGCCTATGGGAGTCTTCCTTGAAGATCCTTGAGGTACTTCTGTTTAGCACAGAATCAATTAGTTACTGGCATCACATCACATCAGCTGTATTTGTTTATTTTAGAAAACAGCACCACAGATGTGTATTGAACTTCAAGGATATTCTCTTGACTTCGGACAGTTCTTAAGTGTCTCTTGCTGAAAAGGAATTTTCCACTTCTCTAGGTGGGCATTAGAAAAGCCATTTTTGTCTCGAGTACATTCCCCTAACCTGCACCACAAGTGGGCAGGGTAAGATATTCTCCTCACTTTGTGGATGAAACAAGATGTCAAGAAAATGTCTGTTTATTTCTGAACATGATTGCCTTTTCCTTAATTCCCCCCACTTCCTTTCCACTTTTCCTCAAGTGTTTTTTCTTAGATCCTTAAAACCAAAGCAACAGTTTTCTGTGACCTTAAAAATAATAATCATTCTTACACACAGGCCTGCTGCAGTTACATCCAGTCATGAGTACAACATGTGGTTTAAGGAAGAAATAAAGTGATAAAAAGGATTGGATGTGGGGCTGGGAGGTCTGGGATCTCCTGCCTGTACCCCCTGTTGCCATTGTCTTGTCCTGTTAACATTTTTTCCCCAAACTTGCTGTCCTGTAAAATGGGGAGAGGGAATATTGCCATCTCCAATATTTTTTTAATGGTCTTAAATATTAAAGAGCATACATTCTTAGCACTGAAAATATAAAGTAATGGAAGCAATCTAATTTGAGTACTAGCTTTGCTCTGGTCAAATTTTCAAAAACCACTTAACCTTAGTTTTCTCAGTCTTCTGTTTTTCCCTCCCTGTTCTGTGCTGCTGGAATCAGAGTTTGACATTAATATTTTGGGGCAGGTTTTCAGCCAGGGTAACACAGTGTAGCCTGATCAAAGTCAAAAGGAGTACAACAATATTTACAGTTCTGTTTGCTAGGAATTTATCTGGAGTTATTTTGGTCACAAGAGCCTTTGACCATGTTGCACAAGAGTATTACAAAATACTGTGGTGTGGGAACACAGGCATGAGCATCTTTAGCATTTCTTACAGCTTTTAGGAGAGTGGCAGATATAAAGGAGACTTTTGTGCAAAAAAAACCTAGAAGCTGGAACAAACTTCCTATTACTATATACATTTTTTTGTTTTAATTTATGATTTTGGATTAAAATTTGGGCAAACCAGTTGTCACAACCCCACCCCTCCCATCCAAAACCATGAAGGGGGGTTACATTTGTTAATTTTTGGTTAATTTTATACAGATGTATAAAACTTTGCTTCAGAAGATGTCAGAATCAAAATAATATTCTCAATATGAAAATGCTTCACCTTCAGTTGGTTCTGCCAGTTTTCTGAATGTCTGTTGTGAAATTAGTTATGGTTCATAAATGGCCATATAAGCCTGATTAGCTCTCCACCACCATTAATGATCAAACCTCTTGCCCCTGTGTTTCTTTAATTCTGGTACAGTCCAAATTAATTTTACTTAATGGTCACAGTTTTCCATGTCCCAGCTGGGATCTCACAGATAATTTCTGGACTGACATCAGCGTTTTCCTGTGCTTTACCAAAATTACCTCACATTTCACATTTGTGTTTGCTTTCATGGTTTCACAATCACTCTTTATTGTTATATATTTATTCTGCCAGAGATTTATTAAAAAATATATATTCTGTTAATTTGTAGGTGTGCTATCCATTTCCTAGCTAATACTTGATAAATTTTATCCCTTTGAGGGTCATCCTGTACATGAATTTCCTCACCAGTGATGTTCTGCTCCTTCACTGCTGAAACCTCCAACCTCCAACTTCATGAAAATGCCAAATTTTTATTGGTAACAGTCCTTCAATGCCCATAAATGTACAAATACCTTTCACCTTCCCTATGTTTCCCAGGGTTCCGTGAAGGGTTTGCACAGGAGGTCGTGGGATTGACCTCCTTAGGTCACAGACAGGCTTGGGCTGGGAGAGTTCTGACAGATTTTTGAGCTTCTAGTTAGAAAATAACTTAAAAATGAGCAGAGTAGAGAAAATGCTCAGTGTTTTCGCAAGCTGAAAGGTGTCACGAATAAAAGGGAATACAATTCTGACAGAGGCAAAAGTTTTTCTTCCTCTAAAATTGCTGACACCCTACTCCTTTAGAAGCCTCAGCCATAAAGCAGACTGGCTCCTGGTATCTCAGTAAATGGGGGATTTCAAAGCATGAGTTATTTATTTTCTTAATAATAATAAATAATAAACAGTTTGGTTTATATACTACTAGAGTCTGAATAGTAAGTTCTTAATAATTGCATATTACATCTGTTGCCAGAAAAAATATTATTAATGTGAATTTTATTTTTAATTTAAGTTTTACTTAATATTTACAAATGACAACAAAATAAGGGTGCCACAATTAGTTAATTTAGTCTTAGTCCTACTCGAGTGGTAACATTTGCAGGTTCTGACATCTGTCCATCTGTCCACATGCTTATACTGTACTTTAATCTGGTTTTTACTGTCCACCTACAAGTTCTTCACTCAAAGTAGTTTTTAGCACAAAGTCAAGAGAGAAAATCATGGCCAGACTCATGTCCAAACTTCTCCTTACATCCCTAAGTTCAGAATTTATGAGGATTTTGTACTGAATTCTTACAGCTCTGTCCTTGAGTATCAAAGTCCTTAAATCCAGTGAGATAAGGTTTTAAAGCTCTTCCTTTATGAGATATTTTCATGTCACAGCCATTGAATCAGTTCCTTTCATTTAATGGTCTCAAAATGAAACAAAAAACCCAAAACCACAAAAACAACTCGTAAAAGGATAGAGGATAAATAGAAAATTCCAGTTAGTGCTGGCAGGCTGTTGGGGTGGAATGGCCAGAGAGGTCCCAAGTCAGATCAGCTGCGCTGACAGTGGTTTTCGGGGAGTCCCTGCCAAAACTGGCACGTGGTGGGACAGGAGGGGTCATTGTGGAGCATTAAAGCTTCTTGGGAGGAGAACCATGGAGATCCTGCCGTGCACTTCATTTTTCTGCGTCGTTTTCAACTTACGCAAAATTAGCCAAAAGCTGACATCAGCACTCAGGTCCTTCTGAACTTCTTGAGACTTCATGATTTTTGTTTTTCGATTTTCAGTTACTTGGTGTTTTCGGTCTTCTTGTGTGATGGGCCATTCATTGTCATACTTGTCTACAGATCTTATAACTTTGCATATTTGCAAACACGTATAATTTATACGTGCTTCTACATGTTTCAAAATTTTCTTCCCACCACACAAAATAGCTATTAATTTTATTTCTTTATGTTTTGTAAAAGAAAATAAGCCTTGTTTCAAGAGGTAGTTATCCTAAGAAATCATATTTGTTCATTATTTAATTTGTAGCTATGAATTTTATTCCAGTGTTTTTATCTTGTTCCTTTCTTCCCAGTAAAATGGGATTTTAAATTCCACTTGCTGTACCTTGGATGGGTATTGTAAAATATAGGTGAACTTAGTGCATAGAAATGATGATGTCCAACATCATTTCAGAAGGCTGAATGATTTCTTTATTAGAACTATGCTATAATACATTAATATACTATTTAAAAGAAGATTTGAAACTACATACCTACTTTTCTAACTACCATATCTAACTCACTCACAACTCATGACTTAGTTTTTGAGAGTTTAGACACAGGTGGATCTGATTTGCCATCAGGCTCAAACAATTCTCACTAGAATTTAATTAAGCAATCACCCCAGGTAAACAATTCTTTAAACACATTCTAATAGGAAAAACAAGGTGTAGAAATAGAAATTGTTTTCTCTTTCTTTCTCTCTGTGCACCTCTATGAAAAATTTTAAGAAAAATAAAAATGTGCTTACCACAGATGGGATTGGTGGAGTCGAAGCCTTCTGTTAGTTCCATGAAAAACCTGAAATATATGAAGGGGTTTGTTATGCTTTGCAGTCTGGAACTCTCCCTCCAGGTCTTTGATCATATTCTTGCCTCTCAAATGCAGTGAGTGCTCAGTGGGTCTAATGATTCTCATATGACAATTCATTTCCTCCTCTAATTTAAAAAGAAAATGACAGTGTCAATGAAATGCACCGAGAACATGTTTTGTATATTTTCAGGTTGTATGAATAGTGCCAATTAAATGGGAAAATTATTTCAGAAATCCGTTCTACTGGGTGATTTGACCTGAACAAGGTTTGAGCAGAACATAGGAAATTCCAGGTAAAAATAAGGAAAACCTTTTCTACATCAAATTTGACAAAACTCTGGCACAGGTTGCCCAGAGAAGTTGTGGTGCCATATTTTGGCATACTCAGAGCTTGTCTGGTCAAGTCCCTGCTCAGCTGAACCACCTTTGGGAAGGCTGGAGTAGAGGAATTCCAGAAGTCTCCTCCAACCTAAATTACTTGGTGATTCTGTAGTACTTCCTAAAAATGGGGATATTTGTTCTCAGTGCCAGTAATGCTGACAGCACTGAAAGCTTTACAGGGATCAAAAATGACAGATATTAAAGATAAGAACAAAATTAATTGGAAGAAGCCAAGGACTTGGTTCCAAGCCATAAAGAATTTATGGAAGCAAAGGGAAGCAGTTACAAATTTTTCCTTCTTCTTCTTAAGACGAATCCATGTAATATTAGGTTTATTTGGCTTATATCCTTCTGTGGAACACTTTGAAAGAATTACTTTTAGTTTACTGCATCTTCTCCTGTTGTCTCAGGCTGCCCCACAGTGACCAAACCAATGCCTAATTTTGAGGCATTTTACATGATTTTACATGTGTAAGAAGAGCTCTGTCTGGGCAGTAGCAACAGTTGAAAGTGGTAGCTCTTGAAGTGGACACTTTTAGAGTTCATTTTGGGCATTGAGAGTAACTACTACAGTTAAATTGTACCTCTGAAAAATTAACAGGCAATTAGTGCAGTTTTCAGTGTAGTGTGTTACTGAGAATAAAGCACAATGCCATGTTGAACTGTGTGTTGCACACAGATATAAATGCAATTATATGTAAATTTTAAAATGAATGTACAAATTAAAATACAAATGTAAAGGTATGCATCATGAATCACAGCTGGATTGAATGAAAACTACACCATTCACACAGTAGTGCTTTATGTCAGAATGACAAATCCTAATTGAGATTGCTGCCAATATTTGCATTAGTCCTTCTTGATTTTAATCTCCAGCTCTCTGAAGCATTCTGCTTTAGTTATGATGCTGGTCACCTGTGTTCTACACAGTTATGATTCTTAGGTTCAACTTTTTTTGAATGTGAAAGACATAAAACAGTGTCATGATGAGAAACCTCAACCACTTTATCAACTCCAGATAGCTACTTATAGGAATCTGAAATTTGGTGGAGGTGACAAAAATACTAGGACACCTTGGTTGTATTAAAGATTCATGGCTTAAAAAAAAAAGTCAGTAGTCTTTCATCTACTTAGGTAGCACACTTCAGGGAGAATATCAGTAGGTGGTGGATCTGCAGGATTGTAACCATGAAATGTTCTCTTGTACTCCTGTAAAAGTACAGCTGCTTTATTGAGTTTGGGTAGTAGAATTTTTTTTTTTTACAGTCCTTGGATGTGTGTGTATTTGTGAGAATCTTACATTTAGCTACTGTGGGAGATTTTTCCTCCAAATCAAACCCATGAAAATTTAGAGGGAGCAGAAGCAACAGCATCTAAATGCTGTTTGTAGGAGCAGGACTCAGACATTTCTGCCCCTGTGCTCCTGCTCTGCTGCCTGGCTGCTGAAATCTCTCTGAGGTCACACCAAAAAGGGTTATTTGCTGAGTTTGATATGAAATCATCTAGGATATCAAGTCCTAACTGGTTAAAGGAATCAGCAGGGACCTGCTTATTGATGTAATCTTGCAGTCCTTCCTGAGGGAAACTACTCCTACTGTACTTACCTTGAAACAGAGTTATAAATCTTCTAAGTAATCATTTATTACAGAAATAAACCCAATCCCCTGAAAACAGGAGTTGTAAAGTGAGTTGCTGTAATGTTGTGTGCTGCCATCCTGTCACATGTTCTCTTATTTTGGGTGATGGTTTGCATTATATTCATTGTATTTTGTCTCTAGATATGGCCTTTATTTAAAAATACAGAGGTTACAGATGAGATTAAATCAGGTTTTTCTTAAGCCTCATCAAAGGCTGTAATTTTTTGAGTAAATCAGTGGTAGGTAGCACAGGTGTAATTAATTTTGACTTCTGAAGACACAATCTCTAAGTACCATTTAAACACATTACACTGCCATTACTATGACAATAATGAGCTTTAATTTATTGTTACTTTAAATTTTGGCTATCTTACCCAGCAGCACAAAAAGAAATGCTCCTGTGTTTAAAAATGCTCAGCAACAGCTGTTGCTTTACCAGTATGGGAAAAAACCATCACAAAGCATCTGACAAAAAGAGGTTTAGATGCTGGATTTTGGGTTTAAATTTGTTATTTTGATTGTTGGGTAAGGGCACAAGGAGGTCTGGTTTTAATACTTAAATAAAACAATGAAATTTTCCTTAATGGTTAAAATTGTACAAGGAATACACTAGGCAATGGGTGTGGTCTGAAGACACAATTAGCCTGGAACCAAAAACAAAGTGCTGGGATGAAGGCTGAAAATATAGATGGAGTTAAATGCAGAGGGCAGAAAAATTAATATGGGCTGAGAAGTTTCAACCATTTAAATGAAAGTAAGGATGGAGTCAGAAGAATCCCAGTGTACCTGACTGCCATCAACACTCATTGCTCCAGATAACTGGCTTCTTTTCTCACTGTAGCTCTCCTTTATTCACTGCTTCTGCTGGATTGTGGGGAAATGTCAGAGTTCTCCATCCCCTGTCATGTTGGTGTGGAGCTGATGAAGAGTTTTGGGTATCGTTGAGCAATCAATGGCGCTGGTTTTGGTTTGGGAGCAACACAGCCTCTGAATTCCCCAATCACACATTATTCCAAGGCCACTGGTGTGCACGTAGAACCTTAAATACCATCAATTTGTAGGTTCTAATCCATGTAGTGAGTCCCACACACTGGCTGTGTTCAAGTCTTCTGTGAATAAAGAAATGGATTTTCCATACCTGATTAATGGTTTCATGTGCCTCAGAGTATGCATGCTGAAACTCATTAAAAAAAAAAATAAATAAACGAGGTTATCTATCTTCTCCTTTTAGGAAAAATTATAGTGATTTATGACTGCTGGGAAGGCCCAGGTTGGAACTTTGTTTTCCATAACTCCAAAAACTTTGGAGTGCGGGTTATTTTAGTTATGCTAGTTGCCATTAATTAGAAATGGTTGAAAGATTGTGACGGGGGGGGGGGGTTAAAAAAAGATGTCGTTTGTTTAAGTATGACCTAAAGAACATCCAGGTTGGATGATTAGCAACAACAGATACATGATGTTTTGTTAGTTGCAGTATCTCTTAGAGTCTTAGGGTAGAAATTCTCATGAGTGAACTTCATGGACTTCATAAAACTCAATAGAAATCTCAAGTAAAATTTTCTCCAGTTTTAATTTACGTCATGACAGGCTTGTGAAATTACAAAGAAAATAAAGTTTCATATTGTTAATTTTGAAGAACTGTAAGCAAGACTTGGACAGAATCTGTGTTTTTTGGCCATGATGTATCTTACACTTCAAAATTTTTATTAGGCTCACAAAAGTCAGCTGTTGACAATGAACTGTGTCAGGTTTTCATCTTTTAAGTTATTTAAAATGACATTTCTGTTCATGTTCTCACTGAGCAACTGAAATGCTATTATTATTATATTTAACAAAAAAGTTAAACCATGCACACAGAAGTCTGCTACTGCATGTACAACATCACTCAGGGTTTCTTGGAAATCTGAAGACAAGGGAGAAGATTGTGGAGCAGGAAACCACCATTGTGGTTATTCATTTTGATAATTACAGTTATTGTAAAAAAAAAAAATAAATTGCACTGAGTGTCTGTGTCTCATGAGCCCCTTCCATAAATTGTGGGTTTTTTTCTGGTCTTGGAAGTGAAGCTCAGAAGAGGCAGCCTCCCAAAACCATAGGCAGCCTCATGGGCCACTTCAATGTGGTTTTGAAAGGAATACACTTGAAACAGTCACAGGCTTGGATTGCTAGCCAGGTATAGGAATTTAAAGTTTGAAATGGGGGTCCAAATTAATCCCCAGGTTAGCAGCAGCTTCATTACCCCCTTTGGATTATTTGTTTCTGGGTAAAATACCTGTCAATGCAGCAAAACCTCTGACTGCCTGAACTGTCATGGGAAAGCAGAGTGAAATGTTCGTGCCCTAGGAGGGAGCCTGGATTTTCCCCCAGCTGTAGTCCCTAGTAGCTTTATTTCTGTGACAGGAAAGGTTCTGTGTGGCCATGGGAACAGAGATGCTGTGAACACCAGGTCGATTTCCCTCTCTCTTCCTCATTTTCAGCAGAGATTCAAACCCTTGTGAACAGCTCCAGATACAGCATGGGTCACCAGAATAAATGGCATTTAAGCATATTTTTATTATCTGCTGAATTTTAAAACAAATCAATTTCTAGGCTTGTCTGCCCATGTATTTCACAGTGATTAATAAGTATTTCTCCACCACCATCAGAGTCTTGAATGGCTCCCCAGTCCCATCACCACTGCTCCTCTAGCAGCAAGAAGATTTCTGTTGTACCAAATCCTCCTGGATTTTGGCTGGCTTTGTGAAGTTTTTTTCACTGGGCTATGCCATGCAAAGGTTGACCAAGTCCAAGCCTATTTTTTGAGTGTCCTAGAGTCAATAAGCCAACATGGTCACTGGGAAGAGTTGAAACTGGGACCTGAGAGTCTTCTTCTGCCTCTCTTCTTATTTTGGGTGTTTGGCAGTTTTTTGTAGCTCTACTGCTTTGCACAGGCTGAAAGTCCTGGTCCTTCAGAGGAATATTTCTTGAGCTTTTGTCTGCTGGAGCTGGGAGTCGAGCAAGCAGATATCTTCCATTTCCCATTTTCACCAGGTTCTTTATAAACACATTGCTGCAGGAATGTTCTTGAGACAGTCTGTAGCTGAAACCCTTGAGCAGCTCCTATTTTATCTGCTCAGAAGTGAGGCTGGTGTTCCTTTGCATCAGCCTGGTTTCCTGCTGCTCCATGACTGACCTGTATCCTGGCAGTTTCTATCACAGCTTTGCACAGTGCCTCTTAAAGTGAAAAAAAAAATACCTTTAATTTTGCTTTCACTCTGGAGGATTTGAGCAAGATTTTTGCCATTTTGAATTGATTTGAGCAAGATTTTTGCCGTTTCGAATCTTCAGAGGTGTTTGGGCAAAACATACTGGACACTCTCCAGGTTGTAAAGATTTTGACCTTGGTGCAGCAAATAAATGAAATAAATATATAAGCATTGAGGTCCAGACATGAATCAGGGTAATGTGTGCATTTGAAAGTCCTGGAAAATCAGCCAAAAGCTGACATCAGCACTCAGATCCTTCTCAGCTTTTTGAGACTTCGTGATTTTCATTTTTTGATTTTCAATTACTCGGTGTTTTCGGTCTTCTTATGTGACTTGCCATGCATTGTCATATTTGTCTAGAGATTTTATAACTTTGCATATTAGCAAACTCATAGTTTATATGTACTTCTTACCATTACTTAATAATTTGTTTTAAAAATTAGGCTGGTTTTAGTTGTGCTGAGTGGAGGCCATGCTCAGTGTAACGTGACAAAGATTTTATGTCTGCTAATAAGGGAAATATGGGTACTGGTATAATTTGGATTTATAAAAATGCAGTATACCTTTGGGATAGACTGGTTTCCATGACAACACTTTCTTTTGTATTTTTTTAGGCTAGAAATGATGGGCAGAAGCTGTTTATTCAGCAGTGGTTAGGTCAGTCTTTGGTTTTGGTTAATTAAACACTGCCAGAATACCCAAAATTGCTTGTCTCCATATAACCTGGCTGCAGCAGAGAAATAGATTGGAAGGGCCCAATCCAAAAAGGAATTGGCTAAATATTGGCAATTGTTTTACACTGATCATTGTTGATCACAGAAACAAATGGATAATCTTTCTTTTTCCAGTTCTGTGTTACTCTAATCAATCTTTCCAATGCAGCAAGTCAAGTTCAAGGTACTGCCTTAAAGCACTGTAAGCCTGGGCTTTTAATGACTCAGACTTATTTGTAATCTTTGGCCTTCTAATTTTTTTTTAATCTTTGCTAATCTACTGTAAATTGTTGTCATATCCTGTGCACACACACTCATATTGCAAAAGCAGAAGGTCCCACAATGAATTCTCCCAAATCCTCCTGACTCCATTGATTTATTTCTCCCCGTGGTTATGAAATTCCTGATGTTGTTAATGAGGTTCCCATATATAATATAATGACATTAAGTTTTTTCTTTATAGCTGTAAAATAAATTAAATATAATGATGCAAGTGACCTCATTTGATGAGAGGAGGATGCTAATTTCCTAAATCAGTTCAGAGGTGGATAACTGATTTGCCATATTTCAGAAGAAGATTTCTACCTGCTTTAGTTTTGTTAGAAATCTATAATTTCTACAGCTGCAGAAAATGTTCACCACCGATGACTCTGCAAACTGTCACTGTGCAAGATTTCTTGTGAAAAATCCAATGTTTTGGGGTGTATCCCTTCTCATTTTGAAGGCCCTTCAGATGTTGTCACAGGTTGTAAGATTTCAGTTTCTTTTTTAAATCTGATCATGGAGGGTGTGAATTGCAGACATGCTTTTAATATCGCTTCTTCAGATGAAAAAAAAAAAAAAGAGCACCTTTTAGATTTAATAGATTTTCATTGATTTTTGTACTTTTCCCATACAGCCATTAGCACACCACCTTGGCAGAATGTGATAATGTTTTAGCATCAGATGAGACTCTGACTTCAGTTATTTATCCGAGATTCATGTGCTCTCAAGTAGTTCTGCAGCCTCTGAGAAATCCAAATAGTAGGTGATAATTAAAAGCTTATTTTTAAAAATAATCTAAAAATAATATAATGTTTTATAATTTTGTTTTTAGAACTTGCTTTGTATAACTTCACATTCATACCTGTTCAGTTAAAGACTTAAACATGTCTTCAAACATTGAATTAGGTTTAATTATGAAGAAAAGGCACTATTGATAATTTAATAATAATGGGCATGTTTATACTTTCCTTTGTATTTTACATTTCCAGGGAGGTTTTTTTTTACCTTTTTCTCTTTGGAAATGGAGAAGAACTTATTATTTCATGTTCTTTTCAAGCCTATATAAAATTCATATCTTCATAATACTTTCCTGAAAAAATATTTTTATTTACCCCCTGCTTTCTTTCCCCTGTGTTTAGATCCTCCAGACACATCATACCATTAAATTGGAACTTGGCTCAGTAGGATTCTTCTTAAAAATTGATTGTTTAGTATTTAATTATTTAAGTTTTGAGCCCTGGTCATCTTGGTATCTTCAAAGTTTGAAGTGAGTGGAGTTTCAGTGAATTCTTTCAAAAAAAAGAAATATTGAAATAAGAGAATGTTTAGGAGGCAACATGAAAAATATTCTTTATCGAACAAAGAGCCTCACTTTGTTTTTGAGCTTGGCTTCACAGACTTCTGAGCTGTACGACCAGCCTTAGAATGTCTTTGTGAGGCCAACAAATGTATCTGTTTGATATATTTCTGTTCCAAGTATGCTGGAAAACCATCTCTTTTCAAAACTCTGCTTGGATTGTGCCCATTACCCAAGGAAGCTCTTTAAGCACTGTTCATTTGGCCACCAATACTAATATTAGCCACAGTTTTACTCTTCTGCATCAGATGACAGCTATTTGTGTAGAATTTACCTTTTTTTTCTTTTTTTAAGGTGCTACCACACATTTAATTGGAAATACCTTTTGAAACTATCAGGAGTCATGCACAGTGCTTAGTTCCTTTTAAAGTGTGTTTATTGTAGATTGAATATTGAGCAAAATTAATACAAGATCTTGCTAACTGAGATGAGTTAATGCACTGTGCACAGACTGAAATACAGATAATTCCATTTGGGCGTCACAAAAGCTGTTCTACTGTGGCAGCAATAAAAATTAAATGTGACTCTAGCCACTTCTCCCAGAAGAGAAACAGTACCTTCTTCTGGTTGTGGTGATCAACCAGAGCCAAGCATGGGTAAAACCCTGCCTTGTCTTTCTAGCTTTCCATCATAATCCTTGAGGTTTATCCTTTAATCCCCTCAAAATGAGGCTACTTCCAAGTTTCTGGAACAAAAAAAAAAAAAAGAAATCTGGAGGTGCCTCAGTTGGAGGCATGGCATCTTGTAGTGCTGGCCAAGACCCTCGTGTGGTCGCTGATTTTGCAGAGAGCCCCTCAGGGGCAGCAGTGCCCACACCTGGGCACAGCCAAGGGGGTCAGGGCTCCAGCTGGAGGGGCTTTTGGTGGAGCCCTTTCATTCCTCCCACCAACACAGCAAATATTGGAAGCAAATGCATTCTTTAAAGCTCTTCTCCCAACCCCGTTGTGAGAGGGAATCTCTGAAACGGGTTTGAAACCACCCCAGGCAGGAGCTGCTGCTGGGGCCCATGGGTGTCTGTCACATTTGTGAAAAATAAAGGAAAAGGTTGCACCAGGAGGCAAACCAAGAGTTTCTCTGAAGACAGTGTTGGGTGTTCCTTGGACCTTTCTAAAATCATCCCTCAAAACTCTTAATTTCAGTCACTCCCTGCAGTAAAACGGATCAGATGTTCCCTGCCCTCAGTTATGTCTGGCCTCAGTACCTGTTTGTAAGTCATAAATTAAATAATTTTGGAGTAAGAAGTTCTTCTTCCAATGTAACTTAATTTTGAATGAAATTGACATAAATCTCATTATGAGATTTAGCTGGGACAGATGCAAGCGCTGAATATGGGTATAAGTGCACTCTCTTCCCTTAAATTCTGGGAATGTTTTAACAATTCAACTTGCTCCATTTCTTAAGGAGAACTTAATCCTTGGGGTTTATTTCCCTCTTTGCTACCAGGCAGTAAAAAGAGTCCAGCTGTACTTATTTTATATTTACTCCACCTCTCTCCTGCGGTGTAAGCTAGCAATACTGTAATTACAGGGCTTTTGTTTTTCTCCCTGCTGAATAAAATTAATCATTTGTGTTAGTGATACAGGTATTTTTTTCTGTGGTGTCTGTGGTCCCCGGGATTCCTTTGTAAGAGAAGCAAGTGATGTCCCACCCTTAATGTTTCCTTTCCTGCTGCTGAGGGAAGAGGAAGGAGTTGACAGTTTGCACACAAGGTCTCCTCAGTCCCCAGAGAAGTGATATCCTGCTTGGTCTGGAGTCTTTTTACCCCCCCCAAGCACAGATTTCTGATTTCTATTAAGATATACTCCTCATTGTTATTACTACACCAAAAAAAACCTGTTATTTATTTAAATATGTAATGGATGTACAAGATTGTAGGAAACTGTTAGGAACCATTAAATAACAAGGTGACTTTTCAGGGAAGCTTCATTTGGTCTTTTGTAGAATATATGTCAAGAAAGGCTTTAGTTTTACTTTGGTGATAGTTTCCCTCCCCCTTCCTTATTTATTTAATTATTTAAATTTTGGGTAGCCATTGCTGTGAAGCTGAAAGTTGGTACTGTTAAGTTCCAGTGCCTCAAAGTGTTGGATTTAGCTTCAAAACAACGCTATGCAATGCCTTTATTAGCAGTAAATATTAAAATTTCTGTTTCAGTGGTATTATTTGAAGTCTTAATTGCACCAGTGAAGCACAACTTGACTCAGTTTGTCAGAACTGAGATGTCTTACTTCTGGAAATTCAGTTCAGAAGGTTTTTGCTGGGTCATGTGGCTCTGAAATGGTGATCTAGTGCTACATAAATGCTGTGCTTATGCCTCAAAAACGAGTCAAAGTGGTGCAGAACAGGTGGGTTTCTCTCTGAGGAAAAGAATGGGGACAAAATGAACCTCATTTTAAACAAGGGTTAAAATATTTTCTGAGCTCTGATGAAGTCATTGTTCAGTGTTTTCTCTCTTCTGAAGCAAAAATGGTGCACTCAGAAATTCCGAACTCTGAAACTGCCAGCTCTGGAGTTCAGAATATACAATGGGAATGAAAAATTTCTATCTTTAGGCTTGGTGTGGGAGGCATTCTTTGAATATTCGTATCTTAATTTCAAAGACGTTGCATACCATCAAGATAAACAGATTTCTGTGCCCAGCACTTTGGGCATCTCCAGGTGAGAGGAAACTTGCTCTTCATATGGATATTAAGTGACAGTGTCAGTATGATAGGCCAAAAATTAAAAACCTTACTGAATGGATATGAAGCAGTTCTGAATGTTTTAAATTTCTTTTTTTTTTAGCCTGCTGGAGCAATTCTCCGAACAAAAAGCATGACAGGCCGTGTGAAATGAATGATAATATAAGGGTGTGAGAGTAATTATTGCTTAATTATTTGGAAGTCCTTTCTTTCCAGGGAGGGAAAAAAAACCTTAGAATAAGTTTTCTTGTTGTCTTTGTCCTCACTGTTTAGAATACTTGCATTTTATCTGTCTCTAGGGATGCAAAGTGTGTTTTGAGCTGGGGCTGTCAGGCTCAGAGCATCACCTGCAGGACAGACAAAGGGCTGTGCTAGGGGAATGACAAAGTTTAACAATTCCTGTGCTCCTTAAAAAACCCCTTTTTTATCTTGTGGTGGTCTTTATTCCCTTTTGCAGTGTTTGCAACATGTTATCAGAAAAAAAAAAAACCAAAAAGCAAATAAATCAAATCAAAGCAGAGAAATTGAATGTTTTAGTGCCTTCATTTCTAAATGTAATGTTCATTGCCTTCTAAATGAAGGAAAAGGTGGTTGTTGAGTAGTAGGGCAACAATTTGGGAGGGCGTGTGAAGGTTAGATTTTGTTCTTGCTTAGCTGCAACTGATAAGAAAAATTGTGGGTAAACGTTCTGTGAGTTTGGCCTGGTCTTAGGACAACGTGCTGGTATCAGGAGCCACAGATGCAGAGGGGCTGTGCCGGGAGAAGCTGGGAACTGTTGCATGTTTGGCAGGTGATTAATGACAGGCTCTGTGAGGAGTGTGAAAAAAACACAAACAGATACATTTCTGCTCAAATTTAGAGTATGTAACATTTTGAATATGGAAAAATTTTTTAAAAATCCCAGTCTCTTACTGATAAGGGGGGATTTTGGTTCATTTAGTGTTAATTCCTTGCAGTTTTTCTGTGGAATTAACATGGGCTGAAATTTAACCCTTCACTAACATTTAGTTCCAGGGAGGAAGAGATGTGGAAGGTTTTGTGCATGCGTGTGTACTTTTTATTTTGCTGTGAGTGATGTATTGTTTTTGTCCAAGGGTTGTGTTGTGCAGGCCTCCATCTTAGGTAGGGTCCCCATGACAAAACCTGGCTGGTGGTGCTGGCCTCTGCCCAGCTCATCCTCCTGCCTCCTGGAGAATTCCTCTTCAATAATTTAAACTTGTTTTGTTGTTCGCAACACCCCGTAGGTATGTTCAGAACCGTGGCCAAAGGCTGCTAGTTCTGGCTGGAAGTAATAGCTGTGCTTCTTAAATGGGTAAACAAATTAAAAATAAATATTTTGGGTTCTTTTATTTTCTTTGTTTTCCCCCCATCTTTTTGCCTTTTAGGTGTTGTACATGGGCATAGCTAACACAATGTTTGTCCGCAGCAAGGAGCAAAGGAATTTAATCCATACGGGTTAAATCACACATTCCCGTTGCTTTTAAACATGGTTTTGTGCGGTTTCTCTCTAGAAAACAGGATCCTATAATTAAATCCTGAGGCTCCACACGCCCTGTGTCACGGTGGCTTCTTGATACATCTCGATTTCCTGGAAGCACAAAAATCCAAGTGTCTCAGCTCCTGGTGGAAAGCGAACATCTAGTGTCAGACACACTCTGGAGTGCCTCAGTGTGATAAGGAAATGGTCCTGTTTTATCATATAAGCACAATAAAACAACTGTTGTATTGCAGCACTAGGAAGAGGATGTGTAAAGGTAAAATTATGTCAGTTACGCTTTTAGTTATTTTGTTTTCTACACTGTTAGGTCTTGTCTGATATTAAAACTCTGATTGGCACATAAAATAATTCTGAGCCATAGTTTTGATACAGAAGGTGTTACAGAGTACAAGAAGCTGGAGAAACTCTGGCGGAAATCCTTCTGTTCTCATTAGTTTTATATTTTTTTGGATGAGGACCGTGCCTGTGGCAGAGACAGGGTACCAGGTGGGACACTTTTATTCCCCATTCATTTTTGCCAATGAAACTCAAAAATGTGGTTTGTTTTAACAGGCTCCCATTAAGTCTTAGCAACTAAAGTAAATCAGAAGAGGTAAAAAATACTGGTGGGTCAGGGAATTGGGAGGAACCTAAGGAAGGCAAGAAAACAAGATATTTGTTGGCCAGGAAAGAAAAGGGAATGAGAACAGAATAAGTCAAAGCAAAAAAGTAGATTTTCCAAGTGCTGCAGCAGTCACTGTTGGTCATGCTGGGGTGGTCAAAAAAGCTCATGCTGAATAGCTCTAAACTCACTTATTTTGTTTGTCTGGTGCTCCTTTGCTGGGAAGGTTTGCTTCTGTGAAGACTGAGAGCAGGTGCAAAACTTCACTCCTCTGTATTTTTTATTTTAACTTTAGATGGTCCTCACTTACCTTTTTGCAGAGTTGCCCCTTAAATTATTTACTGTAACTTGATTAAAAAAAAAAAAACATGCCAAGAATTAATTGAAGTAACTACAGTCCAAAGTACCTAATACAGATTAACTACATAGAAAACTTGATAACACAAGTCTTAATATTGGCACAAAAATATTTACATTCTGATCACTGAAGAAGCTGCTGCATCTTTATAAAGTAGTGCTGAATGTTAATAACAGCAGGGTCAGTCACTAAGCTTCCAATGAATCTGGCGTTGGGTATTTTGTTTATTTTTCAGCCTCTGGATATTTCCCAGATTGGGAAATCCCTTAGCCTAAAAACTCCCAAAACAAACCGAACAATAAAACCCCAGATTTGGGGTTTTATGAGACATCCTCTTAAATAAAACTGTTCAGAACAATAAAGCAAAATGAAGAGAGTAAGCACATGGAAAACACTCCTTACAAGGAGCTGTTTTATCTCCTGGCATGTTCTCCCAGAGGAAGTGATGAAATCGTGGCTGATTTTGGGTGGTTTGAGCGCAGGATGGACGCGGCACAGGCAGTGAGGTGGTGCCTCAGGGCAGCTGACCTGGTATTCCTGGTGCATCCAGAGGTGGAATTCAGCTTTAATCCCGGAGCTGCTCAGCCCCTGGTTGCTCACGTAGGGCTGTTCTTTATATTAATGTGCCTCTCCTTTATTCAGGAAGCGTCTAATGGTGTTGGGGGGAGGGGAAACTCATTAGCTTCCTTCCTGAGTAATATAATTTTTATTTCCTGTTGTAGCAGCAGCCTCAGCCAAAAGCAACAGCCTAAAAAGTGCGTGGGGGAGGGCTGCCTGTGCAAAACATTCCCATCTCTGGAGTGAAATGCTGGTTACAAGGATTCTGAGACCCGTGGGCAGTTTTAAGCTGCCCTTTGCAGTCAGATTTTGAACTTTCTGCCCTTTCTTCTTTAATTGTGGGGATGGAGGTGACTCAGAACTCCAGTAATGGGAGCATTTGCATTTACCTTCCCCATCCTCCCATCCTCCTGAGAGCCCCAAAGGTCACCCCAAACGCCTCCCAGCTGCAGGTGTTGCTGGGACCTGTTGGGCCTGGCCAGGTTTGGGTTTTTGGGGGTGCCCCATGGATGATGGATGCAGGTCTCCCTGCAGGTACCACACATATTTCTCTTCACGTTCCAACCGTGGTACAGCTTAAATTGGAAAACACTGAGCAGCCTTTCCTTGCCTCCTGTAGTTTTGTCTTAGCACTGTATTGCAGCAAAAACTCTTTTTATTTTATTTTAAAACCTTATTTCCTCCAAAATAACCAATACACTCAAAACTTGAGTGCTTGAGGGGCACCACAGGAATGGGCACTGGTAGAGTTGAGGGTTGTTTGGGATGAGAAGGATTTAACAATTACACTGAGAAAAGTAATAAGACACTGTTTGGGTTTTTTGCTGGTTTTGTTCCAGTGCTTTATCAAGTATGTTTTTGTCATTGCCATGCTAAAAGTGCACACACTGTCCTGGGGATAAAGAAGGATTTTTAAAATAATTGAAAAACCTGTACAAGTTCATTCCCGTGGCTGATAACACTTCGTGATAGCGTTACCTTAGCCTGAGAAGTAAAAAATTCTTTCCAACTTTCATATTGTATATATTTAAACTCAGATATTTGTCACCTTTTCACACATTGTACTGTGTTTTAGGGTGGTTTTCAGTCTGAAAATTACAAGTTGTTTCATGCCGTCTGCTCTAGCTAGACTTTCACCAATCTGAAGTAGTTGTGCTAAATGTGAATTTTGCCGTGTGTACAATTGCACAAAGCGTGCTGCAAATTCAAATTCATACAGGAATAGCAACAAACTGGGGCCAGTAAGGAAAAAAATAACCCCTTGATTGTCCTTCTTCTATACAAACTTTGCACCTTTATCTTGGATTTTCAGGCTGGAGTGGTAATACTTTAATTATGCAGCAGATGAAATAGACCTGGGTAGGAATGAAATACTCCAGACATTTTAAAGAGGTACCAAGTGGAGTGCATAGAAAGTAAGAACAGCCTCTGATGTGTATGATCTTGTTTCGTAAAATATCCATGCAAATGGTAATCACAAGGAATGAGAAAAAAGGGTGTTTTCTGGAAAACAGACCCTGGAAAGTCCCTTCCGTGGAGTGGTACTTGCAGGGAAAATCAAAAGTGTTTTCTGTCCATTGCACATGAAGCTGGAGGCACAAGGGAAACATCAAGCGCACAGGTGAGCAGCTCTAAGGTAATTGCAGGAAAGAAACGTCACCATCCCAGGAATCTGCAGTCCCTTTCATCAGCACTTGCTCTGCGCAGGCTATTAGGGTGGATGAGGCAGTTAAATGAAGTACTACAATTATCCACTGTTACCTGGCACTTAAGTTTTGTCAGCTTTTGTAGGAAGCACTAATATCCCTCCCCTGGGACCCCCCTGCCTGTGGAAACCTGCTTATTTTTCTGTGATGGGCTGCAGTCCCCAGAGAGTGAAGAGCCTGGAGTTGTTTTGAGGGACTGGAAGGCTTAGAACTGGAATTGAAGAAGAGGAAATGGTGGAATGGGGGAAGATTCAGAGTTCTGTGCCTTGGCTGCCACTTAGAGCAATCCCAATAAAAGCCACCTTTTCCTCCTCCTGGAAAATGCCTCTGTCGTAGTTCAGTATGGAGTTTTTGACTTCAATTCCCATTTTCTCTTGTTTCCAGCCTGTACATTACATAGTTCTCATTCTGCTGTGTTTTAACCTGAAGCTTAAATTTAATTCCAAAGACACTGTGGGCCGGGGGCTGTTCAGGTGGCACATGGGTGACTGCTGCTCTCCTGTAGATAATTCTCTTAAATAACAGAGCTAAACTGGATCTGTCTATCGTTTTCCTTCTGTAAGCCTCTCTGGGTTAGCTGAGGAGAAAGCCAGTTTTTTATATATAGTGAAATATGGATTATTGCAACCACTAAGTGCTCACATTAATCTCTGGTGTTTTAGGCCATCTTGGACACAGTGCTGAGGTGAAGGTGACCCTGACAGGTCTGCGCTCACAGACTCACTCAGGGACCTTGGGAAAACAGGATTGCTGTTGTTTTGGATCAGTGTAATGTGACCTGATTTATTTATATAAACAAGGGGGTTTATACCTGCTTTGCTTTTAAAGGTTCCTTCACTGCAAAATGTGCATTTTTAGTGAAGATACATATACACATAATTCTCATTTAAAACCAGTCTGTTTCTATATGCAATCTGTGCATGTATAAAACTGTTTATGAAGGCAATTTTTCATACCATATTCCTGGGTTTAGCTGATCTTTTTTTTTTTCTTTTTTTTTTCTTTTTTTTTTTTTTAATGAAGTGCAATGAAGAATTACATGGTGAAGCAGAAGTTTCAGCAATCATTCTTGCATCAGCTGAATTTTGAATCTTGTTCCTTGTATAACATAATGTATTTAAAAATACACTGTCAGTTGCTGTTTTCTGTGTGGGTGACCCAGTAGTCCATGGACCAGCCAGGTGGAATAGCTGTGCATGGATCACCATCTCTTCAGTGTCTGTGTGGGCACCACCTAAAAACCCCAATAATAATACAGTAAGCAGAAGAATAAGATTTTAAAGGTGTGCTTAGGAGCTGTAGGAGGTAGTTAACCCTGAAAGATTCAAGCTCTCATTATCACTGCTATGGATTTTCACACCATGGGGTGTAAAATAATTGGTTTCCTGAGGAGGAGCCACCTGAGACAGGTTCACCTGCTCTGCTGTGTGACTTGGGATCCAACGACTTTGGTCATGTTTGGAGCCAGGGCTTTTCCTGGCGGGGCTGTTTCTCCTTGCCCCAACCCTCTCCAGCCCTGGGGTGCATGCTGGGCACTCACAGGCTTGGTTTTCTTGGGTCAGGATCCCAAAGAAAGGGAATTAAGTTTTCTTTGTTTGGTTTTTCTAAAAAGGCATCCAAAAAACACATCCTAGGAGGAGTGAGCCCTGCTCTGCATCTGCTGTCTCTGGAGGAGGGATGGAAGATGGATGGATGGATGGATGGATGATGGATGATGGATGGATGGATGATGGATGATGGATGGATGGATGGATGATGGATGGATGGATGGATGATGGATGGATGATGGATGGATGGATGGAAGATGATGGATGGATGATGGATGGATGGATGGATGGATGGATGGAAGATGATGGATGGATGATGGATGGATGGATGGATGGATGGATGGATGGATGATGGATGGATGGATGGATGGATGGATGATGGATGGATGATGGATGGATGATGGATGGATGGATGGAAGATGATGGATGGATGATGGATGGATGGATGGATGGATGATGGATGGATGGATGGAAGATGATGGATGGATGATGGATGGATGGATGGATGGATGGATGATGGATGGATGGATGGATGGATGATGGATGGATGGATGGATGGATGATGATAGATGGATGGATGATGGATGGATGATGGATGGATGGATGATGGATGGATGATGGATGGATGGATGGATGGATGGATGATGGATGGATGATGGATGGATGGATGATGGATGGATGGATGATGGATGGATGGATGGATGGATGGATGATGGATGGATGGATGGATGGATGATGGATGGATGGATGATGGATGATGGATGGATGATGGATGATGGATTATGGATGGATGGATGGATGATGGATTATGGATTATGGATGGATGGATTGATGGATGGATGGATGGATGATGGATTTTGGATTATGGATGGATGGATGGATGGATGATGGATGGATAATGGATGATGGATGGATGGATGATGGATGATGGATTATGGATGGATGATGGATGGATGGTGGATGGATGATGGATGGATGATGGATGGATGGATGGATGATGGATGGATGATGGATGGATGATGGATGGATGGATGATGGATGGATGATGGATGATGGATGGATGATGGATGGATGATGGATGGATGGATGGATGATGATGGATGGATGATGGATGGATGGATGGATGATGGATGGATGATGGATGGATGATGGATGGATGGATGATGGATGGATGGATGATGATGGATGGATGATGGATGGATGGATGATGATGGATGGATGGATGATGGATGATGGATGGATGGATGGATGGATGATGGATGGATGATGGATGGATGGATGATGATGGATGGATGGATGATGGATGGATGGATGGATGGATGGATGATGGATGGATGATGGATGGATGGATGGATGGATGGATGATGGATGGATGATGGATGGATGGATGATGGATGGATGGATGATGATGGATGGATGATGGATGGATGGATGATGATGGATGGATGGATGATGGATGATGGATGGATGGATGGATGGATGATGGATGGATGATGGATGGATGGATGATGATGGATGGATGGATGATGGATGGATGGATGGATGGATGGATGGATGATGGATGATGGATGGATGGATGATGATGGATGGATGGATGATGGATGGATGATGGATGGATGGATGATGGATGGATGTTGGATGGATGATGGATGGATGGATGGATGATGGATGGATGATGGATGGATGGATGGATGGATGGATGATGGATGATGGATGGATGGATGATGGATGGATGGATGGATGATGGATGGATGATGGATGGATGATGGATGGATGGATGGATGGATGATGGATGGATGGATGATGGATGGATGGATGATGGATGGATGATGGATGGATGATGGATGGATGGATGATGGATGGATGGATGGATGGATGGATGGATGATGGATGATGGATGGATGGATGATGGATGGATGGATGATGGATGGATGGATGATGGATGATGGATGGATGGATGATGGATGGATGGATGGATGATGGATGATGGATGGATGGATGGATGGATGGATGATGAATGATGGATGGATGGATGATGGATGGATGATGGATGGATGGATGGATGGATGATGGATGGATGGATGGATGGATGGATGATGGATGGATGGATGGATGGATGGATGGATGATGGATGGATGGATGATGGATGGATGATGGATGGATGATGGATGGATGATGGATGGATGGATGATGGATGGATGATGGATGGATGATGGATGGATGATGGATGGATGATGGATGGATGGATGATGGATGGATGATGGATGGATGGATGGATGGATGATGGATGGATGGATGATGGATGGATGATGGATGGATGATGGATGGATGGATGGATGATGGATGATGGATGATGGATGGATGGATGGATGATGGATGGATGGAATGAAATTCCTTGAATTCCGGTAAACCCTGGGGCAGTCTGGGGTGCTTCTGTTGCTCATTGACTCCTCCCCATAACTCCTTTATAGCAAATAATCACCAGCAGGACAATGTGAGGTCTTCACAAGCACAGTGCCTAATTCTGGTTTAGCACTTAGAGGTGTTAACTCTCTGCTCAACAAGTTACATTTATCCAAAGATAGATATTCAGGCAACATGAGAAAAATGAGATACTTTAGAGGCTAGCTTTCCCTGAGTTTTAAATTTGTCCTGTTTTTCTTCAAATGAACATGTACTTGTTAGGGAATTAAGTATTTATTCATCAGCGCCTGCGCACACAAGAAATACCATTGGTTTTAAAGCTGTGAAATTCAGTCTAGAGACTCTAAAGTGTGTATTGTGTTATGTGTTATGTACCACTAATTCCACTGATGTTGGAGCTAATGTTCAAATAAAACCCCCAAATGGATGCTTCAGTAAGTTCTGTCCATGAAAATGGGCTGTCAGAATTTCAGTGTTCTGAAGTAACATGTTTTCACGTTTTGGGACGGAGGAATAACTTACTCTTGGAAAGCAGAGATGTATCCATGGCTGGTATCTTGGTAAATGGTTATTAAAGAGGAATTTCATGACATGAAGGTCCAGACAAGAGCATGCAAATGAACAATTTTTCAGGCTCTGGAGAAGCAGAAAAGCATTTTCATCATGAAGTAAATTCTGCAGGTCAGGTCCCTCTGAAGTCAAATTTAGCTCTTTGTACATATGAGTTTTTCAGTCAGCTACATATGGAGACAAAAATCCATTTTGAGTTGTTAGGGAATTACTGAGGGGGTTTTGGTGTTTTTTTCCTTTCAGAAGTTGTGCATATATTTCCAGCATTGCTGAATCACTCCCAGGCGACCTGAGGATAACCCCAAACCAGGCTACTTTGCATTTCATAATCAAATTTTAGTCTTTCAGCTCACAGCATATTTGTTCATTTGTTTCATAACTTGGAAAGGACAGAGAGATACAGAAAAACTTTCATCTTAATAATCACTATATTCCTAAAATGGAAAAGCACTTGACTCGTGTGGAGTGCTGGGCCATAAGAACTGGGATACAATACTCTGGCAATCTTAAAATCTTTGGAAAATAAAGTGGGTTTAACAATTAGATTAATTAAATGATTAAAAGACACTGTGCCAACCACTTAATTGCTAGGGGAAGTCGGGGTATGAGATAGTCTTGTCATACTAGTCCAATTAGCACAATTGTACCAACCATGAATTATCTGCAGAGCATGGAAAAAAAATGGAAGAGTGTGTTGGGGAAGAAGGAGGAAAGGATGAGCAGCGATCATCCTCTTTGTGCAGCGCGGCGTGTCTTGAGCACAGGGAATATCTGGAATTTAAAAATCCAGCTGGAGCCAGAACGTGTGGGGGCTGGAGCGTTCCCTGTGTGAGGAGGAGCGTGTTCCTGGGGCAGGCAGGGGTCAGACCCTGCTCTGCAGAGGCCCTTGCTGTGATCCTGGAGGGAAAGCAGGCGGAGAGCAGCGTGGGGAGCGTGCGGAGGATTCTGCGGCTGCCGAGCGAAGCTGCCTCGGTCTCCAGGGAGTCTGGAGGAGGGGTGTAAGTGTCACTTCTGGAAAAGAAGTAATTTTGTTGAAATATCACTGCAGCTCGGCTCCAGGCTTCAACAGCAGCAGCGTTTTGTGTCCTCAAGTGGCTTTTGTTGTCGGCAGCGTGGTGGTTCCTGCTGGGGCTGATGGTGCTGCTGCAGCTCGGGAGGCTCCTGGGCTGGGACCCCCGCCCTGCACACAGACACACCTGGCTGGGCGGCACAGGCCTGGGAATCCGCCTCAAATGAGTGCCCTCACCCTCACAGAAAACGGGCTGAAAGCATTCTTTGAAGTATCATTTCTGAATCTTCATGAAGAGCTTCACTGGAACTGCCCAGGGCGGTGTGGAGTCACCGTCCCTGCAGGGGTTTGAGAGAAGCCTGGGTGTGGCACTCGGTGCCATGGTTTAGTTGATGGGGAGGTGTTAGGCCATAGCTGGGACTTGATGATCTCAAAGGTCTTTTCCAACCTGGCTCTTTCTGTGATTCTCCATCTGGGGAAAGCTGGGTATCCTGCTTTTCAGTACAGGTCTGTTCTGGGGGAAAAAGATAGCCCAGAAGAATGGGCAAAAAATTCAAAATAATGTCATAAGTTTATTTCCATATCGACAACACAAATTACTCTTGCACCTTTTTGTCAGTGAATAGTCCACTGATACCTATTCATAGTACTGATTTTATTAACTTCCGGCCAGTAATGAAGGTTTCTTTTAAATAACCTTTCTTTATAACCATAATTTTGAGAAAACCTTGTCTGGAAGTTATGTTCTAAATAATCCAAGAAGCAGCAGCTGAGAGACAGGATGGAAATGCTATCTTTTAACAGGAATTTGAAGTCCTTTTATTCACTGATAACAAAACATTCCTCAAAATTAATTTATATTCCAACCCAGTAGCCAGGTTTTAGCACTATAATGCAATTTTTCTGTCTCAGCTATGCAGCATGAAATCCCCAGACTGGGCACTGGGATACAAACTGTGATCCCACTTCAGATATTTGCTGGAGTGAGGTGGGTTTGGGGCTAGAATTATTTCATGGGGAAGAGGGATGGGTGAAGTCTCAGAGGGCACCTTCATTGTCATCATCATTATCAACAGATCTGCTCTTCCCTAACTGACCACATCTGCTGGTGCAACCCTTTTTGTGTTTCCAAGAAAAGGATTAAATGTGATTTTTTTTTTCATCTGCATTGATGGCATCATTATTTTTATTATTCTTTATTGCCCATAAGTAAGATGGAATGAAGATAAATAAAATACCAGAGTCAAGATGAAGCCACAGGGAGCTGGGATTGGAGGAAAACTGAGAAGTTGTAAGGAATGACCTTCCACAATTACAGTTCTCAGACTTGTGTGGTCATGTGAATGCCTCCCTGTTACACAGCAGAAATTAAGCAGTTTAGACAAATATATATCAGTGGAGCTATGCCAGGGTTTAATTAGGTCTCATGATCCAGATCTTTCAAATTACCTGCCTCTTTCAGTGTGATGAATCCACCTTTTTTGGGCATGACCTTCCATTCTGTGTTGAGTAAACCAAGGCTGCTCAGTCTGGGGGTTTTGGCTTCTTGGTGTACAGCCACGTGTTCAAAGGCTTTGTAAAAGGCACAGAGACTTATTTAAAGTATTGGGAGTTTTTGAATTTTTATTTATTATTTTGTTCAGAGTGATGAGTAGTTCTATGTTCCATCTTGGAGAAAACAAGGAGGTTGCTAGTGGTTAATCAATGTAGTTCCTTTAATACTTCTTTAATTCGTGATGGGTACGAATAGGGAAGGTCTGTTACAGGAACCAGCTGATGTCTTAGAAAGACTTGGTAAGTTACCAGTTGAAGTGTTTACAAAAGGAAATTCGGGGTTTTTTTTTTATGGTACTGGCTGCAGTATGTCTGGCACTTCAAAGCTATCAATGACCAGAAATTAAACATGTGGTAAATATGACTGGAAATAGTAATCATCCATCATTTGTCTTTCCAGAAAAAAACACCAAACAACCTACAGCTACATTTAAATTCCTTACTTCCCATAATTTCCTAAGTTAATGTACCAGATATTTATCCCCTGTCCCCAGAAAAGAACAAAAAAAGAAGCAGCAACTGTTTAAGTTTTCTGCTTTTCCTTCTGACTGTAGTGCTCTCACCAGCATTTCAGACATGGCTGTGGTTTCCTGCAGCGTCCTTCACATGCCACACTCACTGTTCAATTTATTTAATTAACCCAATACCGGTGTATATAAAAATATCCTGAGATGTTGATCCTTTCTGCTCCAGCTCAGCTGATTGTGCCTGTACCATCCGTGGCAGAATATCTTTGTCTGGAGAAGCCATGCTTTGGTTGCTTGTATGAATATATGAAAATATTATATTCCTAAATGATAAGAGTAGGTTTAGGGCTGATGTGGAGGAGGGTGAGGTGATGAGGGAATTTGGTGTCTAACACTTTTATTTGTAGGGTCCAACTCCTCCCCTCCACCATCCAGCAGATTACATCATTTCCCATCAGTGAGATTTCTTAAAAACAGACCATTCCCTTGAGTGGACAAATTTAGTAACATGTGGTAAACTTTGGATAAAAATAAGGAAGTTTTAGTGTAAGCAAAATACCTGAAGCTGAATGTCTTGGTGAAGGAAGGAGCCAGGTGAGGATTTTTACAAAGTCAAGTAATTTCTTTGTAGCATTTTATGGTTTCAAGTGAAATTCTTTGTAAGCTTCCCTCATCAGCCACTTCTTGGGATGGCCTCAAAAAATGAGCATTGCAGGTTTATCTCTGGATTTTCATACTTCAGATACTGTACTAGTAGAATAGCTACATGATTTTTCTTTACATTTTATTTACTTTGGGATTTCTTTATGATAAAATCCATCCTAAACCATAGCTAGTTTTATTAGTTACTATAATAATCTATTTTTGCATTGCCAAGAGTAGCTTGGATAGAGAAGGAATGACCATAATATAACTTTCACTCAAGTACACAGTTTTAATTAATAATTGTAAATTATTATAAATTCATTACTATAAATTCATTATTTTAGCTACAAAAGCAAATACAGATTTCCATCTTTAAGGAGGTAAGCTACTGTACAAGGAGTTTATACCATCTAAGTTTTCCGATTTCATCTTTTTATGAAAAGCAGGGAAAGCAATTTGCAAATATTTAAAATGTCAAACTAATGGAAGTATAAATGATGAACAACTTGTAAGGCATGCAAAAGGAGGCCATGGTTTGCTATGGGACTGTGGAAAAAAAATGAATAATTCATCAGGATAGAATAAATAAGAATATTTCCATGCAGCAGTTGCAGGTTTGTTTATTGATCTACCTGGTAGAAGTTCTTAAAAGATTCATTACTTAGCACAAGCTAGAAAATGTAATATACCCAAAACACTGAAAATACTTTATTTCTGGCTTTGGGACTTCATTGCCCATCAGGGAAGAAAATCCCAAACAAACAGGAAAACAGAAAAAAAACCCCAGTGCATTGCATAATGAAGGGTAGAAATGGAGGTTTCTGTAACACCTGAGAGTGTAACTGCAGAATTCTTTGGGTTATGGAATGGCACTGCAGCTGTCAGCAGCACTGCCCTGAGTCAGGGAGGCCCTGAGTCCTCCCTCCCTCCTCTCACAGGGGCAGGGCAGGGGGTTTGCACAGGTGGTGTGCCCTGGAAACCCACTAAATCCACTAAAAACCCACTAAAAATCAAACCCAGCGCATCGAGTCCCTCCCTGCCAGTTCCTGGTGATTCACCAGGAACGGGGCTGGGTTCCTCTGGTATCAGTGCCAGGCGAGATGTATAAACAGGGGAAAAACCCCACCTCTGTGAGACAATTATGAAAATGTTATTTTTAGGTGTATTTCTTACAAAGCCTTTTTAGGACAGCAAATGGCTAACAGTTATAACCTTAATCCTTTTCTCCCTTCATTCTGGAATAGTCATTATTTCCCCCTCCCCCTCTATATTTTAACTAAATTTGCTGGGGTTTTTTTAAAGAGTAATTTTTAAAGTGGGAAAGAGCATGAACTCTCAGCAGCAGGGTGCTGTATCCCTGTGGGAGCTCCTCATCCCAAGGGGCTGTTCCCTCCTCTGTGACACATCCCATGGCCAGTGAGGTGGCCCAGCCCAGGGCACTGGATGATGGTGCTGTAATAATAAAGCCCAGCGTGCCCCTTTAATGGGCTGCTCCTCCTTGGTCAGCCACTGCAGCTCAGGTTCTTTGGGGCATTTGGAGGTGCTCAGGCTTTTAACAGCATTGATTTTCTCCATCAGTAGTGCTGCTGTTGTCATCCTTCATCCAGAAAACCTGTACCTGTATTCGTGCATCCAACATGCTCCACTCAGACCGTGCCTGTCATGGGTTTATTGCACACTGATGCTTAAAAGAGCTCATATTTCCTTAAGAAAACAACAACAAACCAACTGCTTTTTTTTCCTGTTTTCCCTTGGAAATGGAGATGATACGAAAATAATTATTTGATATGAGTGGCAGTGGCTGGCAGATCACCACCTTTTTTCCTTCCACCACCTTCCCTGGCTGCTCTGGCTGCTTTGTGGTAGCCTCTCCCTGCATGATTTGCGGGTATGATTCCAAAGTGTTTGCTGCATCCAACTCACCTGGCTGGTTTTCCCTGTCAGCAGCAATTCTACAGCGTTTTAGCACTGATCCTTGCATAGATAATACCCTTTATTAGAGGATTTTTTTTGTGAATAAAAGCCTTGCACTCATTTTGAAAGCCAGCATCTTTTGCAGACTTTATATTTCAGTGATGCATTCCAGACTTCTCCAAAGAACATTGAGCTTGGATGCTAAAAATGTTACTGCTAGTTGTTCAGAACTTTAATTCTAAAACACAGCTTAAGCCACAAAGAAATCTGGTGATTAACTGAATGTTTCCTTTCTGCTTGGTTGAAAAAGGTCATCCCTCCTTTTATGCCAGTTTTCAGATCTTTCCAGCATTATTCTTTCCTTTCCTAGGTATTGTGCCAAACACCTGGAAATGCAGTTTCCAGATCTGCATCTTTAGGCTGTCGAGTGTGAGTGCAGAATAAATAGAGTGATAATTTAATATATGTGTGTTTTGCAGGGTAGGCTTTGGCAGATCATTAGTAGGCAGGTCATTAGGTCCCAGTGGCTCTGGGAGCATTCTGTGTGCTCCAGTGCTGTCACACAGGATTTTCAGCATTTATAGGTGATTCAGCCTCATGCCATACAGAAACACATTGTAGGAAGGAAGAATGCTAGAAAATAAAAGCAATTGAGGTTCCAGCACATGACAACAGAAGCAGTTTGACTTCTCTTTTCTGTGACAGTCTCCTGCATGTAAATTGCCAGGAGCAATATTCTTTACTCGCTTATTCCAGCTGAAGGATTTGCAAAGGTAACTAATTTCATCCTCTGATTCACTCCTTAGAAATCCCTTTTTTCTTTTCCCTTCCAAAAACGTAACCTGAATTCTTCTAATTTGTCATGGTGGTTATTTTTGGGGTTGGTAAAATCTTGAGCATTACCAGAAGAATCATGTGCATCCCTTCTTGTACTGTTTATAACAGAGCTCTGTTTTGAAGCTTGTTGTTGTTCTGGAAAAATATTACAGGCTGCTGAAATTATCTTTAAAGTGCTTAGAAATTGCTGATAAAATGCATAAATTAGTTTCTTTATGCTATGTGTATATCCTTGTGCATGTGTGAGACTGTTCATACGCATAAGACAAGAAGTATGCGAGTTGCATTCACATTGGTGCATGTAGAGACACTAAGATACAATATTTCTTAAATTCAGTCAGGCTTTGTCTAATTGGCCTGTGCAATCTCTGGCACCCCTCCCCTCAACATACATTTGTTATTTCAACAAATCATGGTACTTGTATAGGCAAAAGGCTAAACAATTTTAATTTACCTTTAGATGAAACAATGGCATAATGACATATCCAGAGAATTACTTTCTGCACTTTGGTCAGGTTTGGGGTTTTTTTTGGGGGGGGTTTAATGCCTACCATGCAATGACAAAGGTTTATTCTCCCTTTGTTCTTTTCAGAGTGCTGCAGCAGCTCCCAGCCCAGTGCTAGGAAACATTCCCCCAGGAGATGGCATGCCAGTAGGTCCAGTACCACCGGGGTTTTTTCAGGTATTCAGAAAAAAAAATTATGATTACAGGAATTTTAGGACAGAAAATCCTCTGTAATACTGTTTGCAAGTCTGTAGAAAAGGTCCTGTTCTGAACTATGTCTCACTGTGTGTGCAATATTTGAGAGTTTATTTTTAAACAGAAGTGGACAGGTGGGAAGGGACCTGACTGATGAGTATTTAATTTATGAAGTAGTACAGCACAGAACAAGAAATGGTGCCAGGTTTTTAGCAGAGATCAAAAAATGCTTGAGTACAATATTAAAATAATTTCTTATGATAATATACATAACATTCCATGGAGATTTTAAAGTCAGAATGTTGTTGGTTGTGTTCAGCTCTGTGCTAAAGCCACGGGCCAGATTCTTGAGCTTCTGTGGGAATTCAGCCTGGGCAATGCAGAATGTCCCACTGAGCATTGCCCTGCACCTTGAAGATCTCAACCCCAGTGCCTAAAAAAGTTAACTCAGGGATTTAGACCGTGTGCTGCTTCTGTTCAGGTTTGTCCTACGTGTTGCTGAACATCTTGTAGCACTTTGGGCAGTTACAGCACAGGATATGATGGTGGAAGAAATGACATTTTAGTGCAAGCCCAGCGTGGTGTTTGTGACCTGAGCACTGCTCCCAGGCTGGGCTTACATCTCCTCCTCACCAAAACTCAGTTGTTTTCCTCCACATTGGCAAACTGAGGCTTGGTTTGTAATACATGAATGAAAAGACACTTGGAAGTGAAGTGGAAAATATCTGGCTGCTGCCAGTCACAAAATTCTCGGGAGCTGGCAGAACTCATTAATTAATTTATTTCTGCTTTTAGTGCATTGAGCAGCTGGTTAGGTAGGCTCTTTTGCATGTAATTTTTGTCTTAATTTTTAGATCATATCAATATTTCACTTTTTTTAACTTCAGCCTCCCACTTCAGTTGTGATGTCAGAGGAATTAACTTTTTTTGTTATTGTCTATGATGACTACTAAGATGGGGAAGGGGCACAGACAGGACAAGTGTGTGAAGAAGCACAGAGGAGAGAGTAACTATTTTAAAGGTTTTGCAGGAGGAGGATGTGGGAGTTTTGTTTTTAGAAGTGTGAATAGACTTCTAGCCACTCCAGATCTTTGAAGATGTATGAAAGGCAATCTGATAGAAAGTTGAGTGCAGGTAAAATCTCATTGTAAAATCTCATTGCCAGTATCTGAGCCTGGCCAGTCTTGAGTCTGACTTGGAGCCCACAACATCATCCTGCTCTTTTTACGAGGCCTGAGGGTGAGAAGGAACATTTTCCAAGACATTATTAATTCTTGCTGTAGCTGTGTGCTTAAGAATACATGTAAGTTTGGAAATCAGGTGTGGTTGGTGTGTTTGGGAGCAGTCCCAGCAAGGGGAGCTAAGCAGAAATCCAGAGGGCTCCATCCCACGGGGAGCCTGAGGTGTGTGAGGCTGTGAGTGCAGAGAGCCCTGCTGCTGCCGTGGGTGTTGTCAGGCAGCTCTTGGTGCCAGGCTCTGAAACCTTCATCAGAGCTCAGCCTCACCGAGGTCAGCGCGCCCCACGACAGGGAAATGTGCTGGCAGACAGAGCCTGCATGTGTGAAACTTGAAAACGGAGGGGCATCACCTGCTGCTGTGAAACGCAGGTGAAATCACAGGCAAGAAAGAGGAGCTCGTGGTGAGAACCTCCTCCTTCCCTCGTGGGTGCTGCTGTTCTGGTAGGCCTTTACCCGGACAGGCTGTTCTTCCATCCTCTCCTGCAATTCCTCTGATCCCAGAGTAAAACAAACCACAGAGAACAGGCTCATCTGTCTTGGTCTGAGAGCTGGCAACCCTCATTCCATGGAGCTGAGACCTGCCCCTCACTCCTGGTTTATGACAGCAAACAATTTGTTCTCCAGAGTCAGTCCACACGGGCAGAGCAGGAGAGAGGTGCTTGTGTCTATATTTAGTGCACTGAGACTTTGCTCCACAAAAGCCTCGTAACATTTTAATTCCTTTAGCCCGAAATTTATCTGGAAGGTCACCCTGGAATGTTAAGGGTGCCTGTTGTTGGTTTCAGGAGTTGTTTGGGTTGGGCTGAGCTGAAGCTGCTGACAGCCAGCACCTGCCAGCTTTGCTTGCAGAACTCAGGGGTCACAGATGATGTAAAGTAATTTCTTCCCTCTTGCACTCATGTTTTGGGTGGGCACTGAGCACTCAAAGGGATGTAAGCAAGGTGGGATCATTGCTGCTGAAGTGGGCTCTTACCAGAGCAGGGGAGAGTCACAGTCCAGGGAGGGAGATGTGCTGGGAGTGAAGAAACAACAGCAGGCATCACTTTTGGTTGGCCCTGCTGACCTCTAACATGATTTTTGAGACATTTTTTTTTTAATAGAAAAAAAGGAATATATTTTATTTTTCAAAAATGCAGTCTGATAGTGTAGCACGTGGAGATAGAGAAATACAGGAGAATTGTTTCTCAGACAGTATGTGGTAAAACTCCGCTCTTTTGTTAAATGAGCTTTTCTCATCCAGGTAGACCATTAGCACTGATGTTAATTAGCAACCTGTGGCACTTCATGCCTGGAACACAGAGGCAGAGGTTCTGGAGCCAGCAGCTGAATTAGTCTTGTATCCCTCTGTAGTTGTACTTTAATACTTCATTTCAGGTTAGGGGTGATGGTCACTGCAGTGCTGACTGCCCAGAAAAATGGCACAGTGCAGGGAAGGTGGTGGGGTTGTACACAGCTATTGTCATCAAATCAATGAGGTTTTGGGGTTTTGTTTATTTGCTTGTGGGTTTTTTCATTTTTAAGAGAAATTGTTTGCAGTGTCAAAAGTGAAATTTGAAAAGTCAGTGTTTATGTGGAGTTAGCATGTGCCTCAGTTTCCTCACTGGTGTGTTTGTGTTTGAATGTAAGTTCATAGACATATACCTTTTGTCTTCAACTTCTCTCAGTCTGAGCAGCAGTGGGACTCTGGAAATAACTGTGTGAAACAGAAACTGAACCTGCTCTTGGTTCATTAGCAGCAGAAATTGAATGTGTGGGGCACAAGAGTTCTACCATACATGGCTCTTTAACTCCAAATAGTATAACCCAAACAGCTGCTTTGGGCAACAGAAGTCATGAAATCATACTAGATTGCATAGAGGTGAGATGATTTTATTTATACACGTCTGAAATGCCCAAACAGCCCCAGCCTGAGTCTGGAAATACCTCATCCTTTTCCAGCTTTCCCATCTATAACATCCTGGACATGGAGCTAAGGTGTGAGGAAGGCACTTAGCTGCTGTGATAATAAAATAAAGTCATTTGGGATATTTTCTGAGTCATTTGTAGACATTTTTAGTCCATGTAATTTGTTAGTTTCTCCATATGGCCAGTCATGGATATCAGTGTGACCTGCTCTTTGTCCCTGGTTCTGGAGCCCTCTCTGACCCTGACATAGTAACTGAGCAACTCAAAGACTGAGTAAGATCATGATAAATAATTATCTTTGGGTCTCATGTTAGTGGATGTATATAATGTCAACAGCCACAGCTTTACACGGGGCTCTTACAAACTCATTTACAGTGAGTTAAATCTTCCACTTGTAATCAAAGGTTCAGGTCATAGAATCCAGAGACTTTCAGGTTTCCACATCCAGTCTTACAGGTGCAGCTGCTCTTCAGGTGCTGAGGACCATTTCCATTCTGCTCTTCACTGATATTTTAAGGCAGCTAAACAATCTCAGAGATGCCACAATTGCGTTTTTGCAGACCATTTATTTGATCCTTGTGAACAATGTTGGTGTTGGTAAGCAAATGAGCAGAGGCCAGAAGGAAGTTTGGGAGCTTGTGCTCATTGAGGTGTTAGGAGTTTTTAAACAGAAGGTAAACTATTGATTTCACAGGATTTTATTTGCCTTTTAGTTAAATTTCCAGTTTTAGCACTCCAAAATGCAGAGTTTAAAGCAGGGCAGCATGGAACGGTTTGGAAGGTACCTTAATGCCACTCGAGTTCCAAACCCAGCCGTGGGCAGGGGCACCTTCCACTGGTTCTCCAAATTTCTGCCACCCAGCACTGCCCAGAGTCTGCCCCTGGCAGCTGCTTCTGCACTGCAATTAGGAGAAACACTTAAATGTATGTTCAATTAAACCGCAGTCGTCCTCTGCTCCTCTGTTCCCCGGCTGTCCAAAGGTTTGGCTGTGTGAGGAGTGTGAGTGGCTTTGGAGGCATTCACCTGAGAGACCCCGTGGGAGTTGTAGGGGAAGCAGGTTGTTCTACAACTGACAGTTCATTTGTTTAATTTGGTAATTCTGTTAAAAGTCAGATCCTAACACTTGTCTGTACCTTTTCACACATAAGTGAAGCACCCTTTCTTTTAAACACATCACTTTTTTCAGCACATTTGCTAAAATCTCTTCCAGTTCAACTTAACCACTAAACATTATTTCCTTGGTGACTGTGTTTTCTAAAGGGCTTTTCAAGTGGTTGGCTTCGTTCACCAACTTCAGATCACCAGATAAACTTGGAATGGCATGGGAGAGAAGTGTCGACACCATGTTTGAAATACAAATGTTACATATTCCTCTTATATAAAGGGAAAAAAAAAAAAACCAAAAAAACAAAACAAACCAGCCTGAACCCAGCCCTGCAAAGTAATGTGAGCCTGGCTTGCCATCTAGTGGCTGCTGCTCGTGCTCGTTTTACCTCAATCCATAATCTCTAGTATTATTTTTAGCCTGGTTTGCCATAGCAGAGCTGACCTAATGCTTCAGGAGAGCATTGTTACAGTAAGGCACATCAGCAAAAAGGACTTTATTTTCCTGCCTAGCGCTACTATTTGAGATATAAACATAAATCTCAAGTAGTAAAGTTAGGCAGGAAAATAAATATAAATCTATATATATTATATATATATATTATATATAAACCATTTATATTGGTTATATATGAATATATAACAAATATATATCTACCATATGTAAACAACTATAAATCGAGGTTTAGCACTTGGTTCAGTGAGAATAAGCAAAGCCAGCAAATTAAAAAGTAGTAACATGCATCTCCTGCAGTTCGAAACAGAAATGGTGAGCTACTTACACATGAAAAGAAAATGGATTTGTAAGGAGCAGTGTGAGGCTGCAAAATATCTCTGTAATGTACTATTTTAGTTCATAGTTAATATTGACCATATTTACAGTAAAGTCAGGGCATGACACATTGTTAAAAAATAGAATTTGTATTCCAGACCAAATAAATGCCAGCATTTGGTTAAAGCAGATAAAGGAAGGAAGACAAGGAGGGAGGAATCCCCCAGCACCCTTTTAAAGCCATTTTGGAGTGAATTGTCCACTGGGGGTTGTTGTTTGTGCAGGCAAGGAGGAATCCCTATTCCAGCTGTGGAATGTCACAGCTGGAGCCAGAGCATGTGCTGTGGCTCAGCCTGGTCTGTGCAGACCCAGCACCTGTATCTCTGTCAGTCTAAAAACTTCTTGTTTCTTTTGAAACCCCTTGGAACTCTTTCAGCTCTCCCCTTAATAAGCTCACACAGCCTCCTGGTTTTCCAGAGTTTTCCATATTTTATCTCCCCCCTTCCAGCAGCCACACCTCATTACCTGTCCTAGGATCCATCACCCTCCTCCCAGTGCTGATCCTCCTCCTCCTGTGCACCCCATTTTTGCAGCATTACCTCTCCTGTAAGGCTGGGATAGTTACAAACTGTGACAGAAGGGCAAAATTAGCTGAATTCACAGCCAGCCTCAGTTCCAGTGCTGCAAGTGGTGTGATTGCAGGGGAAGGAGTGAAAAGTTAAAGATTCTGAGCAGGGCAAATACGCTTCTGGAAGTGCCAGAAGCCTGAGAACCTTTCTGGGTTGTGAAAACATGGTGATGGGAGAATGAAACATCACCAGGGCTGCACGTGCAGCCTGTGAGCAAAGAGAGCGGCTTTGGTAGCCTGGAGAAACTTTGAAAAAATAGGATTTTTAAGGCTATATTTTCTCCTCTGAGTTTATAAAATTCACGTTGGTAGGAGGAACTTTATTGTATTTATGGAATCCCGTTGGTTTGTCAGTGCACCCACCCCAGCAGAGCAGCCTGGGAATACTCAAATTTATAAAATTATAGGTCTAATTCTTTGCAGATTTGGGATATGTGCATTTTTGTCCTCAGCAGTATCACACTGCATTTTAAAATATTCAATTTTTTAAAATTATTTTGACTTGTAGCACCATATGAGAGGGCACTATCATCTAGAAAGATCTATAAGTAATTTGTGGTTTTCTCCTGTTTGGGTTCCTTTCCCTAAATACCAGCAATAAAGTCAGCTTCTAAAAAGTAAAGTTATCCAGGATCTGCTGACCTCAATAATCCCACCCTGCAGTTGTGGCAATGCTTTTACTGCTCATAACTCTTGGAACAAATTAAAACTGCTCAGCTTGACAAATTAATCAGCTGTTCCAAAGAATCAGCCATGTATCCTAATCAGGTTTATCAATCTGGGGAAAATGCTTTCAGTCATCTCTCTGGATGATGTCTGAGTTCTAAAAATGCAGGGATTTTTATTTTGAGGGCTTTTAAGGTGATACATCTTACATGTTCTGGCTTGTCATGCTTGAAATACTCTGTTTTCCCTTTTATTTGCATTTAATACAATTAATATAAAAACTATTTATCTGATTTAAAATTCATATAAGTAATACTTCTTACAAAATTTGAATTTCTTTCAGAAATTCCTTTAAATGTCATGTGCGTAACTCAGCAACTTTCTGTCCCAATTATGAAATATTGAGCTTCAGATAATTATGTTCCCCACAAAGTGACACAGATGTAATAGCAATGCAATTCCTGCAGATCACCTGAAAGCAGACCTGGCTTTCAGCATCTCAGACAAATGTTTAGCTGGAGATGAAATGTTTTGTTTGTGGTTTTTCTGGTTGTTTTTGTTTGTTTGTTTCTTTCTTTCTTTCTTTCTTTTAAGCACAGAATTGTTTCTTCATTTTTCCACACTAAACAAGGTGTGTGTTGCAGTGTCCTTCCATGTTCCATGTGGTGTTCCTTGACCAGGGATAAAACACTAAATTTATTTTAAAAGCTGGTATTGCTGTAACTTGGAATTCTGGATGTGGAAGAAGCTCTTCAGTTTAGGGGGAAAAAAAAAATTATCTTACTCTGAATTAAATCAGATCTCATACTGGTGCTATTTATAAGTTGTCAGTCTGCTCTTAGAGAACCATAAATACAGGAATTATTTTTTAGGGATGTTTTTCTGAAGCACAGAGAAGAACGTGCTTGTGGAAATGGGTTTTGTCATCAGGAAAGGCCAATGTAGAGAGAAATCCTCTCTCAGTGCTGAGAATAACACGTTTTTATGTAAAATAATGTAGTTAAAATCAGCTGTTTTGGTTTGCACTGGTAGACTGCAAGACATGCAGTGTACAACCCAAATTTCATCTCTGAAGTACTTCAGCAAAAAATCATTTCAGGTTTAGTCCTGGTTAAAACTAAAATGTGTTAATGAAGAGTGTCATGAAACTTGAGTGATTGTTACTGCTGAGGGAGATGCCAAAAAATCACAGAGGAAACGAAGAAATAAAAAGCAATGAAATGAAAAACGAATTGCAGGGTAACTTGGATAAATTAAATTCACACATATTTAATGGTTCCCAGTGGTCCTCCTAGGAGGGCAAACCCCCTTAGGTTTGGGAATGGGAGATGTAGGTGTAAAACAGCATTTCCTAAAACACTGGAGTCTTAAAGAAATATATTAACATATTATTTACCCTTATAGGAGAAAGAAATAAAAATGGCCAGCAGTCTTAATTTTTATAATTTGGACACTAATACTAATAATCATAACAATAAGCGATGCCAAACCTTTTAGTAGGGTTTGAAAACCAAAAAGGTGAAGATTAATTGTGTTTTACACAGAATCTATAATGTATACAGAATGTATAACTTGGCAATTTTTAAACATGGAGGAGAACAAATATTTTTGGTCTGTTTCACTTGTGATCATTTAAAGCTTCTAAATTGATAGATTGAAAGATTAGGTCATTTTCAGAATTACCAGCGGAAATGCGACCTTGTCTCTTGCAGCTTGAACTGTTTTCCAGTATTTGCACCTCAAGTAGCAGCACAATTAATTTAAGATCACTTGTAGTGCGTACAAATAAGGTCTGTGGTTCCATTTTCAGTTGCTAGGGTAAGTGGTGTTAATGTTTGTGCTGTAGGTGGCTGAGTTATAAGGATCAATTATTGCCATTTTGGTCCTTCTCCACACCATGTGTGAAGCTGTGTCTCTCACCATGTGATTTTTAATTTGTGGTCAATATATTTGCAGTCAGTTAAGTCTCAGTAGGAATTTAAATAGTCAAATATTTAAATATCCTGGGCTGTGGATTATTGTAAATTTTACGAATTTATGTGAGACAAAATGTGATTGATAAATGTAAAGGTATAAGGCAGAGCAGGATAAAAATGTCAGTGCAAGAAACCTTTACCTGGAAGGAAGTAAATTACACTCCCAGCTTTCGGAAGGGAAATAAGTTTAAGGAAACAAGAGATTTATTGAAGTATGTAATGCTTAGTAGAACACCACCCCCTGAATTCCTTATTTCACCACTATTAGGTGGAAGTGAAAACTGATCCACATCATGTTTTAGAGTCTTCTGAACAACTAAAAAAGAGAGTAAGAACTGCCTGACTGGCAGAGAAACATCTGTGCCTTTATGGCATCAGCTTTCTGCTGGATACTTTCTGTAAAATCAACGTTTTCTGGCACCAAAAAGTGGGCAGTGAGGCTGTTGTGCTTCAACATTTCTTTCTCAAACGCTTTCCCACTGACAAACTTATTTTCTGTTGTGTTGAGAAGTAAGAAAAATAGGATTTTAGAAGATTTTGATGTTGCACAGCACACACACCTCTCGGACCTGCATTAAACACACAGGTTATGAGACACCCTTTGCTGTCCCTGCACACAGATGGATTATTCTGGAGCAGAGAATTACCCAAAAAGTGCTGCAACTTCTGGCACCATCATTCAAGTTCCTGAACTTGCCTTCCCTTAAAGTAATTCTAGCGCTTCAACGTGAAATGTTGCTTTCAGAGCAGGGAGCTTAACAAATTTAACATGTCACATCTTGATTTTATTTTGTGCCATCTTTATTATTCAGGTATTCTAATACTTTCCTCCTTTTAGGTTTTTGGGGTTTTTCTTTTAAGCTTCACTGTAAGTTGGTAGACGGAAATATTCTGCAGTGACTACATGACAGGTTTTTCTTTTCTGGCTTCTTTTTCACCCAGTTTAGTAGAAGGTTCTTCTTCCTTTGCTCTCAGCTGCAGGATTGGCAGCCTTCAGGATACTTTTTGTGATGCCAAATTAATGAATTTCATACCTGAGGGTAGGAATTACGATATATTGCTGCCAACAGACGTTGGTGGTATCTCCATCTCAGCAGTGGCTTAGATCTGGCTTGCTTGCCTGTTTCTTTGTTTTATTCATTTTTGGGGTTTTTTTTTTTGGTTGGTTATTTGTTTGGTTGGGATTTGTTTTGAGTTTAGGGGTTTTCCCCTTTGTTTTTGTGATTGCTTGTTTGTTTTTGTCTTGTTTTTTTTTTTTTTAGTTTTAGTTTTGAGGGATTTTGGAGGTTTGGTTTTGTTTGTGTAGGTTGTTTTTTTAATTGGGTTGGGTCTTTTATGTGTCCTGTGGATATGTTTTTTTTGGTTTTTTTTGGTTTTTTTTTTTTGGTGTTTTTGTTGTTGTTGTTGTTGTTGTTGTTGTTGTTTGTTGGTTTGTTTGGGGTTTTTTTTGCCTTTTTTGCCTTTTTTTTTTTCTCTGTGTTGTTTGTTTCATTGCTTGGTTTTGCTGGGGTTTTTGTTTAGTTGGGAGTTTTTATTTGGGTTTTTGGAGGAGGGTTTGCTGGTTTTTTGGGAGGGTTGTTTGTCTTTTGGGTGGTTTTGTTTTGTTTGTTGTTATTGCTGTTTGTTTGCTTGCTTGTTTTGGAGTATTTTCTTCTGCTTTTCCTTACGCCTTATCATGTCTGCCAGTTCTTGAACTCCATTGGAGAAGTTGATTTTAGTCCCTCTGTCTTTTTCCTACCCCACAGCTGAAGTTGCCTGCTGCATTATTGAGTATTTTTCAAGCTTAACTCCAAGACAAATAAAGAGTCTGTCTTCCTGAAAATTCAGTGTGAGCATCCATTTAAGGTGCATTTAAAATGCTGAATTTTAGGCTGAGGCAATAGGCATAAATGTCCAAGTCTCAGCATGCAAACATTTTATTTTCACCTTCAGAAACAAGATCTAAGTAACCAGTTCAAGGTCTGTGGGCACTGGTTTTTAGTCCCAGTATTCTGAGCCCAGTAAGTTCAGGGGTGTTTGTGCTGCAGGAGAAGGGGAAGAAGAAGTTGCCAAGAATTCGAGGAGAGAGGGATGCCTGCTGTAAGAAATGGAAGCCCAGAGTGGTTCCTCCCTAATGGGCATTCCAGCAGTTCCTAATAAAAAAAAAAAAAAAAAAAAAAAAAAAAGGAAATTACAGTAAAGCTAGTTCAGAGACTAAATGGCAGGTGTTCTGGGAATGACAAGGAAAGTGGTGAATAAACACATGGCACAAAGTGTCTGCTGCTTGAGTTTGTGTCTTTCAGAATCCTGAGCTCAATATTTTGTGTAGGGACTTTAAAACTACTTCCGCTGCCATGAAAAGCTGGGAGTATTCAATATATTTTCATTAAAATGTTGGACAGAATTTCTTTGTTGTCTTGAAATCTCTTGGTGGAACCTTTCTGTGGACAAACAATATATACAAAACACAATATGATATATACAATATATTGGTAGTGGAGAGGGAGAAGTTCAGTCACTGACACAAAAATGAGAATATTTAAGTTTGTAATGGTAACATTTTTGTGGTAAGCCAAGCCATAGGAACTACTTGAAATCTGCTTATCACTGATTGCAGCTCCACCTGGGTGTAAGAGGAATACACAGATACATGAATATTTACAGTATATAATCCTTGTAAGCATGGAAGGAGTAGGTTTTTTATTACTATTTTTTTATTGCTATTCCATATTAGTCGGCTGGTTCTGCTCTTTAAACATGGCTGAATTCAGAGACAATTCAGGTTTCCCTTTTTTTTTTTTTTTTGAGCTGCACAGCTGTAAATAAAGTTGAGTTTCATTTGCTGAAGGAGACAAGTCAAACCCAGGGTCCTCACTGGAGTGGCTGCACTGGGTTGACCTCTGTGGAAATGGTTGAAATTTTAATTTCCTGACACTTCTACTGTTTCACAAGGGCCTCGTCACATGCACAGCCCTTTCTCTCTCTTATCAGAGGTTCTCACCATCAGAGAACGCACAAAGGAGCCTCCCTCTTCTACAGAACATCATTTCAAGTATCTTTTTATTAATCTATTCACAATCGTTATTGAACTTTTTCTCCAGTTTGTAAACCCTCTGTACTTTAAATTGCTTTCTAGCATTACTTTGAGTGCGTGTTTATGTAGGTTACATTATTTCAGCTTTCATCTGAATCCAGGATGTGAAAGGTTTCATTAATTTATTGATGTAAGATCATAGGAAAAATTCCAGTAGTAATTACTGGTAAAATAATTGCAGTTTCTCTGCTAGCTATTGCTAGTCTAAACCAGTATTTCTGTCCCTGTGCTCAGACACAGCACACTTTTATCTCTTCATTTTCTTCTGGAGCTGTAGGTACTCCTGCTTGCCAAAGACATCCTCTTCATCTTCTGTTTAGTCAAATATTTGTGCCTTTATCCTGTAGATTTGCCACTCATCTTTTTAGATTTCTAGGCTATTGCCACACTTTAGGGTGGAATGAGCTGAGAAATCAAATGTTTTTGCTGCCAGTACCACTCGATTACCTGGGGGCCTGACCTTGTTTGTAGGCTGTGAGGTAGCTCAGGGGTAGCCAAGAGCCACCATAAACTCACAAGGTGTGGATGGTGTGTCAGATTTGGGTGTAAATTGAGCTCAGTTTATGCCCAAATCTGGGTATAAATGTAATAGAGAGATCCAGTGTGTGAGCAGGGAGGGATGGCAGGAGTGCAGCACTGAATTGACATGGTGACTGAAACCAGCAAAATTCTAAATATTTGCATCATGAGCTGGGAATCTGTGCCCCCACAGGTTAAATTTTGTGTTGCTTTTCACTGTATTATGAAGAAGTGAATGAAAAGTATTTGTGAATTATTTTGATCTTCCTTACCTCTGAACTCTCCCAAGAACACTTTTGTTTTCTATTCCAAGGTTCCATCTTTCCCCCTTCTCCAGTGGAAAGTAGAGATGCCTGATTATGGTTTATTCTTCACTATTAATGCTTTAAGTTTTTTATATTCTGCACTTACAAGTGCTGAAACAAACAGTTAAATAATTTACCCTGATAGATGGGTTGGCTGAGAATCTCTGAACTTCTGTAATACTGCTAAACATTGTGGAGCAATGTCCAGAGCTCTCCATGGGAGTGTTCAGGCTGGATGGGTGTGAGCGTGGCAGTGGCACAGGGGTGGCCTTTACAGGATGAGTGGGGTTATTCAGCAGTGTTTCTTTTTCTCCTTGCAGCCTTTCATGTCCCCCCGGTACCCTGGAGGCCCAAGGCCACCTCTCAGAATACCCAACCAGGTAAGGCTGAGGGTTCTGTCCCTGTGGTACCCAGTTCTTTGTCAAATGCTTCACTCCCTGCCCATCTCTGGTATAAATATAAAATAAATTACATTTATTCCACGGTAAATATGGGGATTATTGGTAAGAAACAGGTCTCATGAAGTGCTCTGTGTCTCCTCCAAAGACTCTGAGGACTTTCTAAAAGCACTGAATTCCCAATTTTCTCTCATCTTCATCTAAGGATGTGCAATGCCAGTGAGACAAGGATGAGTAATGAGCTGCTGTTCGTCAGCAGGGAACTTTTTTGGCCCATCTGTGAGATGAGGGTTCTGGAAGTAGAGAACATTTGTGTTTTCAAGTTCTCCATAGTGCAGATAGAGGAAGAGAAAGGGTGTCAGCAGATGAAAAGTTAAAGACAAGCAGACAGAAAACCATCAGTGGAGCTCTGAGATGAAAACTAGGTCACTTACAGTATTGGGAAAGGTAGAAAGGATAAATGGAACAGGTAGTTTGGTTCAACGTTGGTTTCCAGGACTGTCTTTTGATTGTCACACTATACCTCAGTCTCATTTCTGGCCATTTTTAATATTTGTGTAACACAGTTGCAACAAATCTGTCATTACTTTTGACACACTGTCAGCCGAAGTTATGAAATCTACATTTCAGTGAGCTGGATGTGTGAGGTGGCAAGGTTTCTGCAGGTGTTGCTCTACCTGGTGATGTTTGGGATCAGGTAAAGTTACCTGTACCAGGGCTACTTTCTCACCACGGCAGTGGGGGACTTAATTAACCTTGATGAAGTGATCACCTGTACAGTGCAATTAGTGCAGTGCACTTAATATTTGGTAACATTTTACTGCTGTAACTCAGTGCATGCCTGACTTTTGCACTTCCTGATGCTATCTCACCCAGAGGTGTCTGAGCCCCCGAGCCAAGGGTTTGGGTTTCACACCCTCTGTGCCTGAGCTCAGTGAATCCTGGCAGGTGGGATGTGGTGGCTGGAAGCACTGCCAGCCTGCAGGTTTGGTTTCAGAAGCGAATTTGTCTGCACACTCTGGTATTTTCAGTCCAGAGTGGAAGATAATAACATAATCCCAGTGAACTGCAGCTCTTGCTGCATTCAGATTTTGGCAAATTCACGAATTGCTTCTTTAGCGGCACTGACATTGCTCAAGGTACAGCGTGGATGGGCAGGGTGTGGAAGCAATAAACCATGGTGGTGCTGCTTTAAGACCCAAATTTTGATGAGGTGGTCGTTTGGTCCTGGGATTGTGGAAGGGGTCCCTGCCCATGGCAGAGGGGTTGGAAGGAGAAGAGTTTTAAGGTCCCTTCCAACCCAAACCATTCTGAGATTCTGCTCACTCAGGATACATTTTTACTGAAAATATGATGGTGCTTTGAAATGCTAAATAGCGCCTCATGGATCAGCTACAAAGATCCATTCATAAAAGTATTTTTCTACTTGACCCAGCTGCAGGTAAAATCCTGTAAAAAGGAGCTTTAAACCTAATTCAGTAAACCCAAAGGGCAGATTAATGTGGGAATTTAAAAGCACGTTAACTCCTGACTCAGAGGAAACATCCAGGAATTAGGAATTAAATGTGTGTGTTGTGTCTTTAACATGAATTTCAAGGCATTCTGTGGTTTTATGCTGTGTTTTCCCTGCCTCAGGCCCTCGGAGGTGTCCCGGGGAGTCAGCCCCTCCTGCCCAGCGGGATGGACCCCACACGGCAGCAGGGTGAGTGTGGGACCTCTCCACAGTGCTATCCTCACAAACTGGCACCTTTCTTCCTGCAGATCCTTAGGCTTTATCTGTTAATTAGAAAGAGATGATTCATTAAAAGTAGCTGTAGAGAGTGTGTCTTGCTTAATTAAATCAGTTGTGCATTGCATATATAAATATAATGTGTTTTATATTTTGTTTGCAGGTCATCCAAACATGGGTGGGCCGATGCAGAGGATGACTCCTCCAAGGGGAATGGTGCCATTAGGACCACAGGTATTTTCTACAGATGGGTTATCCTTAGTGACAGGACCTTTACTTAGTCTTTATTCTCTGCCTTTGCATAGCATGAAGAAGCCCAGGACTTGTTTTCATAATCTCTTTTTAAAACAAACCTCCTGTTTTACAAAAAAGCATCTGTTCTAAGTTGCAGCTGTACAAAATCAAAATGAAAAATCTGTCATTTTCATTGATATTTGGAATTAAAAGAAGAATCCCTTCACTTGCATTTTTTAGAAAAGTCTGTGTTGTAATCAAGCCCTGACACTGGCAAGGGCGACCAGGAGTGGAGTAGGTGTTTCCTCCTCCTCATTGATTATGCTATTTAGGAGGAAAATATTAATATTCTCTAACTTTGCCAGAAATACCTCTCCAAATTCTGTAAAGTTGTTCTTCCATCCACTGTTGATCTACATTTTGGCACGTGCAGCAGAGATTTTAGTGTAAAGTGAGATGTCCAGGCTACCATTTGTCCCCATGTCCACCTCCAGCATCTCTGTGGCTCTGTCCCAGAGGGACAAGGCAGGGGACAAACTCTATGTCCTGATGCACCCTGGAGCACAAATCCAGGAGGCTCCTCTGCGTTTTGTCAGCACTCCAGTGAGCAGCACGTGGGTGGTGGTGTTCCTCACTGGTGCTGCCAGTGTTTTGTTTCACAGTGTGCTTGTTGTGCCCACACCGTGCATTTTTGCTTCCCCATTTCAGATAATCTCCCTGGTGGCTTCTTGTTTGAATAACAACTAAAATCTAAATTATTGAATAGCTTTGTCCTCGCAAGTCTGTTCACAACTGTCTGGACAATTTTTGGTCTTCTTGCTAAAAACCAGTTGTGCAGTTCTTCACAACCTCTACTGAGGTTTTATATAAAATAAAATACTTTTGCTATTTTTTTACGTGGCCCTGAAATGTACTGGAGGTAGAAGAGAAGCTCTGCTGTGCCGCCATATGAGATTGAGCTGATCCTTTATGCATCACCATAAGTCACACAGCGGGCAAATCTCATGCCACTTTTTATGAGGATAACTTTTTTCCATTTTTTCAGTATTTTTGTAAGCTTCTTCTTTCTCGCGCTCAACATCCTAACCTACACAAAATTTCAGTCCACAAAATTTAAGTTCACAAATGACTCCATAATTGGATCACCAAATACCTGGGCTCTGCAGAGGGCATCACTGCTCTGAAAGGACACCTGTATGGGTGGCCCTAGTGGCAGTGCTGTTATTTAGGGCAAAGGAGTAAATCTGATTAGGATTAGCAGTAATTTCAGGTGGAAGATTGTCAGGTGAAACAGCTTGTTCTGCTTCTATTCCACTGAATAAAAATAGGTGTAATTTATATTTTTGTGTAAGTAGTGCAGTCAAACTTTGGTCATGATATCAGGACATAAACTCAGATTTTATGGGCGTTGGGAATTTAATTTGTTAGCATTGCTGGGGCATTATTTACCATATTAAATACTCTTCATTTTGATTGCCACAGACCTGGGGTAGTGGAAAGTGTCCCTGCCCAGGGCAGGGGTGACAGTGGATGGGCTTTAAGATCCCATCCTGGGATTCTGTGATTTATTAGAATTGAATAATGGAAAGAGAAATGTAACAGTACACTAGAAAAGTTACATCACGTGGTTTAATTTTACAGAAATGTAATGAAATCTAGGTAGAATAAATACCATCTGATATCTCAGAATCTTAGTGTAGGGGGTTCTGATTTTGAATTGCCTTGTCTTAGAAGATGAACTCATAAAACCTGACCCTTGCTGGCCATTAACTTGAGCTCAATATGTGTCAATAGTACAATTCCCCCTGAAACCATGTTAACCATTCTTAGCCAGTTTCTGTTGTTTGTATTATTTCTCCTTGGGGTTAATGATCCCAATTTTTAGTCAACAGTCAGGGAATCCTGAAAGCATGAATGGCATGGCCTGTCCTGGCAGCAGATGCACAGGGATGTCATTAACCTGCTGTCCTTTCTTTCCCCCTCCTCTTTGGTTTTGTTTTTTTGTTTTGTGGTAGTCTGACCCTTGGTTGTCGTTGCAGAACTATGGAGGTGCCATGAGACCCCCTCTGAACGCTTTAGGTGGCCCGGGGATGCCTGGGATGAACATGTAAGCACAACACAAATCCTACTGTACCTAGGAAATGCCATTATTGCATTGCAGAAGGAACAATTGGGATAGACAAGGCAAGGAGAACATGCTCTGATGACCAATAAATGCAATTTTAACAAGTGAACCCACAGTCTTACAGGAGCCTTGGCTGTCCTAACAAGTCTGTATAAATTCTTGGGTTTTTTCACAGATAAAATTTCAAATACTGGGAGTATTTTGTCAATATAATCACCGATATATCCTTGTATGCATTTTTTAAAATTATATTATTTATATTTCTACTTACTAAATATCTTGTGAGGAATGTTTTTTCTCTGTAAAATAAATCGGTACTTAATTGTAGCAAAATAGCTTTTGTCTAGAACTATTTATAAGAAAAAGAAAAAGACGATTGATTTGAAAGTCTTCCTCAGCTGCAGTTCTTAAATGCATTTATTTCCAGTCTAAACAGCTAGAGGAGCTTTACAGATATGAGTGTATTTCTCTCGGTTTTTCTGTGTGTTTCTGGGTCTGGAAAACTGTCTGGTAAAAATGGATATAATCTGGGTTCAGATGTATTCTAAACATGAATTTAGCCATGGCAGGGTGTTGCACCTTGTATCCCTGAAGAAAGCCCCCCTTTTAAATGTGTAGAAATACTTCCAATGTAACATTAAGAAAGCAGTAAAGATTTCTATATGCTTTTCTAATTATATCATAGATACCCATTTTTACTCTAGTTTTTATAGAAAACCTAATTAGGAAATCATAATTTTCATTTCAAGTAAAAAGTTATTTACCACCCTGAAGAAGTCAAAGAGGTAGAGAAGTAGATAATGTAATTTTTAAAAATCCACCATATCTCTAATTGGTTTGGATTTCCAGACATGCATTGAAATCTTTAAGCAAATAAGTTAAAATCTGAAGTTTTGTGTTGCTATATCATACACATCACATATGGGGATTTAAGACAATTCTAGGAGCCTTCCTGAGGGTAGGCATTGATGTTTTCCAATAAAATTGATGTGGAAAAAATATTTAGACATTTGAAATTCAGTGTGAGTCAAGTATAAGCACTGTAGAGGTTTTCCTCAGCAGAAGACTGTATTAAAAAAAGGAAATTAACTTTCCAGAAGTAAATTGAGGGATAAATAAGATATTTTGAAATTATTTATTCATATAAATGAGAGTTTACACAGAAAAAATAAGAAGAGAGTTTTCTGTATGACAAAAAGATTTCCTGGCCTACCAGAAAGAAGGATTTAAGTACTTCTATTGCTGCTTCTTATAAACGCATTTTATCAAAGGCTTGCTCTGAGTCAGGATTCTTTGAATTGTATTTTCAGGACATGAGAGTGTTTTCCTACTGTAATTTTTTAAATTAATTAATTCTGTAATTAAAGTTTCTGAAATTGTAGTGAGGCCTCAGACTCAGGGCTGGCCTGGGGGCAGTGGCAGAGGATGAACCCAAATGTGCCTCCCTCACCCTTTACCCAGTGTAGGTCAGCTGGGGAAATCATATTTCAACTGTACACAAGGATCTCCCTTCAGACCTGAGTATTTTCTTTGCATGACAATTTCCCACTGCTCTGCTCTTCATTTTCTTGTATTTTTGGCACTCTCGAGTGCAAAAATGAGTGCTCCACAGAAACAGCTGCCGTGTAAGATCCAGCTTTTCCTCCTTGGAATGCAAAGGGAAGCTGCTTTGGTTAAGAGCAGACTATCTGCCAAATAAAATGCTGCAGTTTTTCTGGGTGAGAAAGTGTTCCCTGTGGTCAGGAGTGGCAGCCTGAGGGCTCATAAGGCAGCATTTCAGTCCATACAATCCACAAATGCAGAACTGCTGGGTAATTCCTTGCTTTGTCATCAGTAACACCATCAGATTTCTGTTGGACGCAGCTGATGCCCAACCCAGGTTCTTCCACAGAATAACTTCATTTTAGGCTGTAAGTTTTTTCAGTTGGAACTTGGCATAGCCATTTTTAGGAAGATTTCATGTCTCTGCCAGTTTTTGGAAGAAAAAGGCAGATTTCAGGGAGCAGTGTTACATTTCACTGGTGATTTTTAACACCCTGTGTGACCTGCAGTGCTGCCTCAAGCGCTAAGAATATCTCAGTCATGCCTCAGATTAAAAAAAAAAAAATAAAAGAAAAGGTGTGATTTTGTCTTTTAACTTCAATTCACAAACTCAAGTCTAGATGTTTCATTTCCTGATGGAATATATTTGCCTCTTGGGAAACTGGAATTTCAGACTTATATGTTTTCAAGCCAGGATTGACACTTACAGGACAAACTCTAAAAAAATTGCAGCAAAAAAAAGTGGTCATAGCAACAGAGATTTTGTGAAGTGTTTGAGAATTAGTACTTTCATGGTTATGTTTTATGACCGTGTTGGTGCTTCCAAAATAAACATTTAGTAAAAGACAAAAGACCTGCTTGCATGGAATTAAAAAAAAAAAAAAATGCAGTTTGGGGGTTTTTATGTGTGTTTTTTAAGCATTTGGCTCCACAAAATCCATGTGGCTTTCCAGCAGAATCTGCTGCAGGGATTTTTAAGTCTATACTGAAAGCTGTCCAGTAAATCTGAAAATTCCAAGAGCTTTTTAGATGAAAGGTGAGTTCCCATGTCTCAGTGTAATTTCTGAGTTTCCATACTCCTGTGGCTTAACCCAGTTGTGTCTCTGAGTCAGTACATGTAACAGAAATGAGTGCAAGGGTTTGGGGTGAAAACAGACTTTTAAATGTTGTTACAAATATTCCTGACTTTTCTGAAAAAGAGGATCCAATAAACCAATGGAAAATAAGAAAAAGAACAGCAAGGGGAAAAAAAACCAAGTTAATATTTCACAATGTGATTATCAGCAGAGGAGAAATTGCTGAATATTTGACCTGAGGAGCATTTCCCTGCTCAATCTTTCATTGAATGAAGCAGAAAAGACCATACCAACATTCTTGACTTCCAGCATTCCAACAATAAAGGCAGTGGAAATAAATGCATTTTCTGTTAATTCTTTTTTTTTTTTTTTTTTTTTTGAGATTGTTCCTTTATCGTTTCATCAACAGTGTAATAAAAAAATAAGATTCAATATTAAATCCCTCAGGCAGTGTATGCACTTAATAGTTTTTATTTCTGCAAGACTTAGAAAACTTTCAGAACTCATTAATAAAGGGTGATTCTTTCTCTCTGTTTCAGTCTCTCTCCCATGCCTGGTGAGCTGCAGTGGTTAATGTTGCTTTTCTACAGCTAATGAGGCCAAAAGGCCATTGAAAATGTGAAAGTTTTGTCATCTGCTCTGCCTCTTTGTTGTCAGGGCCTTCAAAGAGTGATTAAATCTTGTTTGTAAACAAGCAGGAGCTCTTGGTACTCCCAGAAATAATTATTTGTTTGAGACTGATTTCTCTGTAGTGTCTGTGAACACAGAGATTTACCTCTGGTGTGTCTGGGTCCCCTCTGGATTGTTAAGACATGAAGCCTCACCCCCGAAATATTTTTCTGTGTGAGAGTGAGAAACTTAAAATATAACAGCAAAAGTTGTGAGAAAATCCCTCTGAGGGTTTTCTGGGTTGTAATACATGAAATTTATTATCATGGCTGTTGTTGTTATCATCACGGTCATCATCATCATCCTCGTCACCATACAGGGATCAGAGCAACGTACTTTGTATGGCTTGTTCTATAAATTAGGTGTTCCCAAAACAAATTATTAGCTAATTGCACAAGTTTTGCTAATGAAACCTGACTATACTGCAGTATTCTAGATCCACAGTAAATGAATGCATCCCCAGTACCTCAGGCATGTGCTTAATTATGTGAGCAAGATTACTGGTTTTATGACTGAGCATTTATTTATTTTATGACTTAAATTTATTTTCTGAGTAGTAAATAAATTAATCAACTCACCAAATGATTGAATAGCAGTGCAACAACAAAAATTCTGTTCTTGCATATTAACTTAGTGTAGTTATGGTTTGTAAGCACACTTTAGTTTGGAAAAAAAAGCCATTTCCTTCCTCTGGAAACAGGTTATTCAGATTTTTTCCCTCAGGGCTGGTCAGAGGATGGGGATGGTTCTGTGTCTCATCATTCTTCTTCTGTTCCAGGGGTCCTGGGGGTGGTAGACCCTGGCCAAACCCAACCAATGCCAATTCTGTAAGTAAATATTGCAAATATATTTGACATCTCTTGTATTTAGGGAAGTATCTTCATGCCAGGGCCAGCCCTGCTGTAACATAAAGGTTGTCCTGGGATCTTACCTGAACAGCAATGTCTGATATTTGTCCAGAAGGCAGAAAATCTTCATTTTCATTCAGGGATCATGTATCGTCACTTTAAGAAATGTTTATTTTTGGCACTTGTAGATGGATAAGGTGGGTCTGGCTTGCCCTGCTAAACAGCTCTTCCTGGTTTTCTCACTTTTGGCTTTTTAATTCTATTAGTGAAATTCTTCAATTTGCTCTTGCATGTACTCAATTAAAATTGATATTTTTTTAGCTGATAGTTAAAGTCTTTTCAGTCCCTGAAATCAGTTGGCAAGTTCAATAATAGATTTACTTTCAACAGTAATTTGGCTGACAAGTTGTCTGTAGAGAAATTTGTGTTTGTCAGTACAGTTGCTGCTCCCACAACTGGCCTGTGTCCCATTGGAGAGAATAACAGCAAAGGCAGCAACAGAAAACAAAACCAGATTATTCACAGGATTTCTCCAGGACACTGTCCTTAAAAAAAAACATAAATAAAAAATTGAATTAAATTCCAATATCTTCTAAGTTGAAAGATGTGGTAGCTTCTTTTCCTTCAGTGGTGAAGATTGTTTTCAAAATTAGGTATCTCTAAGAACATACAAATTCAGTTCATGCTTGGCTGACTCCGAAGTCCTGCTGACTGAAATGCAAGTATGTGCTGCCTGAGTCCATAAACCTTATAAACAAAATTGCCTTAGTAATCTTATGCCTTAACATTTTAATACTTTATTATCTTTATAGCCAGTATTTTGAAATTGTTGAAAAGAGGTGTTTATTCTGACAGCAGGGGAATTTTCCCCCATGATTTTAGCTGTGTCTGTAGTTACTCTAATTGAATCAGGAGCCCATCCCAGCGCAGAGGGACCAAAAAAAAACCCACTGTTTTTTCTGTTGATGTTACAGATACCTTACTCCTCAGCCTCTCCTGGGAACTACGTGGTGAGTGCCTTTGTGTGTGTTTATTATGGGACATCACATCTCGTTTGGGCAGAGAAACAGCAGCCCAGATGTTGAGGGAAGCCCCTGTGTGAGCTGAACATCTGGCCCGCACCGAGGTTTCCCTGCCCTCTCTGGTGCAGATGTGGGTGCTCATCTCCAGAATCGCTGTCAGCCTGCTCCAAGTTTCCCTGAGTGCTGCTTCATTTCAGAAAACATTTCTGTACCTAATACAATGTATTGTCGACAACAGTGAAGGACAAAAAGCTCCTTGGCTTTCTCAGAAAAGCCACGTCGTGCAAGAGTTTCTGAACTTCTGCAGGAAAAAAAGTGTTAATGGTGGATTTTTTCTCTGTCACTAGAGATTAACTTTGTTATTATTTCAAACTCTGTATTGTTGTTGCTGCTGCTGTTGCACTCAGGTTATTTGTATGGCTGAGGAGCTCTTCTAAGGCAGATTGTTCTGTTTTTATCACATGCACAGGGCTGGTGTCACAGGGTGACGAGGGAGAATTATATCATATAAAAGCAATTAATTTTGTCATTTGTTTAGACAACCAGCTGGGGAAAAAGTTACGATTCTTGCAAATGTCTGTAACTATAGGCCTCATTTTGTCACAACTTAGTGGAAACAGCCAATATTTGCTGTCTCCAAATCAGTTCTTTCAATGCAGAACTTCACAGACCTCTCTCTGTTTGGAGGAGGTTTTGTGGCTTTGCCACATTCTATTGTTGAAGAATTTAAAGACATTTTGGGAATATTTGACTTCACAGAGAGCAAATGTTTGGGGATGAGGGGTGGGCTGGAGAGCTCCTAAAAAAGGTTTTTAGTGAAAAGATTTGTAATCTTGAATTATTCACTTTGAGAACTTAAAAAGATTAATCTATATATAATATATTAATATATACTAATATAAAAACTTATATACTAATATATAAGTATATATTAGTATACTAATATACATATATAATATGTATAAATAGATATAATACATACATATATATATATATGTATAAATATACAGATATATATTTTTATAAATAAATGAAATTATATTCTCAAAGTGAAAATAGCTGATACCAAGAAACTAAGAGAAGAAAAAATACAAACAATGAGAGTAAAAAAAACAAACTTAAAATTAGATGCACAACTTAATGAAGACAAGTAACTTTCCTCATAAATTATCAGTTAGTTGTTCCTTCATCTCTTCATGTGATATTGAAAAACATGCAGGGAGAGCCCATAAAAATATCAAATAAGTGAGCTTAGTACACAGGTTTATAGATAAAAAGTATATGGAGAGCCTGTGATGCCTAGGGAGTCATATGGATGTGAATAAAATGTGGATTTAAATTTACCAATAAAAGTTTATGGGCAGAAATTAAATGGGTAGATATCCTGTAAGGAGACAGAAAATCCAGGCTCTTGAAATCACTGCCACTGAAAAGATATCCCTGTCTGCAACAGAATATCTGCTGTTTTGAATGATAACAAAAAACAGTAATAGCCATATGGCAATGAAAATAATAATTATTACTAGCACTCTATGTATATTTTATTATGGAAAGTCAATATTTATTGACTTTAATTGATGTAGGCATTTTTACCGAAGTGGAAGTTGGTAGTTTTTCATGTTACCTGAAGGGGTTCAACACACAAAGGAAGCAAGATTTTTTTGTTTCTGTTCTTAGTAAATAATTTGGGTGATTTGAATAAAATTCCTGGAGAAATCTTGAAGAACCCCAAAACTCTTGCTTAAGAGCCAGAGCATTTTGTGTTTCTTAGTCTTGATCAAATTTGTGACATGGAAATAACCAAAACTTTAAAAAATACACATTCCTTGTTGTGGGGGGTTCTGTGTGTCTGTTTTAGGTTGCTTCTAACCTTTTAACTCATGCTAACTCACTTTTTTTACTCTCCCCAGGGTCCTCCAGGAGGTGGAGGGCCACCAGGAACACCCATCATGCCTAGTCCTGCAGGTACTGAAATACACCTGGAAATAACAAAATTATAAGGGATTTTAGGAAGTACACTTTCTGGGTTTTTTTTTTTTAATAAAGAATTAGATAACTAGATTATTTGGTTTATATTTTCTGTATCAGGCTTTTTTCCCCTACTTGCTGACCTCTCCAGTACAGGAGGGTAGGGAAGTTTCCTAACTGGCCATGAAAACTTACTGCACCAGTATGTTACTTCATTGAATACAGTTCTAGGGATTTAAATACCTAACAATAAAAATCAAAACCAAAACAAATAAAACCCCTCAAAAAAAAAAAAAAAAAAAAAAACCAAAACAAAAAACAAAAAAAAAAAAAAAACAAACAAAAACAAAAACAAAAACAAAAAAACTAAAAAGGCAACTTCAGGTAAAGATACTTTGAAGTTCTGTTTTCCAAAGCATGAAAACACTTAGAAATTGGCTACCTGTGAGTTTTGACAAGGTATTTGCTCACCTCTGAGACCAACAGCTCAAAGACTCCACAGCCCAGCCATCCCCTGTGTGTGCTGACATGAGCCAGGATAGCAGACAGGTTTTTTTCCCAGAACCTGGGGACAGCCAGGGATGTGTGTTGCAAAAGTTTCTGGTGGACAAAGAACTTTTTTGCCTGCCTCAGTGAATATTAAAAATAACTTAATAGGCTGATTTTACATCAGGCTAAAAGCTTTTCTATTTCCCCTGTTCCTCAGACAGCATCTTTGAATGTTCTAGTGATAGGTAGTGCTCTGTATATAATGGAATTATTTGCTTGGATTAATGCTTAGAAAATCATCTTGGAAACATTAATTAGTAGACAAAATCCTTGATTTATCTTCCTGTTGTACATAGAAGAGCATTGGGTGTGGAATGGGCTTGTGGAGGGTCTGGGGGCTCTTTTTATTTTCTGTGCAGATACTGATTTTCCAGAGTTGCCAATATGTTTTTTTAATCACAGTATCCCCCTTAGGGATGTATACAGTCTTCTGTCAGGTCATTGTCCTTTCAGTTTTTGTCATTTTGGGGTTTTTCTGCAAGCATTGCACCAGGCTGCACCATGAGGATAGGTCAGTAAAGCCTCCCTCAGGAGTGAAGGATCTTTGCACTGAAGACTTGGATATATTCAAAATCATATGGACTTGACAGGGATGAGACTAAAACACTGTAACTCTCAGTCTGAGGAGAAGTATTTTATCATTTATTACACATAGAAAACAAATTGCAGAAGTATTGATAAGAAACAAACTCCTGTTCTGTGGATAATTTTGAAGATGAGTGAAGAAATTTAGAACTCCAGGAAACAGGGTTTTAGGAATTAAATAGTTACAGATTCTTGGTGATTTATAAACCTTTTAACAGTCATGCATAAAGCTAGAGCCCAGAAGTACTCACTTGGGGACTATGGCAATTATTTCTTTTCATAGCCCTGTTGTGTGGCAGCAGTGGATAGAAAGGGAATAAAATCTGCCATTATATTGCCACTGTGTATGGGATTGAGGCACAGTAATAATATGAGCAAAATGACAGGAAATGTATGAGGTGAGTAATTTTATTGAAAAGTGTATTTTAGCACTTAAAATAATCTCTTATTACAGATTCAACCAACTCTGGAGACAACATGTACACTTTAATGAACGCCGTGCCACCTGGGCCCAACAGACCTAATGTAAATATGAATTTTCTTACATCTTTTTTTGCATAGTGCAGCCTTTTGTTTATCCAAACACTGTGTTTCCAGCAGCTATCATTATTGCTAAGCTTTCCATTTTTATGGGTGGCTCTTCAGTTATGGGCCTCTGGGGAAAAATAACGCCAGTGGAACTTAAAAATAAATATATGTAGATATGCTAAGTCATTAAGCAGTAAATTGCAGATTGTTTGGCTATAAGGGTAGTATCTTTTAAGTGTGTGAAGAGCTAAATTTAAGGTCAGTTACGTAATTGGACAGAAACTGCTCAAGTTGTGAAGGTGATGAGGAACTTTCCAACTTAGGTCAGGTGGGGTTTGAAAGTTGATGGATTTAAGGGAGTTATAAAAGTTCCCTATAAATTCAGTGGGGATAGGGCTGAGTGACCAGCAGCAGTCTGAAAAGTCATACAAAAACACTGAAGTAAATAATAAATTATTACCGTGTTGAATTCGAGCCTACAGAGATGAGAGTCTCCAAAAATCATGAGATTGACCAAAAAAATTGCTGGTTTTCAGTCTTCACAAGACATTTCTCTTAAAGATCTGAATGGGATTTGAGCGTCTCTTCTCATTCAGAGCTGAGGATTTGTCCTTACTTTTTTTTTTCCCCTTCTTCCAGGGAATATTTTCTCTTTGTTAGGTTGTGTGATTAAATAATTGTGCAGTTTTTTAATGCCTGCTCCTTTTGTAGTTTCCACTGGGGCCAGGCTCAGACGGACCCATGAGCGGACTGGGTGGAATGGACTCACACCATATGAATGGATCATTAGGTAACAGTAAATATTGCCAGCGTGGTGAAATCTCAGTGGCAGTGCTGTTTTCTGTGACTAATTCGTGGGGTTCTGTGGAAGACAGTTTGTTAAAATGTATGGGAAAAGTTCTGTGTACCTCAGTAAGATGAAGGGAAAGATTTGAAGAGGCAATGAAAAAGAAAGTCATTGAAGCTCAGTGGGCAGACTTATCATGAACAGTAACAATTCAGCATAGGCCTCTATCTCCTAAAGAGAATTACTTTCTTTGTTTTAGGAAACATGTCCCTGAAATTATAGATTACTTCATACAGGGACACTCTTACAGCCTTTCTTTACCTATTACAATCCCAAAATTGATAGTTGGTTTATCTACTAATGATGCACATTGCATTCAAGTCAATGAAAATCTGTGTGAGCGGCAGCCACACCTTCTTCTGTCACTTTCTACAGGCTGAGAATTTTTTCTTCTCAGCTAAAATGAAAAATTAAATTGCAACAGTTATGGGAGGATTTTACATCTACCTAGCACATAATTTATCCTTTTGGGCCATGACAAAATAACTCCTGATAACATCTATGTATCTGACGTTTTTGGAGAGAGCAATCATATTCCTTCTCAGCCCCAGTTTGCCTGGCTGTATGAAAGAACTGTTGCAGTCTTCTCCATTTCTGACTGTTTTGCTGTGATGCTCTTCTAGTTTTGTACACAGTACTCTTCCAGAATTTGTCTTTCCTGAAAATACATGTCTTTTGCTGCTTAAAAAAAAAAGCTTTTCTTTATTCATCCATCTTAAAATTGCATTTCCTTCATTCTCTGCTTTACCCGAGGTGAGAGCTACAGCATGTGAAAAAAGCCCTCCATTTTCAATAGTCTTGCACTCACTATATTTAATTTTATTTGGTTTCCGTTACTCTGCTAATCAGGATCATCTGTTTTCTTCTAAGAGATACTCAATACATGTAGTGCAGCAAAAATTGATGAAGCCTCAGACTGATTGAGTGGATTATTCTGTACCAACTGTAATTTTTTACAAAGTTGGTTGTTTTTTAAAATGTTGATGTTGCACTATGTATTTCCTATGAAAAAACAATATTGGATTAGCTTCAGCTCAAAATCAACTTAGCAACTGTCTGTTTTAATTTCAGGCTCAGGAGACATGGACAGTATTTCCAAAGTGAGTATCTAATCAAATATCTGGAATTTTTAGAGTCTTTCACTCTAAACTCATTTCCTTTGTCTCCGTTATGAATCTTTTTGTTATGTGCCTTTATTATATCATAGATATATTTTATATAATTACTTCCAGTTCATAATGTGATTGATCATGTTGTAGTCTTTGATACTCTTAAAATAAAAGAAAACAGTTCTAATAATCAATTCTAGTCAAATGTAAATGTGGGACAATCTCCTTAGGGTGTTGCAGGATTGGGTTTGTCACCTCTCTAAGGTAATGTTAATATCTTAATCCCCAGGATAAATTTCCAAAAACTAGATTAAGAAGTAGTTTCAGAAGAAGCACTGTTTTGATACCACAACGATTAAATAGCTGGAAAAGGATGTGAGTTTAATCTGCAGAGATTTTGCATCTACAAAAATAATACTTGAATGCATTACTTCGGTAGAAATAAAACTGCTATGGATGTGATCATCATTAACTTAGGAGTTAATAAGCTGATGTGGTATTAGTAAAGGGGCATAAATAAAGAGGACACAGTGTTCTTAAATTTTATAACATTTTCAGACTCTTCATGACATAAAGTGATGGATGGAAAAGACCACATTGCCTCAGTTGTGCTGTGCTGGGCTGTGCAGTGGGGGGTTCAATGAAGCCCTCCTGTGAGATGACCAGCATACAGCACATTTTTAATCAAAGTCTCTGTTTTTTCTTCACTATTTTACTGCAAACCGCAGCATTTTTAAAGGGAAAAAAAAAGCCAAAACATTTGCATTCCCATGGGATGATTTTTAAAGCCTGTATTCCACTTCTAGCTGTTCAGTATGTGCTGGTACAGGTATCAGCAGCTCTGAAAATTTGGGCCCTAAACAATTTAAGTCTCGTAATGTGTTAACATGCATGAATAACTCATGGAAATAACATTTGATCTATATGTTTCTTAAATAATTAAAAGAAAAATGCTGTTAATTTTGCCCGTAAGACAGTTGTCCATAGGAAATGGATCTAGTCCTGGCAGAATCAGTACAGCTCACAGAATTTATAGCTTTGTAGAGAAGATTTTGACAAAATTGGCTGAATGGCAGAACATGAAGTATTTTATGAAGTAAGTTCAGACAAGGGCAGTAAATGAACTGAAATTATGCATGTTAAATAAACATTAATAACCTGTATTTATTGCAATGCCCATGGAATTTGTCCAGGGCACCTTTGCTTTGGAAAATCCCGTTTGGAGCTATAGTGCTGGGCCCCAAGCGGCCACAAAAGCAGCCTGGGGGAGTCACTAAAATGGGATTTTTCCAGGAATTCGGCCCTTTGGGTCTGGCGTGCTGCAGCAATGGCAGAATGTCAAAGCCCAGTTCTACAAAGAGCAACATAAAATAGGGGGAAAATCCCCCAGGAATGAGCAAAAGTGCAGGAGCATCATGTAAAATAAACGTGACAAGGTGTGCATATTGGTGGATGTTAAGGCCAGTGGGAGTGATGTGCTTGTGTAGCCTGACCTCCTGTGTACCACAGGCTGAATTAATGCTGCTGAAGGCACAGCAGCAGTGGCAGAGCCAAGGCAATAGGTGCAACCTTCTCTAAGCTGTGGGTCCCTGAATATCTGGTGTGCTGGCTTCACTGGAGAGCAGGCTTAATTAACTGATGTCAATAGCCTCGTTAGGCTTTAGTTGTCTTTGATGCACGTGTTGCCCAGTGGCCCTGAGGATCACAGTTGTGGAAGTAGTGAATTAGACTGAAGGAAGCAGAAGGGCCAAGGCAGGGCTTTTGACCCAACTCTCTGAGCTGCATTTCAGATGCTTGCACGTCATGTATGTAATTAGTCTGGTATTTATATTTATATTGCATTCCATTTTTCTGAATTAAAACACAACAAAACAAAACAAACAAAAAACAAAAACAAACAAACAAACAAAAAAAAAACAAAACAAAAAAAAAAACAAGGAAAGAACTGTCATAGATGCAAGGATTTCATTATGAGGTCCATGGTTTCACTCCTCCTTTTCCCTGACTACTCTTTTTCCATCATTTCCATCTTTTTTCTGAGTAGGGGATGTATCAGTGATGGAAAGAGGATTGCCCATGGTCCAGGCATGGCAGGGTGCTGCAAAGCAGCTTTGTAAGAGCACCTGACCAGTGGCAGTGTGTACAATAACCATGTGTGAGCTATTGACGCACAATAATTCCTGTGGCAATTACCTTGTTTCACCCATTCTCCTTCTGAAGTTGCAGAGGTCGCTGTGCACTTCTGTAAGGAAAAGAGTAACAATTAATTTTTGGAAGGCTTTAGGTTGCTACTGTTTCAGTGAATTGTGACCATGATGAGCAGCCCTCAGGCACAGGCCTGTGCAAAGGTCTGTGCAGACCTGAGCCATCCTGTCTTTAAGTACATCTTTTGTCTATCTTTTAAGTACATAACCATCGCTCACAGGTGTCAGGGCTCACAGATGTGGCTGCATTCAACCACATGATTTAATGTGGTGACAGAACTTCCTCATATCCCTGCTGCAGCCTTTTACAGCTTTTCTTGACTTCAGCAGAGGCAGATGCTGGCTATAGCCTGAAAATGAGGCACAGGTAAATAATCCTTGCTTCAGGGAGGAGAACATTGCTTAACAGACTAAAATTAGTGACTGAATCATGCAGAACCCTGCTGGGGCTGATTTTTCATCCTTGAGAGGCCCAAGTGCACTGCACAGTGCACCTGAATGCACCAAGTTCTGTGTGGAGCATGCCCTGGGTTCACCTGGTGAGGCTGGAAATGAACCAAAACCTTCAGCACTGAATCTGTATTTTGTAATCTTTTTTAACAGAACTCTCCCAGTAATATGAGCATGAGCAACCAGCCTGGCACTCCCAGGGATGACAGTCAGATGGGTGGAAACTTCCTAAACCCTTTTCAGAGTGAGAGTGTAAGTATTTCATTTCCTGGGTTGTTGGATTGCAAAGGTGAACCTGTATCTGTGGCCTTTTGTTTAGAAGAAGAAAATTTACAAGTTTTGTAGTGTGCTTGTAGTGCAGCACTTATGTCTTGCATGTCTTCTAATAGTTTCTGAAAGTACAGTATTGATTTGAATAAAAAATGCTCTGCAAAAGAGAGCTGAAGCTGGAATAGGTGGGAGGCATAGATTTACTGCAGAAACGCTCTGGGCCACGAGGTCAATGAAAAAGCAGGATTTACACTGAAGTATGTGAAGAGAGCACCAGTAGATTCCGTATTGCAAAGATGCAGTGTGCTGTTACACCCATAAAAGGCAGAGGTTCCCACTTGTGTTCATTCTGGGGAAAATTATCCTTATTTTTTTTAAATATGGAATGCTCGAAGCAGCAAAATGTGGTCTAAACATTTTACAGAGCAAGACTGTGGTATTGTCATACTCAAGTGCCTGAAGCTGGATTTCTAAATCCATGTCTAGGTCCCTAAATGGGAGTAACCTCATCACCTGTGCCAGTGGTGAGCTGCTGCTCAGTAAACAGCTTCTGTTAGATCTCAGCATAGTTGAGTTCCATGGAAAATGTCCTGGGAATCAGATTTTGAGGGGTTTTGGGAGGTTTTCCTTTTTAGCTGGTGAAAAGGAAGAGTTCCTGCCAGTTAGCTGTTGGTGGGCACACATTCAGGTTGTGTGGAATGTTGAAGAAAGCTGTCCCACACGACCTAAAAGGAGCAATGTTTAATATCTGCCAAAATGGCAGTAAGCACAGAGCCTCCATGAAACGGGGTCCCTGTTCTGGCAGCCCTTGGCTCCCAGTCTGGCACGCTCTGCTGTGCTGAGGGCAGCCAGGGTCACTGAAACAGGGCCCTGGGAACAAGAGGACGTCAGTGGCACTCTGGAGAAAATCAGTGTTCTCAGACACTCCCTGGGTTCTGGGTGTTTTTGGGCTGCCTGGAAGGGCCAGGGACTCAGATTTCTCGAGGTTTTGTTGAGATGTGTGCCTGCAAGGCAGGAGTGACACATGCCAGGGGTGTCCCTGTCTGCTCCCACGGATTGCAGGCTCTGTAAAATGGGTTGTTCTCTCATCCTGGGGAGCTGTTTTGCTTTCTGATCCATGTTTTGCCACTTGGCTGCTCAGAGTAGGTGTTATCATGGAGTCCTTTCTCAGGGAGATCTGCTGTTCAGTTCACCAGGAATTTTGGTTAGGGGTAAGTAGCAATGCAGAGCTTAATAACAAGTTGAAAATCCTAAACAACTTGAGACCATGCTTTGATTCCTTTCCCAAAGTGATTCCCCAGACACCGTGGCTCAGATACAGGAAATTACTTAAGCAGGTGCTTTGCTTTAAGCCTCAGAGCTGGTAGTCACACCTGTGTAATTTACATGACAGGGAAGACCCATCTAAAATACTCTTTCTATATGCTTGGACACTTGGAAATGGCCAGCTTGGAACTCAAGACTTGGCAGGATATGTAGGGCACATGTGGTTTTGCACAGGCAAATTTATCTTTCCTTTTTCTTCTGTCAATTTTCAAACTGCTGATCTTCTTGCATTTTAACATTTTCCTCTACTTAGAGGATGTTAGAACAAATTAAGTGTTTTTGCAGTCCACAGTTTTCAATTTAAAAGCAAATTAGATGTATAGATGTGCATTTCTTCTAGGCACTGTGGTGTCCCATTAATTACTTCAATGAAGCACTGCTAACCTGAGCTGCAGTTCAGTTTGTGTCACTGCAATCCTGTGATGTGGTGATTGGATTTTTGGTTCACATAAAGCAGGATGACTGCTGGTCCCTGATTCAGCTTGCCCCCTAAAATTGCTAACACAAAATAATACAGACCTAAAGCCTAATTGAATCACAGTCATACATACCTGTGTTCCTTTCTTCCCCTAAAATAATCAAAAACTCCCCAAAATGTTGTGTGGTTCAGCTGGCCATTAATGCAGCCGGTCTCCTTCAGACTAGGCACCTGGCCAGGTAAATTCCCCAGTAGCCAGCAGTGGGCAGGAGGGTGTGTGGAAAGTCTTGGTGAGGTACTGGTTCCTCACAGCACCCAGGTAACACCACAACAGCCCTCAGGGGCGTTGCCTTTGTCAGCAAGTGGCTGTATTGTGGCATGAGAGAAGCACAGCAGAAGTTGTGGGGACACAAACTGAACTACAGCCCCAGCAAATTCAGGAGGGAGCTCAAGGAGCTCTGAACCCGTTGCTGCAGCCCAGGTGTGGATGCAGCTACCTGGGGGTGGTGGGGAAGAACGTTTGTTAAAATGTGGATTCCTCTTTTCCAGTACTCCCCTAGCATGACAATGAGTGTGTGACCTGTTCACAAGTGTCGCCATGAAGACCACAGTGAGTTGGCCCTCTCCAGAGAGCTACTGCAGAAGAAAATTATTCGTCCCAGTGTACAGTTTAACTAAAGGATCTCAGACACAATCAGACCCACCTGTTTGTTTTTTTTTTTTTTTCCCCTGTTTTCTCCTACCATCTCCCCTGTTTTGTCAAGAAAGTGGGTCCCAAACATGCTTGAGACAACTGTAAGGAGTGGCATGAGAGAAGTGCCCGAGGTGGAGCTGCCAGCGCCTGTCTGTGTGTGTACATGTGTGGGTCACGTGGGGGGTGTGTGTGTGACACACAAACACACACACACACACAGACCCCAGGACATTGTAAAATAGGATCACATGACATCTTACGTAGAAATCAGAAGTAGGGACTTTTATTCCATTTATTTTTTTTTTTCCACGTTTACATTTTAATTATTAAAATTTGCTTTCCCTTTCCCATCCTGAACTGTTTTATGTTGCATATATCACTGCTTTATAAGTTATTTTTTAAGTTGAACTCAAAGGATAAATTCTTTTGATTTTGTTAGTGTCTGCCATTATGGATAGGAATAAAATTGCTTATACGAGCTTTCATTACCTTGTGTTTGATACCAGCTACCCTGTGAATCACAAATTGTACTGTCTTAAGAAATAGAAGAAAGCTCATCTTAATTTTTTGGAGAAATTTAATAACTTCCACTTAGTTTGGGGATTTTTTTTGATACTTTGCCTTTAAGAGAAAAAAAAAAAAAGCACTGAAGGTTATTTTTCTTCTTTAATTGAAGCCTAATATCTGCAATATCTATTTTAAATGGAAGCCTGAATTTGATACAAGCTTCTCAGTTTATATAGAGTACTATAAGGTTACTGTAAGTGAGCTCCAATTGCTATAGAATCTAGCAATAAAGTGTCAGGGCTTCTCCTGCCCTTGGAATTGAGTTTTCTATGTAGCATGGTCTTCTGTAGGGGTGGTAGTTAGTGGAAATACAGTAGAGTCCTTATCACCAAAACATTTTCTAACAACTTACAATTATGTTTCCCATTCCCAGTGATTCTCAAACATATACGAGCAATCCGTGTTCTTAATTATAAGCAGTATTTCCCAAGCCCATTTAAAAATCAAGTCACCCTGCTGCTTTGGGTCCATGTTTTCTGCCATATCTGCCAGAATTAATTCCCAAAAAAGTTTCCAGTCAGCAGCCTTTTTTTTTTTTTTTTTTTTTTTTTTTTTTTGAGCCAAAATGCCACAGTAAACTTTTTATGACTACTATGTGAGGGTGTTACCTTTTGCCATGAACAGAAGAGGAACAAAGGTTTGGGCCCTTTTTCAAGGAGGACATACAGTTAGGTAGGAAAGCTGGGGCCAGAATGCAGAAAAAGGCCTAAAGGAAACGCTTCTGGAAGCATTCCCATTTCTCTTCAGGCAGAGCTCTGAAACCAAGATTATGGTACATTTACTTAATTCCTGATGATTTTCAGCTCCCCTAAGAAAACAAAGGTTTTCAGTTTGTAGTGATACAAAGGCTGATGATCAGCAATGCAGGCACAAAGTGGCTCAGCAGAAATTCGTGCCACAGACAAACAGCAAATTCCTCTCCTTGGACTTTAATCCAGAAAAGCCACTTGCAGAGGAGGAGCAGCTCTGGGATGTGATATATCCATGTGCAAGGGGATTCTCTTTCATGAACTTGTGGTAAAGGAATATCACCCATATGTGATGGGCTAGTGATGGTAGCTGAAACTTAACAGGATGTGTAAGGAATACTATACTCTCCTAACTGATTTTTATTTCCATATATTATATAAGTATGATATATGGAAATAAAAAGATTTAACATGTTCCTGTCTTGTTAGGGCTATTCAAGGATGAAAGTCTCAGAGGATTAAAATTATGTTGAAGTATCAAAGCTTTTGGTAGCATTACTTCTTAGTAAGAACTACTTGATTAGATGTAAACATGACCTAGATAGTCATTATATGGTTTTGTAGACTGTATTCTTATTGATTATGAAGGTCATATTCATTTGCTTCTCTTTGGAAAACACTTTGTTGCTGTCTCAAGATTCTTGAAGACCCTGCTATTGGCTGGAATCACAAACACAAAATCAGGTGTAATTTCTTCAGACCCTTTGCTGTTGTCACTAACACCACTGGTGTGTCCCCATTACACCCAGAGTCCAGGTGTCCTTGCAGCCTGTGTTTGCCACCTGTGTTACCTGTGGTAGCCTTCCAGGGACCCAAGGACTCTTTCTGGCCCAGTTTCAGTCAGATGATGTCTTTGCTGATGGACTGAGTTAGATGGAGCAGTGCATCAAGTGCCAAAGCCCATTCCCAGGTCAGTGAGCTGTTGGGCACCTTGGAAGGGTGGAAGCCTGGCCTTTAAACCTGTGCATGGAACTGCTGACACAGATTGGATATCAATATTAAAACACGTTATCCTCACTTTCATACAGGAGCATAACGTCCTTTCAGCACATAACTGATTCACTGTGTCCTGCATTTCTCACACCCACACAGCCCCGCAGGCAGCAGCTGATGTCACTAATGCTTTGTCTGAGGCTTCACCCAGGCTCCCCTCTCTGCAGGAGAGGCCAGGTTCTGCAGCTGAACCATTAGAAAACAATCTTATGTGCTAATTACTCAAACGCTAAATAACACCTTCGGATTATATTTTTCTTAATATGCACAGGACTTTTTGCTTGTTCTTTTTTTTTTTTTTTTTTGCTTACACATCCTTGTGGGATTTTCATGGTATGTGGAGTATCAATATGGGAAGAAAGACTATTCCCAAGCACTCAGTTTTTGCTCCCATTTACATTTTTTATGCTCCAGATACCAAGAGCAATGCAGCTGCTGTTTGGTTCTGTCCTTGTGCAACAGCACTGTTGATAATGTCAGAACTTGTCCGGCTCTGGTAGGAATTTTATTTTAAGTGGTGCGGGGTAAATCTTCTCACTCTGGGTTTTTAGACAGATCTTACTCTTTAGTATAGAAGTAAGTAGAAGGTGATTCTGTAAATTAGTATTTCAGGCAAAGTTGAAGTAAGCCTTTTTAAAAACAGAAGTGATTAAGTCATAGAGTAGTAGAAATGGAGAGTAAGAGATCTGTTATGCTGTGAGAACTCTTGCAAATATTCCAGCTTTGTAGAAATCAGCTGAAACTGGATTCACTTGTGAACTTCACAGTGAAATCAGGGTCTTACCTGCTGCTTAAACCTATGGAGAGGAGTGCTCAGATCCAGATGTATCTCCACGTCACCCAGATTGTATTACCTCAGAACAGGGTTTGAGGCAAGGAAGAAACTGTCTGAATCACAGGTAAGGCACGTGGCCTGGCATGCATTAACAAAATACCTGGATACTTGCATGTAGGGATTACCTTATGTTCTTAACTGCCTGAGAATGAGGAAAAACTGCAGTTTGGAACTTGCACTTCCAACCTCCAGAAATTCCATTTTTTTTATTCGGAAGCCCTCTGGTTGCAGAGCCCTGGCCACTCAATATGTCGCATGTTCAGAGACAGTAACGACTTCCAGGCTTTTTCAGCCTGCTCCCCATAGTGTAGGATTACATGTTCCATGTCCCAGGACATCCAGCTGTTCCTTCCCCTTCCAACAGGGATACTCAATGAGAAATACTTAGGCTAATAATTTATTTTAAATAATTCCACTTGGGAAGAAGTGAATAGAAGCTTGCTTCTTTAGGGATGCATCAAAGGACAGCTTCCTGAACTGCCTAAAACCAATTGAATTTTCCTCTGTTCTGTGGCAGTACTGCGTGTGCAAATTATTTGGAATTAGATTTAATGAGGGACCAGCTGTTACAATATTTAGTGTTGATCCCTTTATTCAAAATTACTTTTCAGCTGATACATGTTACACAGGGTCCTATTTCTGCATAAGTTAATAATTAAGTGTTTTCCCCTGTTCCTAGTCAGCTCTGATCCACTGTTGTTATTGGTGTGGCTAAGAATGGACTGGATTCTTCAGTACTTGACCCTGCACATTTGCATTTCAAGAATGTAAAATATACCTTAATGATGTAAAAAGTGCAGGTGAATTTATTTCTCTTAAATTCACCATAAGTGGTGATATAACTGTGGGTGATGTCACAGACACACTTTGGTTTGCTCAGGCCTTAAGGATGGGAATCCTGACGAAGCACATCTTTCAAATAAACCCCTATAAACTACTTCAGCGCTCTTATCTCACACTGAGGATCCAATTCATGATTTAGTGGTTCAAAACAACTCTAGAAATTCAGAAATAATTTAGTTAGGTTTAAATTTTGCTGTATGCAGCTCTCTCTACTTCTCAGATATTGGCACAGTTCTGTAAACTGCTGCTTGTGCCAGTTCTGCTGAAACTTTGATGAAACCATTCACATAAGGTAATTTTTTGGGTAGGATCTCACCCTAGTCTGGGTCAAATATATAACTTACCTGTGGTGTAACATTATTTGGCAGATGTAAAAATCGAGTACATAGAGAAAAATACAGAGGGTCTGTTGAAATTACCAAAATGATGTTTCAACCTGAAAAATGAGAAAAGAAAGTTTAAAATGCTGCTTAGAGTGCACTCCTGTGTAGTGTCTACATATTGGAAACAAATTACAGTACCAAATGTAGAAAAAATAACTGGATCATCTACTCAGCACATGAAAATTCTGATCCTGCCAACAGCTTCACCTTGTTTTCAAATAGAGCCTGCGCATAGTTAATTTTAAACAGATCTAAGAACAGGTAGTATCCTTCAGGAAATTAAAAAAGTAGGACTGTAATAATCTAAACCCATGCTTGAACATGGACAGTCTAGAGCTCAAATTAAGTCTTTCCTAAGCAGACATTATTTTACAGATTTTACCAGTGCAGAAGCATGTTTATGTATCAATAATACTGACATGCAGAGCAGATTTGGCTTTCTTCTGTTTCTTACGTTATTAGAGCTTTGTTCACTATTACATGAACTATTTCTGTGAATTTGTTCTTTCATCTTGTTTTCAGTTGTGCAGCCATAGTTTCCCTCAACACAGCCAACAGCTTTGCAGTTTTAGTCCAAACTTCTGTTTGGTTGCTGTTCTTCATTTAAGCTTAAAATGTGTAAGAAAGCCTCTCATGTAATAGGAAAACTTGCCATAAAAATGTATAAAGGTTTTCTTGGGTACATGTTTTCAAATTTAATAAATGCAGTTTTCGGTTATAATTTGAAATGGTCACTTTCTAGCCACTATTTCAATTTTGTGTGCAAAAGAAATGGAGAGACAAAAAGAAAATCACCTTTTTTTTTATTCTCTTTATTTTACTTCAGCATTGTAAATATTTGCTGAAAGACATGGTTTTGGGGAAATCAGATCAAAAAGAGATTTGCTGCCTAGTTGCTGTAAATAATACATCTGGACTTCCTGCTGAAAGCTCCTTCCACATCCCCTAAAAGTGTACTGCTTGACGTCTGAATAGTGTGACCTTGTGCACAGCCTAATTCACCAACAGTGGTTTGATTTGCCTGGCCAGTGTTTTCAGTGTGTCGCGTGGATGATTCAGGGTTCTGTGGTCTCAGCAGAGTGACCGAGTGGTCGAGCAGGCTTGTTCCCAGGGTCAGGTGGCTCAGGACTGGGCAATTATCCACCAGAAACAAGGTGTTAGTTCGCTACCTCGCTGTTCTCTTGAGAACTTGCACAACTCTTCTTGCCGTTAGGTTCTGGGGATCCTTTCAAGATTTTTACAATGCTGAGACAAGAGGCTGGATTTTGCTAAGAGAAAATTCTGGCAGTTTTAGCATCGGTTTTCATAGGGAAACAGCACAAAACATGGGGATTTTGAAAGGTGATGTGTTCACAATAGCCTGGGTGAACTAGGAAATGGACTGTACAGTCTAGGAGTTTGGGCTATTACAGAGATACTGAAATCATCAGTAATTGCCTTTGATGGGAAAAAGTATTGTTGTGGAACAACTGCTCTGATCCCTGAGGAGTCAAATTGTCCGCTGGATGAACTGGATATTTTAGGCTTCACTTCAGTTCTTTTAATCTTCATGTTTTACCCTCTCTCACTTGGACTTCCCCAATAAATGTACTATGCCAGATCTTTGCACAAAAATAAGAGCATTTTGCCCAACAAACATGCAGGAAGGTTGTTCATAACTGTAACTAGAGCCCTGCTGTAGAGAGTTTATTTCATTAGTGAGAAATTGAGTGTAACACCAGATAAGGAGTGGCAGTGCAGCATCCTGAGAGCTCTCACTGCTCGAGATCAGGACAGTTAGCATCCCACATGCTCACAAATTAGACAAGATGGTTCCTAACAATGATAGAAAATAGCTTGAAAGACAGGCTCGTTTTTGTCTTGCAGATTGGATGAAAATAAAATCCCAAATACAGGATATATTTAATTGAGGTAGGAATTTACTAAAGCTCTCTGTAGCAGAGGCACAGAGCACATCCAGTGGTTTAGTGGGAAAGCAAAGTGGTGTTACTAAATTGTTGTCAATAAACATAACATCCAAAAGCAGGTATAAGCTATTTTCAATTTCATTTTTCTAGTATTTTTTTTTTCTGCTTATGTTGTAGTTTTGATTTGATTTGCATTTGCATTAATGGATAAGGAAGAGAACACAAGTTCCTAAAGTAGGGCTGGAATGAATTAGGGCTAGAATTAGAGACACAGAAGAGTGGTGTGAGTAAAGCTGGAGTTTTCTGTCAGTTATAAATCAAGCAAATTTTTATATTACTATTTTTCCAGGACAAAAAGCATCCATAAAATACACTTTGGCTCTGTCATGGCTGTTTGAGAAGCGTGAATCCAATTGCTGTGTGTGCTTGGACACCGGTTTTGAGGGGTTTTTTTCTGTTTTTTTTTTTGCAAGTATCCCCTTGGAGTGCATCTACTTTGTGCATGTTTGGCTAAAACTACAAAAACAAACCACTTTTGTTTTTATGGATTTCTGTACACACATCTGGTTCTGGTGGGAAGAGGAGGATTTGTTAGCTGGTGGGTTAACATATTTATGTGAATTACTTACAGCATTGGTAAACTACTGTCAACTTTGTTCACATTGCACAAGATACTCTGTGTTGTCTATTGCTGGTGTTATAACCTCGGTGATCCATGCATATCCTGTAAATTTCTGTAGGTTTTGTGTAAGAAATCTTGCCACCACTGCTTGCTACTGTAAATTCTTGTTTTGGAGCAAGAGGTGGCATTTGACTGTACAGCCATGTGTATTATATACTGCAACAGTCCTTGTTCTGTCCTCTGAACTCGCTGTCCACATAGAGTTGAAGCTCTGTTAAGCACGCTTAGTGGTTTCAGAATTTATTTCAAACAGCAGATCTATAAGCCATTTACAGAAAATATTAAATGTAATGTAAGAGAATTCAACCCAGTTCATATCCTTTTCTGAGAGCTCGGGGTTGGATTGGAGCAGGCAGCTGCAGGTTTTGTGGTGTCCCAGGTGCCTGTGCCTGCACACCTGAGAGGTGTCACACCTGTGCAGTGTCCCCTGGCAAAGGGGTGCCCCAGGCACAGCACCTGGGCAGGCTGCTGCCTTACAAAGATGTGTGAGCTGGTGTCTTTTTTATTCCCCACAAACTGCAGCAGTGCCAAGACAGAAGCCCATCTCCAGGGGCATACCCGAGGCACAGACCTGCCTCTGCATTGTGTCCTCATCTCCACCCACCGCAGGCTTTACCTGAGGTGGTGTTTTAAGGAGATTTGAACTCTCTGCCTGGTAACCAAGAGAGAAAAATAACCTGAATTCTGGGACTCTGCATTCTTTTTTACAGTATTTTATGATATACAACAAAGGCCTGAAAATGTCTGTGTGTTCTTTGCTGGTTTCTGACATCAGAATTTCAAGTCCTGTCTAGTCTGAAAGGCAATGATGGGAAAAGTGAAGAAGCTTGGAAAGTTGAAGGGGATTCTTACTTGGATTACTTTAAATTCTGTGTTTCTATTGATAGTTTAATTAAATAAGTAGGCTAATCTTTAGAATCAAGGCAGTCTTAATGACTTTGCACCTTCATCCTTTCATGTAAGACTGAGAACTTGCAATAAGTGTTCCTCATGCTTACAGTCTGATTTGTAGATAAATTCCCTGTATTTCTAAGATTAAAAAAATATTTCTACAGTTACTTCATCCCTTTACAGAGAACAACAGGGCAATCCCTGTCCCATAATCCCAAGTATTTGTAGGTGTATTTTAGACAAAGAATGACTTTCAACATCATAAATGAAACTAATGTTCAATGTTCCAGTCTCTGGAAGTAAAGGAAACCTCAGTAATTTTGCAAACCAGCAAGAATGAAACTTGTCTATATAAATACTAATGTAGAAAGTGCATGCAAAACTTGATACTGCCTCTGACCTTAATCGTTACTATTGATACTATTGGGGATCTCACAAATGTGTGTTTCAGAACGCTGTATTTCTCCTCAGTGTGTGCTTCATCCTCATTACCGACAGCTCCTGCAAAGAGCCAGCCCACGCCGTAGCCAAGGCGTGGGGATGCAGAACTCCCACAGCACCATGGATACGTGGACATGTGTGCGTGTTGTGTTAGGATGAGTAACCACTCCGGCTGCAAACCCCTCCAGACCTGGTGTGTAAGTCTCCAGGGCAGCCTCTGGGGTATCTGGGAGGGCTGCAGTCCCTGTGCCCCAGAGCTGCCTGGCAGCGCTGCCACCCCAGGTGGCTCCGGGGCCTTGCTTTGGGGGATCGTCATGAACTCAAGCCTCACTGTGTAACGTGTGACGAGCTCCTTGCCAGACCGTGAGCTCCCAAGGCACGGGTGGTGTGGGACACTGACCCAAAGCGTGTCTGGCTGGGAGCCTCAGACAGGGCTGTGACAGACTGGATTGTCGTGGTGATACTGTGCCACCACATCAGACTTGTTTCCGCTCCATGCTGTGGCCTGATTCATCCTGCCCTAATTTCAGCTGGCTAAAAATGACCAGCCTGGGTCTTGCGTGTGAGTCAGAGGAGGGACACAAGTGGAGATGCCTCTGGAAGAGATTGCATTATGGCATCATCTGCCCTCACCACTGATGAACGGCTGGAATTAGGTGGGATGAATCCAAGTGTGTACAATTGGCTTCTCACACCTCTACACAGAAGTGTATTTATTTGAGCTTGGAATGGGCAAGAATAATGCAGCTCCTTTGAACCTGAATCTGAGTGTCTTACAGATGACTTTCTGAATTCAATCTCAAGCATGAGATTTCTGCCCTGTAGTGCTATTTTCTTTATTTTTACTTAGATTTTAATGAACAACTGTAGCTTCAACTTGCAAACTGTTGGAACATTTGTGGAGGGATTACCCCTGCCTAGGAATCCTCATCTTTATTTGTTAGAGAGAGCTTCCTTGTTACCTGCACTGATTTTCTTTGGAAGCAACACAGGGAGAAACCATTGCATAGATCAATCAACACCAGCAATAGCATATGCAGCTTTTAAATTCAGCTGTGAGCTTGTAACTAAGGTATTAATGTTCATACTTTCCAGGTGTGGCTAAAGATTCCTTTCCTGAGAGCTTTAAGGAATAAATCTAGGAGGTCCTGGTTGAGGATTGTGAGAATACATGTAGTAATGGCAGTTTACGATAAGTTTTTTGGGGGGAAATGTGCGATAAACGTGTTGGGATTTGGTGTGCTGGTTTGGAGATGAGGGAATATCCCGTTTCAGATAGAGCAGATCTGCAGGCAGCGTTACTGTGGGTTAGCAGAGCCTGCTTCCAGCAGGTTCCTCCTCTGGTTCCCCTTGACAGCTTCCCCATTACCTGCCGGTACGAAATGCTGACAGCAGTTGTGCCAGTTGTTGTGGCGAGCTAAGGAACAGCTCAGGGTGAAAACTGAGATGTTGTAGCTGCACCTTTCACCTTCATCAAGTGTCCACGTTCTCAGAGCTGGGCTGGGACAGCAGTCGCCTCCACAGCTGCCCTGTAATTTTATCACACAAAAGTGGATGTCACTTCTTATGAGTTTAACAAGAGCAGTATTGATCCATTCACTTTATTTCCTAAGTTGTGAGTCATTTGCTGTTGGAAATGATACAGATCTTGTGTAGCTGTGAATAGAAAAATTGAGATTTGTTTCTTATGATGAGCTGGTACACTTCCTGCTCTGCTGTTCAATATTTTTGAGTGCTGAAGTTAACCAAAATGATACTTCCATGGATTATCTCAGCCTCAGCTCTGCATGAAAATGGGCATGAAATTCCAGTTGCTGTTCCTGGTTTCTCTGTGAATTCTGAGCCAAAGGTAAAGCAGTGGGAAATATTGTTGTGGCAGCCACTTACTGACAGATTTTCAGATGCATAAAGCCATTCTGTCTGTCGCCTGACAGTGTTCCAGTTTTCTCACTGGGTCACCATGTTGTTGTCAGCCAGTGGAGGAAAGGTGGATGAGCTCACCACCTGGGAAGAGTAGAAATGTAGCAAGTAATGAGCTATGTTCTCCAACAGTCCTTTATTTGTAGAGCTTCACTTTCAATTAACATTTGTACCTTCAGTTATTATTGTACCATTCACTATCTTGAGGTGGTATGAGCAGAAATTTATGAATATATATAATTTACCAGAAATATAGGCTTGTATTGTGCCTTTGTAATTCTCTTCAGCTTCAGTATGTATACGCTACGAGCAGATGAACTTCCTCCCTCTTTTGGGGTGTTCTTTACTACAACAGTAGCTGATGGCTTCATCAATACTGGCTCTTTTAGTCTTCTGGGGCTAACATTTCTGTTTCTCTGAGTGAAAATGCCATAGTGCCCTCAGCAGACATAAGCACAATGACATAACACTGCAGTGCATGCTGTCTCTTAGCTTCTCTCTACACGTGCTTGCATGTTGGAAGATCTGAAGAGCTGTGTAAATTGCTACATTATTTACCCAATACAGGTGGTTTTCCGCATCCCTTTTTTGCTCAAAACTCCCATTAACTCAGAAGTTACTGATGGCTCAAAGGGGGGTTTTGGAAGCACAAAGGATGCAGGAAGCAACTCTTCAGTAGTTTACAGGCTGCTATAAATGTCTTTTCAGCAACGAAATGTAGCATTTTAGCAGTAATTTCCTAGTGAAAACACTGAGCGTGCTTATCACTTAAGATTTTAAGAAAAAAAGTGTCAGACTGTGTAATTGTATCTCATATAATTTTGACACTTAACCAGTTTTATCTATGTGTTCATGCTATACCAACCAACACAGACCTGAAAGGTGACAGCCATGTTTTTGTTACACAAGAAGTCACAGTTTTCCAGAGGTTCTGTTTTGATTTTTTTATTTCTTTACCACATTTTCACTGCAGAGGTATTTTTCTATATAGTTACCTGAGGCTTCCTTTCACCAACCAAAAGAATCTGTAGCCCTCTGCACTGTGAAAGGCAAAGCTCTTGGAGAGACACGGGCTTTGCACTTGCCCAGCAAATTAGCAGAAATTTCACCCAAGCCATAAAAGCCTCTTATGTTAATCTCTGTTTATGTAATTAAAGCAATTAGGGATAGGAGCTTCAGGAATAATGAGGTCTCTCTATCCTCCATTTACACTCTCTGTGCTTCATAGGGATTTAAGGGTTCTTTTTTCAAGGCTCAGCTGTGTCTCTTCAAACCAGTGCAGTCTAAGCATCGTGTGAGATGCAGTTTATGGAGATAGCATTGGAGCGTGAAAGATTTACTTCTGGTAGCAAGGAAAAACTTGTGTCCCTGTGGACATGGACACTTGCAAACAAGTCTGATACCGAGAATTAAAACAAATGCGTTCACGATGGTACCAGTACATCAGACTCTGTTCTACAGTGGGGTTTTTAGCTTTTGTCATTTGTATTTTATTTTGTGAAAAAAGGAGTTGGGGGGATCTCAGATCACATGGGGAATATTAGAAGTATATCACTCAACAATCATTTTATAAAGTCTAACTTCAAAATGCACTATGATTTATTACAAAAGTATATTTTCTTCTGTTTTTCGACATGGTGGTTCCATTTTGTGATAAGTTAAACTCAGCAGTTAATTTGTTGCACTGCCTGGCTGCATGAATTCATCCAGTGTACATACGTACCTGTGCAGCATTACTTTTGGGGTTTGTATTTGAATTTGCAGTATTGATTATTATTTTTGTATTTTACTTTGCCTCTGTTATTGGAATTGTAGTAAACATAATTTATACATATGATTTTACAACTGTTTTGCAACTGAAAAGTCTCCTTTAAATTGTAAAGTTTTATTGATGGATACTCATTAAAATGGTATAAGAATTATATTAACAATTGTTTTGTGTTTTGATGCTCTCTGTATATAAATATATGTCTATTTATCTGTTTAATGGTGCTTGTGTCTTGCAATTTTGGATACATTTTAGAATAAAGTTTCATTTTACAAGAAGTAGTTGTATTTTCACAAGCTGTGTCCCAAAGAAACCTGCAAGCAAACACCTTTTTCCATAAATAACTAAGATTATGAAAGAAGCATACAGAAAACATTTATAACTTCAGGCAGTAACACATTTGTTTCTAGAACATAGAAGTATGCTGCCTACCAAAATGCACAGCTCTACACTGCAGTTGATTTACTGCAGTAGCTGACATCTGTATTTAAAACGTTCCCAAAACGATGCTTTTTGGAACACTTCTTGCTAGCTCTAATGGCTTTACTGTACAGATTTATTCACATCTAAGACTGAGCTTGTCGTTTATTAACTGGAAAAGATGCACAAAAGGTGCTTCCACAAAGGCTGCCTTAGGTCCAGCACCTCGGTGATTCCGCAGATGCTGCTGTAGCTGTGCCACAGAAAGTACTTTTCAAGTGGGAAACACTAATAATTTACCAACACCAAACCCACCACACTCTTTAGTACATTAGCCAGGAAATCTCAAAATTAGTAAAATCTGAAATTAACAAAGCAAAACCACGACACAAAAGTGATGTTTCTACCCGGTTTCAAACTGAAACCACCACACTGGGGCCAGCAGCTTAATTTCTCTTTTTCAGCTATGAGAGGAGACCAATACTGACTTGGCAGGAATTACCTGAGCACCAAAAGCTGTAAAACACTGTTTTAGTCCAATGGAGGCTGTGTAAGAAACTACAGGAGTCAGCTTCAGTGGTTCCTTTGCAGTCCATTACGCTCCTTTAGCTTCTATCTCTGTAGCTGGAGGGCAGAGGAAATGCAGCTTGTGAAAGCAGAGAATCATTCGGGAGAGCTCATTTTAGAGTGCGAGTTCCCTGGCTGCACTGCCCAGGTGCGTCTGCCGTGGGCACTGCTTATTTGTATCCCTGTTCCCCAAAGGACTCCCCCTGAATTAATCCTTCCCTGAAGGCCCAGAGCTACGTGCACATCGGAGGTGTGATTTTGAAACAGCAGCTTTCCCTTGCTCCAGCTGCTCCTCTTTGCCCTCACCCCAAGCACACTCTCCCCACAACAGTGCAGGTTTTTCACATGAGCAGATTTCGATTTTCCTTTGCCCCCCCCGCCCGTGATTTCCAGCAGCTTTGTAGCTCCTCATCTCACAGCAAACAAGAGATCTATACCAGGCCAGGCCCCTCATCACTGGGACTGTGTTCAACAGAGCAACAAACAGCATTATCCTAGGGAATGCCTGAGCGTGACAAGGTAAACCTGAAAACAAATTACTGGCCGAGGCAGGCAAAATGTAAGAGTTTTTAAATAGGAAAATGTTTAGTTCTGTTTACAGACCTTTTCTTCTAGCACCTAGGATCTACAGTGTGAGAAACTGATAATTTGAGGTGTTGCCATCTGGATGGAGGAGTTGAGGGAGGAGAAAACACTGGGTGCAAACCTTTTACAGACCCTCTTCAGATAGCAAGGCCAAGGTGTCTCACTGCCATGACAGTCTCGCTTTTCCCTTCACAGGAGCCACAGAAGAAGAGAAAGACCAGTAATTTAATTTTTTTTTCTTTTTCTTTTTTCTTTTTTTTTTTTTTTCTGAAGCAACAGAATGTAAATAAATGTAGGGAATAGCACAACATTCTGATTTTCAGAGCCAGTATCTTCTGAAATGTAACAAGTGAGATGATACAGCCATGGTGTTGCTTGATAAAAAGAGTATGTGCATAGAAACAGAGATAGTGCTATAGCAGTGCAGTGACAGTAACAGACCATGTGGGAAGAGAACCTCTACTGCACTGACAAACTCGGTTAAAATTCAAATTTTCCTGGCTGTTACAGGCTAAAGCTGGATGTTTAACAATGTTTAAATGAACAAGTGTTCACGATGTAAACTCATGGGAACTTCTGAGAAACACGGGAAGCCCTCTCTGGAACTGTAATTACCAAGAGGAAGGGTTGTAAGGAAGGGCTACAGAAAACAGTCCTGCTGCTGCATTGAAACCACGCAGCACAGTAGTCAAATACAAGCCTTGCATTCTTTCCTGAAAACCATTTTTGGTTTATACCCTCTGCTACATTGCAGTAACACATCTGCCTCGCCAACAGCTGACAAGCCCGGGCACTGAGCATCCCCAAATTGGCTGAGCCTTCTGCAGCAATAACACTGTGTCAAAAGTAAAACCTTGACCTTCCTGACAGCTCAGAAGCGATTGCTCTGCTCTTCCTCGGCAGAGCTTGTATTTTCACAGTGTGCAAGGGCAGCAATATCCTTACCGGCCATGTGAGAAGGAGGAGGTAAGAGAAGGAGCTCTCTATGGGCTCTTGAGCTGTTGACTGCTGCAGGAATATGTGACCAGGGCCATGGCCACAGAGGTGGGAATCAAAACATCCATGCTGGAAGTGCCACTGTTTCCACTGCCTCTGGAATGGGGAACCCTGTCTACCCTGGATGCATCTGCTGGTCTGTCAAGTTGGTGACAACACCAGAGGGCAAGACTCCAAAAGAGAAATAAAAATGAAAATATGAGCCAGATTTGAGGCATTTCAGTGACACTGGACACACCAAAGCTAGCAGTGGCTGGTGCCAAGCCATGAGATTGCCTCAGGAGTCCTGGGGCAGGAGTGGAGGGAACATCCAGTCCCTGGTGCCCTGGACATTACCAGCATCCCCTTCACTGGAGCTGCTCAGCTTGGAGAGGTGAAGGCTATGGAGATACCTGAGAGCACCCTCCAGTACCTAAAGGGTCTAAAGAGAGCTGGTGAGAGACTTTGTACCAGGGCAGGCAGTGGCAGAACAAGGGAGAATGGCTTCAAACTGGTGAAGACTGGTGAAGGAATCCCTGGCACACGGTGCCCAGAGCAGCTGTGGCTGTCCCTGGATCCCTGGCAGTGCCCAAGGCCAGGCTGGACACTGGGGCTGGAAGCAGCCTGGGACAGTGGGAGGTTTAAGTTTCTTAGAGAGGGCTGGGATTTAGGGTCCCTCCCAACCCAAACCACTCCATGATTCCCCTCAGCACTGGCAGCCCACTCTCTCATCCCCAATACTCCCTTACTCTCACCCCTGGTAGCTCTATCCCCTCAGCCCCAGACACTCCTTTCCCCTAACCCCAAGCACCCTCTTCCCCTCAGCACCTCACCGCCGGCCCTAGATCCTCACACGCCCTTTCTCCTCATCCCCGGCCCTCCTTTCCCCTCAGCTCCGTCCCACTCTTTCCTTCATCCCAGGTACTCCTTAATCCCTCACCCTGGGCTCCCTTTCCTCTCATACCGAGCACCCCTTTTACCTCATACCAGCCACCCCTTTCCCCTCACCCCGGGCTCCCTTTCCCCTCTCCCCGGGCTCCCTTTCCCCTCATCCCCCCTCCCCGGGCTCCCTTTCCCCTCACCCCGGGCTCCCTTTCCCCTCATCCCCTCACCCCGGGCTCCCTTTCCCCTCTCCCCGGGCTCCCTTTCCCCTCACCCCGGGCTCCCTTTCCCCTCATCCCCTCACCCCGGGCTCCCTTTCCCCTCACCCCGGGCTCCCTTTCCCCTCACCCCGGGCTCCCTTTCCCCTCATCCCCTCACCCCGGGCTCCCTTTCCCCTCTCCCCGGGCTCCCTTTCCCCTCACCCCGGGCTCCCTTTCCCCTCATTCCCTCAGCCCGGGCTCCCTTTCCCCTCATCCCGGGTTCCCTTTCCCCTCAGCCCGTCCCGCCTCCGCGGGAGGCCGGCGGGGGCGATCCCGGCCCGTGCCGCGGCTCCGGGCGGGCCGGTCCCGCCCATGGCTGAGGCGGAGGCGGCGGCGGGCGCTGGCCGCGGTGCCGCTCGGAGCGGGCAGCGTTCCCCCATGGCTGTGTACATGTGCCGGGCCGTGCTGCCGGCCCACGCCGGGCCCCGCGGGGAGCTGGGCGCGGGGCCGCTGCTGCGATGGATGGACGCCGCCGCCTGCCTCGCAGGTACGGCCAGCGGGGCCCGGCCGCTGCTCGCCCCGGAGCGGGAGGGGACGGCCCCCGCCCTGGGGAGGCTTGAGGGAAGGTTTCGTCCCGTGATAGGGAGAGAGGGCTCTGGAGGTGGCAGCGGGTCACAGGGTGGGGCGGGGTGGAAGGGGCCACAGTGGTCATCCTGTCCCGCCTCGGGGGTCATCGCAGAGCACGGGACACGGGATGGGACAGACACTGCTGGGACAGGTCCGGTGGGCTCCGCTCTACACCCTCTCTGGGAGATCTGTTCAGTGCTCGCTGAAGAAGTTCTTCATCATAAAATCACAGAATCCCCTGAGCTGGAAGGGATCACGCAGTCCCACCCCTGCCCTGCACACACACCCCGACAATCCCACCCTGTGCTTGTCTGGCAGCGCTGTCCAAACACTCCTGGAGCTCTGGCCGAGCCTGTTCAGTGCCCCACGACCCTCTGGGGGAAGAACCCTCCCCTCGTCTCCAGCCTGACACACAGCTCCATGTTCAGATGGAACTTCCAGGGCTTCATTTTCTGCCCCTTGGCTCATGTCCCATTGCTGGGCACCACCAAGCAGAGCCTGATCCATGCCCTGACACCCTTTCTGGACATTTGTACACGCGCATGAGGGCCCCTCTCACCCATCTCTTCCCGAGTCTGAGCAGCTCCCTCAGCCTTCCCTCGTGAGAAGGATGCTCCAGTCCCCCGGTCATCACTGGACCCACTCCAGGAGCTCCACGTCTCTCTCAAGGAGCCCAGGAGTTTTGGGGTCCCGTTAGGAACACGAGGGTGAGGCGTCAGATGGCACGGGAGAGCGAGGAAGGTGGTAGGAACGTGAGGATGAGGAGAATTTTAAAAAGGAGCAGCAGAAGGGGAGAAAAGAGGTGGTAAAAGATAAGTAAGAGAAGGAAGGAAAGTACTAATTTAAGATTAGTAATCTAGTAATGTGTGCCAAAAAGGAGAGGTGCCACCGCCTTGGCAGGGGATTGGACTAAATGGTCTCCAGAGGACTCCTCCAGCCCTAACTATTCTGGGAATCTGTGGTTCTGTGAAACAACCACAAATCCAGCCGGCGTGCAGAGCGCTCCGTGCCTGCCCGTATCTCGGCTTCCAAATCTCCCAAAACCCCCTCGCCAGCTTGTACAAGTGACTCGCGAGTGCTGCGAGCGCAGGCTGCGGGGGGAAGCACGGCGAGAGCCTGGCAGCGAGCTGCGATCGCGGCGCACGCCATCAGCGGCTCGTCCCGAGCCCGGCGGCGTTCCGGAGCCTCTGCGGGGATGCCGGCGTGCCCGGCTGGCTGTCCCCGGAGTGCCCCCCGTGCCCGAGCGGGGGTCAGCACCGACAGCCAGGACCCACAAAGGAGCACCAGAGGAGCGCCAGCTCCCCTAAAGGAGCACGCCCCTTCTTTCAGGCGTGTGACGGAGTGATTCCATTTCAGCCCTTTTAGCCCTCGGAGGTGATTTTTGAGGAGAGACACTGCTTTCCCCGCGTATTTTCAGAGAGAGCTCTTCAGATTTTCTCTTCTGTTTTCTCTGAGCTCCTCTTGTGATGCGCACTAAAAATACGGGGCTGGTTGGGAGTGAGAGCTCTAGCCCCGTTGTGCAGTGCTATTTTCCAGGCTTCCTGCTGGTCCCCTCTCTTGCCTCTGTCACTCAGGACTTTGGAGCAGAGGTTCTCTGTGTTCATACAGCTCCTAGTTCACTGCAGATCTATCTTTTGACTGGAAGCTCTAGGTGCTACGGTCAAGTAAATAATATATCATATTGATTTGCTATAAAACTAAACTATGAGGTGATTAAATATTAACAGTAAATAAGATGTTTACCTTTTCCAGATTAGCTTTCATAATTAATACAAAAAGAGTGTGTTCTTTTTCACAGCCAAATGTATCCCAGGGAGATGACTAACGTTCAAATTTAGGTGAAAACATTTTACAGCAGGTGAATTCTGGTTTTGAATTTTCTAAATCTCGTTTGTCTTTGTTTGTATTTAATTCCTGCATTTTTGGTGCGGCTCTAAGGACATGTATTTAGCTGCTTTCCACTGTTGTGACTGCACTAATAAACTAAGATTTTTACCTACTAATAAGTAGGTTTTTCTCCTGTATCTCAGAATCCTCAGCTGCCATAAAACTTCCCCCACTGGATTGCCCTAGCTGATGCTCATGACATATTGTTTTGACGGTGAATGATGAGCTTTCTGTGAGCTTGGTAACACTTTGTGACTCTTCCTGTCATTCAAAATGCTTGTTAAGGCTCTCTTACCAGAATGCTCATTTTTAGGAAAAGACCTTAGGTAGACGTTTTCAAACTGAGTAAGGTAGTTGCTATCACCTAGTCTCGTCTCCTGACGTTACCCATAAACACAAACACCCTTTACAACAGAGTCGTGATAAAACATGTAAACTTTTACCTCGTTTACCTTCTCTTTTTTCCTAAGGGGCACGCTGCAGAGTTGCCTTATGGTGTTCACAGGAAGAATCAGGACCTGCTGCGTGCAGTCCCTGCCTGTCAGGCACCACAGCCCACAGGTGAATAGCTCCCTGCAGGTGCAGAGTGGTAACTGTGTGCCCCTGTGTCTCTTTTGAAGCTGAGAAGCATGCTGGGATGTCCTGCGTGACGGCGTCCATGGATGACATTCAGTTTGAAGAGGCTGCCAGGTACAAACCAGCTGACAACAGCCAGGTGTTGTCGTTCTGCACAGTCTCATTTGGCAGAGACAAACTCTGAGGCATTATAAAATGGGAGGTAGCAGACCCGTGAACGCACCACAGTCACAGGGCTAAGTCTCAAAACTGCTCTCTTCTACCTGTGGTAGCCTGACCCACCCAGGGAGCAGATCCATCTCACAGGGCAGAAATAAACTGTCATCAACTTTACTTGGCAGTCGAGATGCCTGGTGAGAAACTGATGGCCCGGTGGTCTCTGGCTCTAGGGAATGGCTGCAGGCCACTGCTTATCTCTGTTAAATAAGGAATACTACCTATAAACTTACTGTTATCACTGTTTTTATTGTTGCAAGGTCTCCTTCAGTTCACTTCTTAACATCTTTTTCTTTCAGCTATTTTTGAAAAAAAGATAAATGTTTTACATTCACTGCACACTGAATTTACTGAGTCTACAAGATAACACAGGACTGAACTTGTTTTACCATTTTTCATGGTTTCCAGTGGGATAAAAGACACCATAAGAGGAAATAAGGCCTTTATTCCTAAACTATACCTTTACAGACACCTAAACCCATTACTTTGTGTGTTTTGTGTGGTTTTACACGGAGCAATCTGGGAATTAATGAGTGGTTAGATGGGATAGGCCTGGTTGCACGGAGCAGTGCACATGCAGTTGTTGTGGCTGTGAACAAAGCAACACTGGCTGCCAGAGGTACAGCTGATGGCTGCTAAAAACTGTTCATAAGTGTAAAATAAGCACCCACTCAGACTTGAGACTGTTAGAGCAGTGTCCATTAGAGTAAGAACTAAAGCCAGTGACAAAGAAGAGAACGTGATCATACCCAATATGGAACTCAGAATTTCTTAGTCTGTTTCACAATATTGAAGTGCTTGTCCTGCCTTGTTTTGCTCTGTGTTTTTAATTTTGTCCTTAGGGAAAAAATCCTGTTTGTGAAAACTAATCAAAGTCAGGGTAGTGTTTCCTTTTCAGGTGTAATAGCTCAGAGTTAGTAGCTTCAGAGCACTTTTCTGTCTTTTTTCTTGAGAATAGAGCTTCTGGAATACAATGAAAACACTTTTCTTTCCAAATTTGTTTCCAAATATTTCTAGCTCTTCTCTCACTTGCAATACCAATGTTCCATTTGTAACAAGAATTTCAGGTACAAATCTTCTAACTGTGAAAGAAATTATTTAAGAAATTATTTTTCTCTGCCAGGTCATCCCTAACATCTTTCTTGTAGCTTACTGCGCAGTTTCCTAAATTTTGCCAGATTTAGTTCATTACACAAACATCTTGCATAAATAAAAGAGTTCTTGCTTCTCTCTCTGGTAAATTAATAAGATGGTTTTTAAGTAAGTGGCTTACTGTAAGGTTTATTTACCTAAACCAGGTTAATAAATCTTCTGCAAGGATTAAGTCTTCTGTACTTATTTCAGCTGAGATGTAAACAGAAATTGTCACAAATCTATACAGTTCAAAACTTAGCTTTATACCATGATAACCTCTTCCTTTTCTTATAGTACACAGCAGTTCAGTGGTACTGATTTTCAATTACATCTGATTTTAAATTGCATTTATTTGTATTTTGTTAGTGTTCCATATGTGAGTGATAGTTCATTCTGGGAAGTTTCTGACAGTTTTAAAGTGGAAGTGTGGTGTTGTGTGACTTCTGCCCTTCCATATCTGTAGCTCTGAACGCTCTCCTTTCTGGGAGGGAGCTGGTGGCTCGCAGTTGGGAGCAACTGCCTTAACAGTTCAGCTTTTTCTTTGCAATGAATAATGCAAAAACTGCTTCTGAGCATCTTCTGCAGAAGCTAATGAGGGCTGTGCACCTGCAGGTGGTCTTAGTTCTTTGCACTGACCATTTCCCCTGCCTTATCCACCTGTGGATCCCACCTGTGTTCTTGGGTGAGGACAAGAAAGAGAAAATTGCTGTGTAGTTTGTTGTTCCTGTCAGGCCCTCTGGAGGAGCAGATTTCCTATTTCCCATTCTAGTTCTGCAGTGGAATAAGCAATTTAAGTAAGCCTTTACCTTTAAATGTCCCAACCTCATTCATTTAAATTAGGAAGCAACTATTATTATTATTTTAAATAAACTGGGGTAATAACTGTGTAAAATCCTTTGCAGTGAATGTTTTGTCAGTACCCAAGTGCTCTGAGTTACATTTTACTTCAGTCCTGGCTGTAATCAGCTCCACTTTTCCTGCCCCAGGGCTGCTCTTTAGCATTTGTAACTCAGTTTGAATTCCCCGGAGGCAGTGGCCTAATGCCCTTCTGTTTTGGCTGTGGCTCTGGCTTACCCTGCACACCGTGTCCTTTTACTTCCTGCTCAGTGGCAAAACTTGAGGGCAAACTGCCTTCCTTCCACCCTCTCAGCACTGCTTGAGGCTGGGATTTGAGGGGTTTGGAAGCAAGGTTTGCTCCTGTTATCAACATGGAGCAGGTGCTTTAGGAATTCTGGAAGGAAAGAAAATATTTCCCCATTTAAATTTGTTTTGATGACATAATAAGGAAAATTGAAAAGGTAATAAATAATAAAATAAAAATATAAAACACAGTAAAAATAATACATAATATAATGAAATCACACTAGATAATAATCTAGTAATCTAGAATCTCTAGAATTTTTACTAGATAATAAAGTAAAAATTCTTTTTAGATGTTTTATGTAGGCAAATGGGGAAGAGTGATTTTCAGAGGGATGGTGTTAGCACAGAAGGGACCAGCAGTCCTGTTCTTGGCCAAGACTTGGGACATGAACTCTTTCCCCATCCTTTAAGCATGTCCAAGAGCACTTTTTCCCTGGGGTTATCTCCTCACCAGCACAAACCTGTGTGCCAGAGGTGCTCGTAGAGTGTATCCGAGTGCTCCTGCAGCCAGCTGTACTCAGTGATTTGGTGCTGGACGTGCTTTTGAGCAAAAGCCAAAATTTCTGGGTGTACCTGGAGCACACCTGCCGTCAGGCAGACACCAGCAGAGAGAAGGAATGTTGCCATTAAGGTTGTGCAATCTCTGAGTGGCTGTAATTTTATTGAATTACTGGTGAACTGGTGAATAAGAGTGTTGCATTGAAAACAGTGAAAAATTCACTTTTACAGTGCAGTGTGGAAGACACAGACTGATTAATGAGATGTTCTTCACTACTTTTAGGAGTACACAGAGAGGCAGATTCAAGCCCTTATAAAGCTGCATGTTTGCCTGCTATAAGGTCTTACTCTTCTTAACAGGGTTGGACAAATCATTGCCATCAGAACAAAGGTGAACAGAGCATTCAAAACCAGCATGGAGGTAAGAGATCACCACTCTTTTCTCTAAAGACGTTGAAGGAGTAGAGCAGTGCCTTGCCCAATCACTTCAAATCAGAACTGAACTTTTTTTCAGTTGGGGTGCTTTTTTTTGCATTGTGCCTGTGTCCAATTCTCATTATTATTAATGGGAGCGATTCATCTCACAGGTAATGTATTCCAAATGTTTCTAAAAATTAGAAAAAATCAGAATTTTGATGTGTGTCAGGCCTGTGCCACAGAATCAAACCCAGTGTTTCACATCAAGTGTTTCATTGTGCTTTGCACCCCTTAACACACTATTTTTGCATGTACAGATTTTAGAAACTGATTCAGATAGTGACTCCAAATGCCACAGAGGAAAATGGAAGGAAATATCCATATAACTACATTTAAGTGTCTTTCCTGTTTTTGTAATTTTACCCTACAAGTGATGCTAAACAAACATAAAAGTTGTGATACTGAAAAACTTCCATAGCTGATTTAATATTGTGATGACCAAAGATGTATCAGTGATTAGAGCAGTTTTTTTACCTTTTCCCTTTAGGTGTAAGGGACTGATAAAAACAGCACTGTATTGTCTCAAATGAATTGACAATGATGTAAATACCTTTTTTGTCTCTCTCCTCCACCACCTTCTTCCCTGTAGGTTGGCATCAAGGTGACAGTACAGGATGTTTTGACTAGTGCTGAAAAGATTGTGAGTGTGGCATATGCAACATATGTGGCCAAACCAGTTGGTGGTGGAAAGGTATTTTTCCTGTTTTCTCCTAAGCTTGGAGTAACTGAGTTTCTGTGAAATAACCCAACTTTTCTGGTTGTGAAACACAGCAGGAACACTGTTTATTCTGATCAGTGATAGGAAAAAAGCACGAAGTCCAGACTTTATAATGAAGAGTTTGGGGGTTTATTTCTAATTCACTTCTCTGAAATGATTAGGTTGTTGTTGTTGTTTTTGTTATTGTTTCCATTTTCTTTTGCACATTTGTTCATTATAGAAGTGAGGTCTTTGTGAGGGCTACAGTGTTGACTGAAGCAAGCAGTGGAGTGAGTCTCTTTCCTTTTCAGAAATTGATTGCAGGGTGGGCTTTTTTATCCTTCACTTCTCCTCTTGGGGAGGTTGTTCAGACATCACTGTTCAGACAGAAGACATTATTTTTAAGCTCACTTCCAGTCTAAATTGTTTCTTTGCCATTTATGTTGATTAGTTTTCACGCCAGGGCTGTTTCTTCTCCCCAGTGTTTGGCTCCCTGGAGGTGTTTGGAAATCAGACATGGTACCACTGGCCTTCACATCACTGTGCCAGACAGGCACAGTCCTTTTAGAGTTTTCTTGTGAGGAAGGCCAAATATTCCTCAGACTCTCTTAATAAACTCCCTTTGCATGTGAAATTCGACTTTCTTGAATGTGACATCATGGATCTGACTTTCCAGTCTCACTGCATGTGTTAAAACAGCTGTTAAACATCCACTGGAAATAGGCAGAGTCATCCCATGAGCAATTAATACATCCAATCATTACTGTTCTCTCTTCTGAGGATGTGGCACAGTTTGGAGAAGAAACAGACTGGAGCAGTTTTACCACAACTAAAGCCCAGCTCTTGTCTCTGAAGCTAAATTGCTACCCTGATAGCACTAAAATATTATCAAGTAAGAATTGTTTGTTATTAGTTTGATATCATACTCGTAACATAAACCTGTTTACCTTTTGCCCAAATTTCTGGGGAGATTAATTCAGGATTAAATTGGTGATGATTAACTAAGATTAGGCCTAAGACAGGAATGTCCCAGAGGGAGTTTGAGAGTTCAGTTCAAATTCCATCACAAACTAAAGTCTCAGAGACATTGAAGAATATTTTCTTCAAATCCACTTTTCTGAACAACTGTTTCTAAAGTTGTGCAGAGAGAACCTCAACATACCTACCATCTTAATTTTTTTAACTGGGCCACCTGGGAAAATCTGGGAAGCTCTTGAAAAGGACTGGAGAGGAGGAAATGAATCTGCAAGAGGGTTAGAGGGAAGAGTCAAAAGCTGAGAAACATTAGTGGCAGCACTGCAAGACACAAAATGTTGAATTTGTCTGTGGTGTACTGCCTTACGCATCATTTTAATGCTTCTGAGGCCAGGCCTAGACAAATCTCACAAGTGATAGTTCAGTGTCACCTCTGGTATAATTATCCAAATGTAGTAATTTTCTTAAGCCAGTATAGGTTTGGATGCAATTTGTCATTGAACTGACATACACAGGGATTTGCACTGACACCACTGACCAGTGCAGCTGAATTTTTTTTGTGGTTCAAAAATTCTATCCTCAAAAAAAATTCTATCATCATTTTCATATTAAGTTCATATTTTCCTGTCTTTTTTTTTTTTTTTTTTCTTAAATGAGAACTGTCTTAAATACTGTGTGCTCTCATGGGTGTTTGTGTTTAGAAGCGAAAAGCACTTTGTCATTGAGTTTTAATGAATGATTCTGAAAGGATAATGCAGAACCTCTTGAACTTTATACTCTGTGCTAGTTGTATTATTAAACTTGTCATCTTGGACAGCTGATAGGAAAAAGTTGTAGAAAATGCTGATGCCATTTTAAGTTCAAAGCGTGCTCTGTTACGGTTGTGAAATTCAGAACTGTTGTGCTTTTTTTCCTCTCCATTTGCACAGGTTGAGCTAAAACCTGTACAGCTTCTGTCTGCAGAAGACCACCTGGAGCACAGCCTGGCTATTGAGAGGAGAAGAATCCGTCTGGGCTATGTCCAGGTCTTTCAGAAGCTGATGCAGGAGAGCAATAAAGAAGGTGACTTTTGTACTCAGCACAGAAGGTGGAACAAACACTTATGGGCAGCTGGAAGGAAGGAAGGGAAAAAGCAGACAAAACATCTCCTTGGGCTTGTGGTGTCAGGTAGAAAAGTCTGTGCCAGATTTGTGGATAGAGGTGTCAGAGGTGTGTTAGGGAGTTATTCTAATAGAGTGGTATTTCTTTGTCTCTCAGAAATTCCAGATGTAAAAACACAGGGCTGCAGGCCAGGCATGCATTAAATAGATGTGAAATGCAGATCTTCACGTGATTCTGTGTGTGAGGTTTCACAGCTCACACAGAACTCGACAATAAACACAGCAATAAACTTCTGTGACACTCGTTGTGATGTAGACAGAAGCATGAAATTCACTCAGGTTTGTGGCCATGTCTTTGCCAGAAAGCAAAGAACTATGTTTATGTCCCGAGATGATTCCCAACAAGCAGAAGTTTCATTAACATGGAGGTCAAAACAGGTAAAAAAGTTAGAAAAACTGAACGAAGAAACAGGTTCTTCTTTATTTATGGTAGTAATTTCTGTTCTTAAAGAAAGTTGTGCTCATAAGTTGTTGTGTTCCCCCACAAAAGAAATTACTCAGAGCAGTTAAGAAAATATGCTGGTATTTGGAAAATCTGAGCTGTAGCTCTATGTATAAATAACAGGCATTATGTGGTTTTACTGAGGAGAGATTAAGCCTTTTATAAGCAAAGATCTAGCCTTAACAATTTAGTAAGACTTCATAGAACTGAAGACTCTTGCTTGGTGGGAGAAAACAAGCTATTTGTCTTCATGGTAACTGTCTCACAGGGCACAGTTTAGTAACCTGAGTGACAAATCAGAGGTCGATGGGTTTTGTTTCCACTGCCTTTCCTGGAAGCTTCTTTTATATAATATATATATATATATATAATATATCCTTCCAGCATATATATATAATATCCTGGAAGGATATTATTGTATCACTAATTCACCTCCTTAAGGAGACAGAACAAGCAGAGTGGGAGAAGAGAGGAAAGAACATTGTGTGTAAAGGCTGCTAGGTAGCAACATATTTACAAATCATAGCCTGAACGTGAGGTTTATTTGACAAGTGGATCTTAGGGAACACCTTGAGTAGGTCCAAAGTACAAGTTAGTCATATGTTTCCACACACTTAGATAATCACAAAGTTAGCTAATTGTGGCACAAGTCAAAATACCATTCAGGTCAAGCAGCTCCTAGCACAGATAGGCACTTTTAAAATTACTTGATGTAATCTCATGCCTAAATCTTTTCCTGCAAAACACTACCAAAAAGAATTGAGATTAGAGTGAGGATGCTTGGCTAAACACTTGAAAGTAACATCAGAAATGCTCAGGTAATACAAGGTGGTTCAGATCCTCATTTCAGTCATTTCACTCAGGTGTTGTCTCAGGCAATCACAAGATTTGTAGCAAGGTTAAATAATCGTGTCCTGCTCTAACCTTAATTAAACACACCTGTACAGGTGCCTGTCACACACAGTGCAGAGTCTTTGACCAACATCTGAGGCGGTGCTGAACTGCTCTGACAGCCCCTGAAAGGCCCTGCTGGCAGCCCAGCACACACTGGGGCTTCAGCTGCTGCTCCCCAGCTGGGACAGGAACTGCTCCTGACACAGGAACTGCTCCTGACAGAAGGACAAAGAACTGTCCCTGACAGATGGACACAGAACTGCTCCTGACACAGAACTGTCCCTGACAGATGGACACAGAACTGCCCCTTACAGAAGGACACAGAACTGCCCCTGACAGAGGGACACAGAACTGCCCCTGACAGAAGGACACAGAACTGCTCCTGACAGAGGGACACAGAACTGCCCCTGACAGAAGGACACAGAACTTCTCAAGACAGAGGGACACAGAACTGCTCCTGACAGAAGGACACAGAACTGTCCCTGACAGATGGACACAGAACTGCCCCTGACAGAAGGACACAGAACTGCCCCTGACACAGGGATGTGGGCATGCACTGAGGGCTGGCAGCAGCAGCAGCTCCTGGGAGAACAGAGCAAATGTTCAGCTTGTTCCTTCCCTTGCAAACCACGAGGCTCTTCTGTGCCTGTTTTTCTTCTTTTCACTGAGTCAGAAGCAAACTGCTCTCTTCACCAGGTGTGCCTTCTTATGAAAGTGTTCATTGATGCATTGCTGCTGTGTTTCAGACACTTGTGAAGAGAAAGATGCAGTTTCAACTGAGCATACTCACGTTCAGAGCACTGAGCTTGTCCTGCCTCCTCATGCAAACCATCATGGAAACACTTTTGGTGGCCAGATCATGGCTTGGATGCAGACAGTGGCAAGCATTTCAGCAAGGTACTTTCCTACAGCATTGTCTGTGCATGTGGTTCTAAGTGGATGTGCTTTTAATGTTAAAGGTTTCACGGGGATTTATTTTGTGTAGAGTACAGACCCAGGCCTTTGTGACTTGTTTCCTTCTCGCATTACAGGAGGCCTTTGAACTATTTAAGTGGTACATCTCCCACAGCATGCCATGGCACTGAGACTCACATTATTCTGTTACACATACAGAGCCTAAGGCAAAAGAGGCTGTGTTACCTTCCTGGGGATCTCTGCAGAAAGCTAACATTGGATACAGGAACGAAAACCTGCCCTCCTTGTGCTTGGTGCAGTGTCTTAGAAACAAAGATAGTTGTTTAATCAGGATAAAACCAATACTCACCCTGTATCAAGTGGCATCCAAAAATGAACAGCCTGCTAGAACTTAGTCTGCAGATCCTCATGATGCCAGAAGACAAATAAGTCAGAGGAAAAGGATCCACATAAACAGGCTCTGTTTTGTTGGTGTTTACACAGAATGGATGCAAGTCACTTGACCTTTCAGTCCCTCTGAGTTGCACATCCTATGGCTTGCAACAATTTTAGCAGTTTAAAGAGCTGGGGCATCTTCAGGTAAAAAGAACAAAGTACGTTTTGTGACGCTGCTTGTCAGTGTGACCCAGGCACATAATCACTTAATTCCTCTTCCCTGGAGTCAAACCCTTGTTTGTCTCCCTTCCTGTTCCTGGACGCTGCACAAAAGCTTCTTTGTAAGCAGCACTCAAGTTTCAGTCTGAATTCTCCTTGCATACCGAGTGACCTAATTCACTGCAGGGACGTTAGATGTGTTTTCCCTTTTTATCTTTAATAATTAAATGACTTCTCCATTCATTATTCATATGGTTTTGATTTGTAGCCAGTGGTTGTACTGATAACAACAGACTTTCTGTAGTGGTTGCATAAACAACTTGTTTTAGTAACAACTGAGTGCCCTGACCTTACCCCCACATGCAGTTCCAGTGGCTTGAAGGGACTGTTGCATATTCTTGCCATAATATGACTCAGAATATTTACCTGTTTTCATCTGATAATTTTTACCTTGTGGGAGTCACATTTAGATTTAAAAAAAAGAAAGGGATACATCAGCAAATGGAGTACTGGACAAGTTTTCTTCCAGCTAATTAATGTCAAACATGATTACTCATGTTGAAAATTTCAGGAATAATAGCTGGTGTCAGAGGCTGGTTGAAAGCAGAGATGTTGTAGATTTTGCTTGAGAAGTAACTACTCTCACTATGAACCTTTTGTGAGGTCACTCAGAGTTAGACCCCACCTTTGAAGGTGCCAGGTAAGAGTTTTTATGGCCACAGACTGTGATGAAGGAACAGAACAGGAGGAACAGCCATGGGAAAATAAATTTATAAGGGCATTTTAAAGGTTACTCACTCTCCTTCTCGCCTCCCCACCACCTATTTTTGGTCAATACATTAAAATCTTGCAGATAGCAGTAAAACCATTTGAATATTAGTAATATTAGCTTGAATTTTATGGATACTTCCTTATTCCTTACATTTGCAATAAAAGCATTCAGTGTGTACTTCTCCAGGAAAGAAATGAATATTTAAGCCTGATTTCTGGTTTGTTCCTCTCCTCATCATTATTGTGTTTGCATCTTTAGAGTGAACACTGTAAATAAAATCAATGCTTAGCATTTAAAATCAGAGGAGCAAATTATTTTAATTTAATTACAAAGTAATTCAAATGTATCAGACTATTGAAGAGATGTACCAGTCAGTTAATTAGCTGCAGATAATTGTGTGCATTTAACAATACTGGTACATTAGTTTTCAAAGTGCAGTTGAGTTAAAAGCTAGAAGTGCTACAAAACTGTGTTTTCAAATTTAGAAAACTTCACTATGGAACGATCTATCCTAGATGTGCACACGGGCTCCTCACTGAGAGCAGTGAGTTGCCTCAGAGGCTAAAAATATATGTCATATGTTGTATATTGTGATGCACAGACATCCCAGTAGAAAGTGAGGGACTTTGACTACATGCAGAACTGGTGAAGAAAACTGATTTTTGCCTGCTCCAGAGAACTTGGAAATGAGATTCTGTTCACACAGACTGCATCTGGTAGCCATGTGAGGTTTTTTGTATTCTCATTTCATCTCACACTAGCAGACAGCATCTAAAAACAAGCAAAAATACAAATATTAAGACTAGGTAAATTGACATGGCATTGCTTGGACACTGGCCCTGGTGCTCAGGCTTTCTGCTCAGGTTTCCTTTAATTGTTTAAAGGTTCTAAGGTCTGGCATTTTTACACTGCTCAGGAGCCTGCTCCCCGTGCAGTCCCACAGAAATTAATGAAACTGTGAGGTAAGTGGTTACTCTGCAGGTAAGGGATTCATGGTCTGGCTTTAAGAGAGGGCAGTCTCAAGCAGTGAGAATTAACCGGTGTTTGTAGAACGCGTTGGAAATGAAACAGCATGACATAAGTGGCATTAGTGTGGTTGAAGCTCGAGTTGCATGCTCTTGGAGCTGAACATGCTATAGCATGGAGTAGATCATTGCAATTTAGTGACCTTCCAGGTCCTGCAAACCCTGTTTCTGTAGTCAGTCACGCTGGCTGTGCGTTTGGCACCACTGTGTGTTTTGGTCTGTCCCTCTGGCTTTCCGTTTCAGCCGCCTGTGTCGTTCACACCCCATCCTGAAGGCAGTTAACATGTTCAAATTCTGGGGGCCATCCTTTGTGGGCGACCGCCTCGTCTTCAACGCCATTGTCAACAACACTTTTCACAACAGGTAAAGCTCCTCGTCTGTGGTCTCCCTGGGCATCTCCAGCACCAGCCTACACTGTGTGTTTCAGGTTTCATCAGTAGGATTTTCATTAGTGAACTAATTATTTTTCAGGTGTGACTTTGAAGCACGTATCTATATGTGTAACTGCCTATATGTGCCTTTTTTTTTTTTTTTTTTTTTTTTTTTTTTTTTTTTTTTTTTTTGTCGTTGTTGTTTCGCTTTTATCATTGGAAGTCTTAAAAAAAATTATTCTCTGACTTTCAGTTTAAAGATCGTTTGTCACCAGATCCCACACCTGCAAATGCAGACAATAAATATTCCTCTGAAATTCAGGGTTTTTCAAGGGCTGAGTTGCTCCCAGAGATTTGATTCTTCAGAAGATTGTTCTTGCCAGGATCTTCCCATCTTGGCATTGGTTGACAGACTGGGTTCTATTTATTGCTTATTTTTGTTAATGCTATTTAGCTACTGCCGTAGTTTATTTTATGTTAAAAACACCAATCATTTGCTTTTAGGATTTTTAAAAGTTTAATAATAATAAAATGGTTATAAAAACAGTAATACAATTAGAGTAATAAAAATTTAGAGTTAGGACAATTACAAGACAATAAAAAGCAAAGAATTTTGGACGTCCGGATGTTTTTGGGCACTGAACTGCCGAAAACACGCCTTGTGAACAAAGGAACAACCCTTAAAAAACCATACACTGCTGCATATTCATACAAACTTCATGGTTATGCATACATTCTATTTAAAACAAGAAACTCTGTCTGGAATATGTCAACTCCTTTCAATCCCCACGGCGTCTTTGAGTCTGAGCAAGGCCTGAAGCAATTCCCTTCTTCTGATAAGAAAACCATAAATTCCTCTTCTCTGGGAGATTTAGGTGTTCTGTGACTGTTATCTCGAAGCGAGTATCTCATTCCTTTAAAAAAGAAAACCCACATGCATAGCTTCTATTTTAACTACTAAAGCTTCATTTTTAACTACAAAACCACATTTACCATACTATTAAAATGTTAATACAGCACTTCTCATCAACATAACATAATGCATAGAGCGCTTGATTTAGTATTTGTGAAAAGCTGATCACAAAATACGCATTTTTCACATTTTATTTCAGAAGTGTGTCCTTCCAGATTGAGTAATTGATTTGCTATGCTACAGAAGGTATTCGAGTCACACCTGGAGGTACTGCAGTCCTTTCCAGCATGTCTCAGGGCTGCTTCTGCATCACTTGCAGCAGTCCAGTGATTCCTTCAAACTTCCCTTTCAGTGTGGAGGTTGGTGTCCGTGTGGAGGCTTACAACTGTGAGGAGTGGATCAAGGACCAGCCGCGGCACATTAACAGTGCATTCCTCATTTTTAATGCTTTGAATGACAAAGGGGAGCTGCTCCCCTTCCCCAGGGTCAAGCCCACTGCTCAGGTGAGCTCTCAGGAGCCGGGTGGTCAGCACAGCCTTCCTGGGGAAGCAAGGACCAAGCAGGGCACTGCAGTGCATCTTCTCCCAGGAGAGAAAAGCTCCAAATGAAATGTTTGCCCTCGAGTGAGAGGTTTGTTATTGTTAGCTTTAGTCTTCCAAAAGTGACAGGCTCAGTGGAGGATCCTCATGACTAGAGATTCTGTGGTTGATGGGCAGAGAAGAAGAATCTGATGTGTTTGGAGATTTTTCCACTTGTCTACGCCTTGTGCAAGTTCCACGGACTGTAGATTAAATTTATAAGTATTCAGGGAATAGTTATATTTATAAACCCTTAACAAAAATGAGAAATAGAGTGAATAAAGAAGTCTGTGGGAGTCAAATCCCATGACGTGGGTGGGCTTTTCAGTTCCTTTGACATGGAGATCTCAGTTCATGTTTCCCTGAAAGTGGTTCATGAAGCACTTGAAGCAGTTTGAACGCTATTGTTGAATTATTTGCTGTGGTGACACCTGTCACTAATCTTCCTGCTTCAGTTACAAGAATTTTAGAGAGCCAGTGTAGGCAGAAGTGAAATTATTTTTTAACATCAGAGACCTTATTTTTTATAGGATGGGAACTAGACAAATGAATCAAGGTGCCTTATGTACTCACTGGTGCAGTAAGTTTCTCTACTGCCCATTGCAGGCTGTCCCAAGAGGAGAAACTGACTTTGAAAAATACAGTTTTCCTTTGTGCTTTGAACACCAGATGATGATAAATTGGGTTAATTGTTTATTTGGTGGGTGGCACATTTAGAAAGAGCAGAATGTGTGTGGTGCACTGCCCAGCTGCCACTGCTTTAGGACCACAGAGTACCAGGAGGATGCCACAATGATACAACTCTTCCATCACGCTGTTGTTTTCTTTTTTTTTTTTTTTTCAAATTTCAGAGAATATTGCTAAGGCAAAAAGTAAACCACCAGTTTACTTGGGTTAGCTTGTGGAAAGGCCACTGTACAATTACTGTTCATTTGCTTGTATTACTGCTCTGGCATTTGCCCATCTGTAATAAATCAATTTTAGTTGTCTTTTTTCAGGCTTTGTTCTAAAATAATGAGATGTGTTGCTCTCTGGTTCACTTTTCATGCAGGATGGTGTGAGGAGGTACCACGGAGCTATTGCCAGGAGGAGGATTCGACTCACCAGGTATAGCTGGGTCACTGGCAGGTCTTGATTTTGAAAACTTAATTTCATAATCCTCTAAATAAAGTCATTGAACTCCCCTTAATGTTTATATGACTGTTACATGGCTTACATTTACAAATAATTTTGTTTCAGTGGCACTGAAATTATTAGAGGCTAATTGTCTCAAAATTACTTTGCTCTGGAGGTTATTGTGTTTCACTGTCTTTCTTGGAAAGAAAAAGCAGTTATTGCAAAACAAAAATTGATAAAGTACCTGTATTTAGAAGACACTTAAGCCTATAGGAAGTGATTTTTCCTAGCATACACAAGACGTGTAAAGAACCAATTTATGCTACTATGTCTCTTTTTAATTATGTTTTAGAAAATGCATGCTATCTGCTAAAGGAGACAAGCCCTCTGATGCCTGGGAGACAAGCAACCAGGTAATCTGTAGGTGCATAAAAAGCTGTGTTTGTGCACCTTTTGGGGTGTGTGAAGCAGCTGTTCAGGCTGTGGCAGTACAGGTGGACCCTCTGAAGTGCCGTGGTAGTCGTGAGGAACGGATGGATGTGTAACACAGTGAAATTTCTCTTCAAAAAAGAGACAGTAGATGATTCACTACGGATGTAAGTGCAATAGAAAGGATAAAAAATTGTTCTTAAAGCAGATGCATACAAGTGGTCCCTTAAGGTCTCCTGCAGATTTATTCCTCAGTGTCCCCAGCTGTTGTAAAAGCTGAATTCTCCTTTAGAGGAAGTAGTTTGGGGTTTTGGTTTTTGTTTTTATCCAGCCATGGAATGTCTGAAAAATTGCAGTGAGGAAACCTTTTAGTAAGTACTAAAGGTGGGGGGAGAGATAGCAACAGAGAGATGAACATTGGAATAGCAGAAATCTGTGGAAAGAACGGTTCAGAAATCATGTTCATTCCCAGATTTCCTGCACTGAGTGTCTCTGGTTTGGACGTGCTGGGCCATTGACTGTGCCCATGTCCTGCAGAGAATGGTGTTGAACCTAAATTTAGGTGGATTTATAGATAAGCTAAATGTTGTTTCAGTGTCCAGTTTTTGTGGCTAAAGCAGCTTTTTTTTTTTTTTTCCTGCAGAACAATAAATATAAATATGCACACAATGATAAAAAAGGCTTGCTTAAGATTTATTTCCTATGAAATCAAAACCTGTCAGTAAAGACTCTAAGGCTGTGTTCTCTTTATAGAGTGGTTAAATGAGAACTCCATCCATTGTAGCCAAGCATAAAGAATGGATATATTTGCATTTTCTTTGCTTGTGAGCCTGCTGTGTAAAGCAATTGCTGAGATGGGCCCAGCTTGGTAGCAAAGAAGAGGTTAATTTTCGAGTGGATTCTAATTACTTAAGAGGAAGATGGGCAAAACCATTAATTCAGTGGTCTGAGAGGTTATCTGTATTGTCTCCCTGGTGGTCAAAGTTGTTCTTCACAGCTTTATAACTGGAGAAGCTGAAAATAATGTTTTGTTGTCCTTTAATTAAGATTGTTTTGCCAACAGCCGTGTGAGTGCATCGGGAAGCCACTGGAAGTGTTTTATTTCAGAAACTACTGAAGTGTGTTTTCACTTACAAGGAGAATAAACATTTGTTTGCAGTTAAAGCATAATGATGGGGAAAAAAAAAAGAACACCTCATTTCTGCAATGTTCAGTGAAATGTACCTTTACCCCTCCATTTTCAGACACGTGTCTTGTGTTTCAGGCATATCTGAGTTACAGCAACATAGCTGCGCTGACACACCTGGCAGGAAAACCAGGGTGGGACATAACCAAGAGTCTGGATAATGTAAGTGCAGAAAAGAAATTACAGAAATCTGAAAGCAAAGCACCTCCCTGTTTGTGAAGTGGTGCTATAAACCCAAAATCAGTGAGGACACTTGAGTAAACCAGTTCTAGCAGATGAAGATGCTGCTAGGAAAAGCAGAAGAAAGTCAAGGGAAAACCTGGTGTTAACCCTGTTGCAGTGCATGTTTTCCAGAAAATGGAGAGACATCTGGCATCTGCCATGGCTGGGTTTCTGAAATGTGGCTAGTGATTGGCAGTTTACTTCAAGATTGTGTAGATCCAGAGCTGTTTTGGGACAGTAAAAGACTTTTGCAGTATTTTAGTCTGACCTCCTGTGCATCCCAGGCACAAACATTGCTTAGTGACTCCTGCACGTAGACAAGAAGATACTTGAGTAAGAGCAGATACAAATGATGAGGAAATCCAGTGATGGCAAAACTGCCAGTGCCAAGTGTAGGTTGTTCCAGTGGTTTACGTATTTCAGTAAACACTGCTGTGCCAAATAAACAGCAGACAACACTGGTGCTGGGAGAAGCAATCTTGAACCAGCTCGTGGAGACAGGCAGAGATAACAACTGGGGTTGTTCATCCTGTGGAAGAGAAGGCTTTGGGGAGACCTTGAAGCACCTCCCAGTGCCTAAAGGGGGCTTACAAGAAGTCTGGAGAGGGACAGCACAAGGGGGAATGACCCTAAGGTGCAGAGGATTTGTTCCCTTTTCCCAGCATCTGGAATGACCCCAAGCTGACTGACAGTTTTTGGAGGTAAGAAACAGCACTCTGATGTCTTTGACACAGAACCACAAGACTTGTAAGGCTGTAGAGATAATCCAGCCTTGCCAGTGTTCACTTAGCAGAGAGGTGTTTTGACAGCTGCACCTCCTGCTTTGTTTTGTGATTTCTCAAGTCTAGAAGACTCACAGACATGATTTCTGTTCTGTGCCTTAGAGGAATGTTGATACAGACCTCCTGTAGATGGTTTTTAAAGCTCTTAAGCATTTAATTTTACACCAAACTTTACTTCAGCAAAGTGCTTGGTGGGTTATGTTGGAGTTTATTTCCTCTTCCAAGATAGGACAATCCAGAGAAATATAAAATCTGTAAATCTATGTTGTTGCAGAAATGCAGCGTAACCAAAAGATTGCTCATTTCTGATGCAGCAAAAAAAAAAAAAAAAGCCCAACAAAACCTCAGCAGTGATGATGAACCTTATGAATTTTTCATGGGAAATGAAAATCTGTTAAACTTCTCAGGATTTAAGAAGCAATAAAGCATGTGAATTTGGAAATAAAATCCCCTAATTCTAAGCATTCTCTTGTACCCATTCTCTTCCATTATATGGGGTATGTGGAAGGTGCCAAACCCTTCTTTTTTGTGTTCATTGTTATGTACAGGTTATTCCTTTAGAATTCTCTGTGTTGGGGTTTAGGCCTATGAGTAGAAATAGACCCAAAATAATGAAGGCAAGATAGTACAGGTGTGGGGCAAGAGATGCAAAACTGTGATTTTAAGTAGTTACTCAGGGTATCATTGGTTCTGGGTGCTCTGCTTCACAGAAGAGAGCAAGGGAGAAAAAGAAGGATATTTTGGAAAGGGAAGTGCTGGGTTGCTCTAGGGGCAGGAGGGCTAAGGCAAGGTGTGGCTGATTTGCCTGGACAAAGGCATGTGGCATTTCCCAGGAGCTCCTGAGAAAATCTGCTTGAAGTCCTAAATGCGTAACATTTATGCATCTAAACGTTTACAGTAATCATTCTTTGCTTTTAACATGATGTTTTTAACATGTATTTAACAAGATGCTGGCCTTTTTTTTTTTTTTTTTTTTTCCCCAGGTGAAAATTTGGACCCATGAGGAGGGTGCTGTGCTGTCATTCAAGGTGGAGATGCAGGTGAAGGTGCCATCCCACGTGGCCTTCTCCCTCCTGTCCGACTTCAGCCTCCGCCAGCGCTGGGACAGACACTTCCTGTGAGACCCTGCCCCGTTAGGAACAAAGTGTTGTAGGAATTTGACATCAAACATTCATTAGTCAAAGTATGGGTTTTTGTTTTTTTGTTTTTTTTTTACCGTAGAAGTAAAATTTGGTTTGTGCTGGATCTGGTTCCAACATACAAAGTGCTCTGTCAAAAGAGAGGGATAGGACAGAGGCCATCTTTGTCTTAAATGAGCACAGTTCCAGTCCTAGACAGGTGTATGTTAAAAGTGACAAAAATCCAAAACAAGTGAAAAAATAAAAGTAAGAACTGAGGTGGATATATTGTGTGTGCTAGCTTTAAAAATTAAGGAAAAACTGGATTCCTTCATGTTTGTGCTGTTGGGGACACTGATGCTCAGTTTCACTCAAAGTGAGAAATCAAGAAATGGGGTCCTTCAAAATGCATATTTTCAGAAAAATAACGTGTTTGAAAGTCTGTATGATTTGAAACAGGTTTTGGAATGGCTCTACAAGGTGTTTGGGGTTTTTTATTTACTTTTTGTGGTGTAGAATAGTGATTAGAGACAGTTGAATTGAAATTATACTAATTTGATTTGGTGAAGCATTTTCAGCTAATTATTCCATCTTGAGAGATTTTTACCAGAGGGTGGAAGTGGAACCTCAGGGATATTTAAAAAATCTACAAACTCTACTGAATTTACAGCTTGTAACAAACAAAACCTAAAGAAATACTGCCGATGAGGTGTTGCAGAAATCCTAAATGTTTCACCCTCTCTGCCTTGCTGCTGGAACATGAAAATTAAAGTTCCAGGGTCAGGATGGAGCCTGTTTGCACTGAGCTTGTTGGGCGGGCTGCTGCACACACCAGGGCCTGAGGTGTGTGCTAAATGTCTTCACAGGACATGAAAAACCACCAATCACTTGTTTTTTAAAATCTTAAATGTTTATTAGTAATAGAATAGTTATTAAAAAATAGTAATGAAATTAGAATAATAAGAATTTGGACAGTGAGGATTAGGACACTAGAAGACAATAAAAAGCAAAGAATTTTGGACATCCAGATGTTTTTGGGCACTGAGCTGCCAAAAACACGCCTTGTGAACAAAGGAATAACCCTTAAAAGCAACAGCCTGTTGCATGTTCATACATCTCATACATGGTGCATAAATTCCTTGCAAATTAAGAATTTTTCTGGTTTTTGTCAGCTTCTTCCCCTTAATCCTGGTGGTTCCATAAAGAGGAGAGAAGGTGGAAGGATGTTTGTCTTTTCTGATAAGGAGGCTGTAACTCTTCAGGTTTCCTGTCGCTGTTATCTCTGTGTGAAGAGTTTCTTGATTATCTCATCCCCTTTCTTGAGCTAGTAAAATATCTTACATCTCATAGTTTCTATTTTAACATTATGTTGTAACCTAAAAAGACATTCAACACACTGCTTAAGAGAAATAATACAGCATAACTTTCCAACATTACACATGTAATATTCATTGTAACATTTGCGAAAAGCCAATCATAAAATACTCATTTTTCACACAGGACGTGCGAGGTCCTGCAGGCTGTGAGCGAAGAGGAGAAGATCTACCACGTTACCTCTGCCCCCATGACAGGCCACCAGCCCAGAGACTTTGTGATTCTGGTGTCCCAAAGGCAGCCCTGCAGGCCACAGTGAGTAGGGCTCTGATTTTCACTCTGAGCACTTCGGGGCCACAGCCTGGAGTCCTGTCACCTTGATCTGTCCCCGGGTGACAAAGATGGCATTTTACTTCCCAAGGTGTGAGATTCCTTTGTTGATGCCTGAGTTTGTACAACCAGATTTGCTTTGCAATGTGAAGGTGCAGTGAGATAAATCCAGATTATTAGAGATTTTTAGCATAGTCCAGTATTGATTTTTTGATAGTGAATCTCTGGTCTACCAGGAGGGCAAATAGGCCAGAATTCCAAATGGGCAAATGGGGAAAAAAAAAAAAAATCATGTCCCATAGAGCTTGTTAGTGGGCTGAAGCACCTAGCTGGCAGTTTGTTTTCTGCTTGTTTGAAGTGACTTTGTACTCCCTTTCCATGTAATTACAGCATTTTTACTTAGTCAAGGAAGCTCTTGAAACCTCACACATTTATTGTATCTGTAAATTCTGCCAAGTTCCTTGCTCAGTTTAACATACCTTGCTTTTTAAAGTTTTATTTATTTTTTTTATTAGATCTCCTTTTGTTCTTACATAGTGAAACATGGGCAAATGGAACCTTTTGGTGTACCTTATCCTTCCCTATTCTGTTTCTTTTTCACATTCAGTAATTCTTCAAGTTAGCACTAAAAGGCAGTATTCTGTACTGTGCTTGCCTTCCCCCTCCTCGAGGGGATTGAATGAGTTTGGATACCTTTACTGTGGCCACACTGTGAAGCCTCTAGGTAAGGGTTGTTCCCTGATGCAGTAAACGTGGGCTGAGGAGAGCAGGGTAAATTAAAAAGAAAAGGTGGGGAATTGTTCCCTGGCTGCCACAGAGGTCTCCTGGACTGTGCTGAAGCCTCGCTGAGGCTCAGCAGGGCCCCGGCTTTGAACCAGGATCGTGGAAAAACACCGGCGCTCCTCTGCCCTCCGGTGACAATGACATGTCTTAGTCACTTGCCGTGAACGGTTTCAACAAGAGCGAGCGTGTGTGATGCTTGTCCCTGCCCTGCAGGGAGCCCTACACGGTGGCTGTGAGGTCGGTGACCCTCAGGGCGGTGCCCCCGAGGCCGGAGTTCTGCAGGAGTGAAATCCTCTGCGCTGGGTTCCAGATCCACAGCGACAGCAGCAGCTCCTGCACTGTGAGTAGCCCTGCGGGGCCCAGCTGTGCCCCCTGCCCTGGGGGCTGTCACCTCACCTGAGCTGACAGTCTGCAGAGGGAGCAGCAAAATACCTCCAAAAAAGAAGTTCAGTCGGGGTGTGTGGAGTCTGTCTTGCCCAGATTTGGGTAAACTGTTAGGAATTAGCTCTAAACTGAGCACTGGAGGCTGCTCTGCCCCTCCAGAGTCATTCACTGACTCCTAAAATACTCCTCTAGAGGATGTGCGTTACACTGGTCTCTGGTGGTGTCTCTCTCTTTCCAGTGGCTACAAAGGCCAAGGAATTAGTTCAAATTAAATTCCTCGCTTGAACTTTCATATCCCAATAATCACACAATCTGATTCCCATCTCTGGACCCATGCCAATCTTCTTTGCCATGGGAACGCTAAAACTTTCCCGTTTAAGAAAACACATTTCTGAAAACTTTCAGCAGCTCTTGGTGGCTGCCGTTTCTTTTTTCAGGCAACAGCTTTGTTCACAAAGCACACGTATTTAACACGTTATGCACAAGTGTTTCTAGCTGCACTGCTCTGTACATTTACCTGCAGATGCTGGAGGGTCTGAGAGCAGCGAGGACACCCAGATCACTGGAGTGCTGTAAAAAAGGCATGCTGTTTTGCAAATTATTGCCTTCAGTTTCAGAAGCATCATGTGCTTCTATTCACATTCTTAAAAGCTGTGGTAGTCATCCAGGCTCTGCAAAAAAAAAAAAAAAAAAAATTACTAACTTGCAATCCATAGGCTTTTTTGTTTCATTTACTTTTGTTCAAACAGGTGTGTTACTTCAATCAAGTGACATCAGGAGTTACGCCTTACTTAGCTGCAAATCTTACTGGCTCATCAAAATCCATTGAAGACACTGCTTTGGAGTGTATAAAGTTCTTGGAGCTGGAAGACAGCAAGTGCTGAAGTCAAAAACAGATTTCTGAAGGGACATCTGAAGATTATCAAGCAGTTCTGGTTGAAATTCCTGCAAGGGTGTTGATCTCTCTTCTGTAGGTGACTTGCTTCAGATCATGTAGTCAGTATTTGGCTTCAGCCTGAAAATACCTGGTACAAGCATTTTCTATCAAACCAAGCTTAGGCCTTAGGCTCTAAATTCAATCTGTAATTTAAAAAAGATTAAGGAACAGATTCTGCTTTTGATTGCATTAATGAATTTTATAAAAATGGAGGCAGAACTTGGCTCAGTAGAGCTGTAGTTCATAAGATTATTTCACTATTTTAATGTTACATTAAACAGAGTGTCACCCAGGCTATTTTAAAATACCATCCCTTGTAATCTGCAGAAACCAGTGCTACCAAGTAGCTTTGCCAGTGCTCTGACCTGGCCGTGCAGGTCCTCGCACACCATTATTTATAAACTAATTACAGCCCATGTAGACTGGTGTTTGCTGATGTCTGTACTTTATGTCGATTTACCTGTGACTCCCAATAAATTATTGTTTCTGAGCTTGCAGACTCACCGCAGATTTCACCCCAGGATTTTTGGGGGTGCAGAAGGCTGCCCTGCAGTGCTGGTGGGTTCTGCAGGAGAGCCCCGAGTGCCAGGCTGGAGAAGCACACAGCAGGAACCCCTGGGTCCACTCCTCCCCAGCAAACACGGGGATGGCTCCAGGGCTGCGCCGAGGTGTGTCTGCCATGTGTGCTGCTCTGTCTGTGCCATCAGCATTTGGGTCCTGGCGAGGGCCTGGGGGTGAGCTGCAGCACGGCCACTCCGTGTCACCGCGGTGCCACCGCCGCCAGGATTTACAGAACCCACCAGCAGTTTGCACGTCCAGTGGAAAATGCAGCTGAGCCCAATGGGAAGAAATGCTGGTGTCTGACTCCAGAAGGCTGAATGGTTTCTTTATTATAACTATGCTATAATACATTAATATACTATTTACAGGAGATACTAAAACTACAAACCTACTTTTCTAACTACCGTTTCTAACTCACCCACAACTCTCTGAGAGTCCAGCCACAGGTGGGTTGGATTGGATTGGATTGGATTGGATTGGAATGGATTGGATTGGATTGGATTGGATTGGATTGGATTGGATTGGATTGGATTGGATTGGGTTGGGTTGGGTTGGATTGGATTGGACTGGATTGGGTTGGATTGGATTGGATTGGATTGGATTGGATTGGGTTGGGTTGGGTTGGGTTGGATTGGATTGGATTGGATTGGATTGGATTGGATTGGCTTGGAATGGATTGGATTGGATTGGCCACCAGGCTCAAACAATCCTCACCAGAGTCCAACCAAGCAATCACCCCAGGGAAACAATTCTCCAAGCACATTCCACATGGGAAAAACAAGGAGCAGGAATAGAAATTGTTTTCTCTTTCTTTCTCTCTGCGCATCTCTATGAAAAATCCTGAGAGGGAGAGAAATGTGCTGCCACGCACATTAGAAGCGTGGCAGAGGTGGCACCGAGCCCTGGGGGTGTCACCTCTCCGTGTCCCCTGGTCTGTGGCCCAATTTGGGCACAGTCCCACCTGCTGAGCCACACCACCGGGCTGTGTGCTTCACCGGGAATGCAGACAGACACAGCCCCTGGCCTCTGGCTCAGCTGCAAGGACCGCAGATCTGGATCAGCATTTCCTTCACGCGGCTAAAGCGCAGCACCTCGCTCTGGGAAGCCCCTTGCAGAGCACGGAAGCCACCAGGGTGGGGTGTGCCACCTCCCAGCCGAGGAGGGTGCAGCTCCCTGCCGGCAGCAGCTCTCTGCCCGAGCCCTGCGTTGTGCAGGTGACGGCAGAGCAGCCCCGGGCCGCACAGGTAACGCGGGATCCCAGCGCTGGTGAAGAGAGACCCCTAATGTCGGCTCTGGACACAGCCAGCCCAGAGGCTGCCTGCACCCAGCGCTGTAAATTCATGGGTTTTTACACCTTCACAAGCAGCACCTTTTGCAGGTGCTTTCCAAAGCAGCCACGCACGCCTCCGTGGAACAGCAGTGGGTGCACCTAAGGAGTGGTTTTGTCCAGCAGGTACAGCTCAGATTGCTCTGCAGGAGCTGCACAAGCACTGCCTGCGCCAGTACCACCAGGACAGGCCAAGTCCACGGCCCCAGGGCTGCAAGAACACATTACAAAGCCAAGGAGCTGGGAAATTATCTAAAAAGATGCTTTTTAAACAATATACTCAATTCATAGAATAGAAAGGAAAATGCTTCTTAAGCTGGGATAAATGTCTGTTGCCAAAATGTCCACATGAAATGGATAGCTTTGAGCTGTTATCCAATAGTTAATTAAAACTCCATAATTAATCCTTGGTTTCATTCACATCCACTCCTCTTACCCATTTAAAAATGTGCTCTGATTAATACTAACTGAACATACACCCCCTATCTCAAGTCTTCACGGCAGCACCAAGAAATCTAAAATATGACCTCTAACCACTGAATTTTTTAGCAACATTTTATTAAAAATAATTACCTGTACAAATATAAAGTATCTCCACACAATTTAATTCCCTGCATTTGTTTTTGGCTGCAAAAAAAGGTATGTGAGGGGAGCTCAGGGATGCACTTCTCCAGTAATACTGGTGGATGCAGGAACTCTGTTTGGACTTGGGTTTCTTAATTTTTCTGGTTTTGTTTTTTTGTTGTTGTTGTTGTTGTTTTTGTTGGGTTTTTCGTTTGTGGTTTTTTTTTTGTTTGTTTGTTTTTTTAACAAAGAAAAGTTTACTCCCAGCTCACCAAGGCATGTAAACAGTACAGATTTTTGAGCATTTTCTTCAAAAAAGAAGTGAATAAACTAAGAAAGTTTCTCACTTGCTCTCCAATTCCTTCGGGGTGTGTTTCAGCACAGGGTTTCAGAGGAAAGGCTGGATTCTGTCAGTGAACACACTGAAATGACCCAAATTGGTGTATGACCAACCAGGTTAATGGCTGACAATAGCAACTACAACCATCAGGAACTGCACCCCAAGCTCGGCAGCCCACAGGGCTGATCTGTACCTACACCACAAGACTGCTCAAGCTGGAACATATGGAGGAATAAGTTCATTATTCCTAAAAGGAAAAGGCAAAACCAAACCAGAATCCAGCAAGAACCTTTAGAAAACACCCACAATTCCTTTAATGACACAGCCATCTTGCCGTGCTCCCTTTGTTGCCAGCTTCACAGTGAGCCAGGCAAGTTTGGGAGGCAAACCAGGAAAATGAGGGGAGACGGAAAACCAACAGTTCCTCTGCAGCTTGCTTGATTTTCTGGATCCGCTCTCTGTCGTCAGCACTCGGGCGCAGCGGCGCAGGAGCAGAGTTTGAGAGCCAGGAGCTTTCAGAAAGTGACGACCTTGGGTCGCTTGGGCTGCGCTCTCTGCGGCGCCGGCGCGGCCGCGACGTCCTCGTGGTCCGCGCTCAGGCCGGGGGTCCAGCGCCCCACTGTCACCTGCTCTGCAGGGACACAAAACACAGCAGTGCCAGGCCAGCCCTGCCACCTGCACAGCCTGGGCTCTGCCCAGCCAGGCAGCACACCCAGCTCTGCAGCGGGGGAATGCCACGGTGCCCTAGCTCACAATATACAGACGTATTCATTCCACATCTTCAAGAGCTGTTGAAAACAGGAGGGGCGTTGTTTTTTCCTTATCTCCTGCTAAATGCAGCCATCAATGCCGTGCCTCAGAGATAACTCCCTCAGAGATAACTCCCTCCGGAGCCATTTCTGTTTAATCTCGGCAGTCAAGGATCCACCCGCGACTCACAGAATGACAGCAGCCCAGTGTGAGATGCTCTGCCCAGGGTGGAGGAGCTGAGCATCCCCACCTGGATATAATCTGGGGTTTGGGACAGAGCAGGCAGCTCTTTTCCACTGGATCCCCACAGGAACGGCCACCCTTACCCACTGGTTTGTTACCAGTTACCAGATTGCTTCCACAGGATCACCACTTCAACAAGACCATTTCATCTGGACTGCTACCACCACCCTAACTAGCAGGGTGTCAGGTTCTATTCTGACTCTGTCAGTGGTTTTTCTTTTGTATTATTGCATGTATTTTGTTTTGTTTTGTTTTGTTTTTTCCCCTTTTCCTAATAAATTGTATTTCTGACTTGGAGTCTCTCACTGGTTTTGCTCTCAAACCAGAACACACGGGAACCCACATCAGCCTCTGGACACTGAGGCTGGCCCGATCTGCCTGAGGAAACTGGAAGCTGTAGTGCCTTTGGCAGCTCTCCCCTGTCTTCCTGTACCTGAACATACTCTGCACAATGCTCACTTCATCTCCAACAATATCACAATTCTTGCCAGTGGTGTCACAGTTCCAATTAACTGCTTTTAACCAGCGGTGCTAGCTTTGAAAGTCCCTTGGGAAAATAAACATCACTCACAGTCCTCATTATGGATGTTAAACTTGCCAGAAAAAGGCAGAAAAGAAATCTACTTACAGGCTTCTTAAACATCAGTCACTCAAGTGGGCACAGTCTTGCTATTTGCAGATGAGTTTGGGGAAATTTCAGAGTCTTTTGGTGTCATAAATTTCTGTCATACCAATTCAGACTGAATCTGACCCATTCTAAAGTGGCAAAGCAGCACACACCTAGAATCCTACATATGGTCTCAGACCTAAAAATATCATATATGTAGGATCAGATATAGCCCATATATATATATATATGTATATTTCTTACATAAATTTCACCAAAGTGGCTTATTATTAAGTGGCACATTAACTAAGTGTCACAGAAACAAAGTAGAAAAATGCCCAAGTGTGTCACCACTCCAGGAACAGGATCATTCTTCAAACCCTTTTCTGATGCTTTGCCTCCTGTAGCACAGTGGGGGCTCGGGGTATCTAAATTAATTTTTCTACCCACATGGAAAGCTGAGGAACACATAAGGAAACAGTTCATTAGCTGTGAATCCAGCTGGACAGATCTTTGTCCCTGTCCTGGGTGCCTGACACACCTGTCTGCACCCACCACCACCCTGCACCGGGCACTGGGTTCAGATCCACCACTCCACACTGAAATCTGCAAAAAGCAGCAGCCAGTTCTGCTGTACAGCTGCCAGACTGTGAACAGCAGCACAATTATTGGCCAAAAAAAAAAAAAAAACCCAGATTATTTCATATGGCTTTCAGATACACACAAGATGAATTTCCCTTTAAAAAAATATAATTATCTTAGTTTTGCAGTGCAACTTAGTGCCTCCTCCACACCCTCCCTGAGTGTCCCAGCAAAAGGTCAGCTCTGCTGCTTCCAAGCTCTCTTCCCACAGCCTTTTCCCTGACCACAGCCGTGTGGAGCAGTAGCTGAACCCTGCTGGACCCACAGCCACCCCACAGCCCTGCAGCTCACCTGCGTTCTGCTTCTCCGGGCAGTCTTTTTTGAAGTGCTCCACAGAGCCACAGAGTTTGCAGCCCCCACCTGTTCAACAACAGAAAGTTGTTACTCATCTGAGGGGTGGGGGAAAAAACACCACAAAAAACACCCAAGAAAACAACCTTCCTGTGTCTGTGAGGGGCTGAGCTGTTTGAGATCGCACTGTGCTGTACAGCACCACACAGCACAAACTCCAGCCACTGCTTACTGGGTATTTCTGATTTGCTGGAAGCTCTCTTTTTGAGAAACAGGCTGAAATCTGCTGAAATCCATACTGAAAAGGAACTCACAAAATTGACAGGGGCTCCTGAGAGGCAGGTAATCCAGCTGCAGGTACTGAGATGTGAAATTCTACACAATACAGAATTCCCCAATACAAACACTTGAGAGCGAGGTGATTTTTGTTCCACTTCAGCTGTGCTGCAAGATCACCCTCTGGAGTTTGCCAAGACCCCACGTTTCTGCTGGGAAACACCATGCTGGCTGTTGGAGCCAGTGGAGGAGTGAAGCTTTCAAAGTTAGAACCCATTTCTCATTGAAGTCACTCAGATTTAAGATGCCCCAAAACACAGGGAAAGCCTCTGTTCTGCCACCTCCCAGAATTTTAAGCTACTGTGTGAGAATGTTCCTACAACCTACTTGGGTGCATGTAAATACACACTGCCTACATTCACACAGGATTTTTTGCTCCTTTGTGCATGTCCTGATGCTGAGGCACAAGCAGAGTCTCACACTTTGCACCTCATCCTGTCACTTAATACTAAACCTACACCTAGAACAGAAATCCCCAGGTAATTTATTTGACAATGGATTCCCCAGAATTACCCTGCTTTTACTGAAAGATACACAGGAATTCCTTTTAGCCACACTCTCATTCTCTTGCAGTGTTATTTTGTTCTGTATCAGACAGGAAGGACACAGAAATTTAGTTTTACTGAATTTAGTGACTCAGGACACTCACCTTCGGCATACAACCCCTTGGGATTATCCGGACACGACCTTGACAGATGCCCCATCTCACCACAGATGAAACACTTTGCATATGGAAATGGCCCTGCAAAATTCCACAGGGTTTATGGTCCACATCAAAACCTTTGTGAACTCACAGACCCAACACACTGCAATGACAATATTTTAACCACTTCATGCTGTAAATTACTGTCAGGTTCCCCGCTGTCATGCTGCAAAAGTTAAATTTCTGACACACAAAGCTTCAGGGTCAGCAGTCAAGACAATTCAGACCCAAGCACTTCACAAGAGTACCAGTTCCTGAGACCCACCAGCAGCTGGATCCACCTTGGCTCTGCATTTGCTGAGGTCATGCTCCGTGGATCCGCAGCGGTAGCAAATCCCTGTCCCCATGTCTTGGCTCTCCAGCACTGCAGGACAATCAGCCACGCCGTGGCCAGGTTCTCTGCAGTGGAAACACACCTTGGAAGAGGAAAACACAGTGATGAATTCATGAGTGGCACCCAAAACCTGGAAATCCCAGCCTCACGGGGGCTAAAGAGTAAACACTATTTTGTCCCCCAGGAAAAAGCAGCCAGGAAGAGACTTTGTGCTCTGCCATCAAACTGTGCTCTGTGCCATCAAACCACAAAACATGGGCACTTTTCTCCTTCAACCAGCAAAACACAGTTTGATGAATCACACACAGAAACTACCTGAATTTAGTTTCACCCAGGAACCAAGAGGGGCTGGGGACTCCTCAAAGGGGCAGGGGGAACAGTGCTGAGCCAGGAGAGCCAGGCTAACGGCTACTGCTGGAGCTGAAAGCCACCTTTTGTTCCAAACTTCACGTCTTTCACCTGAAACACGCTGTGCCTGTTGGCAGGGGAGGGCCGAGCTCTTGCTGAGCCCCACAGCAGCACCACCACAGGGACAGAGCTGTGCATCCCACGTGGGGTTCTCTTTGAAAAACGCTGTGGGAAAATGAACGGGGTGGGGGGGTGAAAGGGGGAAATTTCAGGGGGAAATTTCAGGGGGAAATGCAGTGGCTGCTCCTGGGATGGGACCCCACACGCACACACCACAACCCAGGCAGCACTAACAGGAGGGTGGAGTGAGGAAGGCAGCCCACAGCTCTGCCAAAATCCCTGCAGAGGAAGGAAGCTGGTGGTGCCTTGCAGCTGATCAGCCACACAGCAGCTGAAAGCCAAGGGGAGTTAAAGGAGGATGCTCTGTTGGACCAGCAGCTGTGGTGAAATCCCTGTCTTCGGACTGAGCACATCCCACCCCAGGGCTATCCTGAGCGAGCCGCTCCCAAGGTACGACCACCCCTAACTAAGACGTGTATCACTCAAAACGTAAGCAAAACAGTATAAAAGCGAGTTAGGAATGGGGAGGACTTTGGGAAGACCGTGATCTGTGGGATTAGCTGAACCTATTGTCTCTTCCCCACAGAGTGAACACTGCGCTCTGTGTGAGCTTTACTAGGAATTAAGAGCTGGTCTGTGCATTGCTTTGTTTAGAGCGCTTTGGACACGCTGTCACCGGCATCCCTCGGGCCTTAACCCGGCACATTTTATTACAAAGGGCGTAACTGCGCTCACTGCTCATGCCAGCCCTTCAGGGGCGCCGACACACTGCCCAGACGCGAGGGGTTCGAGCAGAACCGGGAGCGTCTCTCCCTTTCCTGCCCTCCTGCAGGGCTCACCATGGCGTTCTTCTTCCTCTCCTGCCTCCTCAGCCTCCTGCTCTCCCGCCGCCTGTCCTTCCTCCGCGCCTCCTCCTCCTTCTCCTCCTCCTCCTCCTCCTCCCCGCGGTGTGCCGCGAACCCGTTCACGTCCTGGTTCTCGTACTCCTTCTTCTTCTTCTTCCTCCTCCCGCTCCTGGCTGCCCGCGGCGGCTCCGGCCCGCTCGGCGCCAGCTGCTCCCAGGGGGTGGCGGGCAGAGCCCGGGCCCCGGGCGGGGCGCTCCGCCGGGCCCAGCGGGTCATGGCCCGGCCCCGGCTCCGGGAAAGGCTCCGGCCCCGGCCCCGCGCACGGCGATGACGGACGGGAAGAGGAGGAGGGACGGGAGGAGGAAGAGGAGGAGCGGGCGGCGCCGGGAGCGGGGCTGTGGGGAAGGGCGGAGTGGCGGTGCGTGAGGGGATGCGGGGAGCCCGCCACCCTGCCCGGGCAGGGACACCTTCAGCGGTCCCTGGGGCACTGCCAGGGATCCAGGGGCAGCCCCGGCTGTGCCAGGGCCTGCCCACCCTGCCAGGGAACAATTCCTGACTGCCAATGTCCCATCCAGCCCTGCCCTGTGGCAGTGGGAGCCATTCCCTGTGTGCTGTCCCTGCAGCCCTTGGCAATTGTCTCTCTCCATCTTTGCTGCAGCCCCTTCAGGCCCTGCAAGGCCACGCTGAGCTCAGCCCAAAGCTTCTCCTGCCCGGCTGAGCAATGGCAGCCGTGCCAGCCTTTCCTGCCAGCAGAGCTGCTGCATCCCTCTGCTCATCCTGGAGCCTCCTCTGGCCTGGCTGCAGCAGCTCCAGCTCCTCCCTGTGCTGGCCCAGGGCTGGGGCAGCTCTGCAGGTGGGCTCTGAGCAGAGGGGCAGAATCCCCCCTGCCCTGCTGCCCCCGCTGGGCTCAGCCCAGCTCAGGCTTTGGGCTCTGGGCTCAGCCCAGCTCAGGCTTTGGGCTCTGGGCTCTGGGCTCAGCCCAGCTCAGGCTTTGGGCTCTGGGCTCAGCCCAGCACAGGCTTTGGGCTCTGCCCAGCTCAGGCTCTGGGCTCTGCCCAGCTCAGGCTTTGGGCTCTGGGCTCAGCCCAGCACAGGCTTTGGGCTCTGCCCAGCTCAGGCTCTGGGCTCAGCCCAGCTCAGGCTTTGGGCTCTGGGCTCAGCCCAGCACAGGCTTTGGGCTCTGGGCTCAGCCCAGCTCAGGCTCTGGGCTCTGGGCTCAGCCCAGCTCAGGCTCTGGGCTCTGGGCTCAGCCCAGCACAGGCTTTGGGCTCAGCCCAGCTCAGGCTTTGGGCTCTGGGCTCAGCCCAGCACAGGCTTTGGGCTCAGCCCAGCTCAGGCTTTGGGCTCTGGGCTCAGCCCAGCCCAGGGGTGTGGAGTCTCACCTGGGGACAGTGAGGGCTGACCCGGCGGATCCCCGGGGCCGTGTTCTCGGAGGAGGCCCCTCCGCAGCTGAATTCAATGTTCATGAGACAAATAATGCTTCGCCCGCCCCAAGCCAGGCTGCCGCATCTTGTGTTTTTAGCATTTCACTCGATCCCCGCGACGCTTCCTGGTTGGTGTTACAAAGGTACGTGCATTATGCATGCGCTATGTGAAAAATGCCAATCACTTGGTTTTTAAAATTTTTAAAGTTTAATAATAACAAAATGGGTACAAAAATAGTAATACAATTAGAGTAATAAAAATTCAGAGTTAGGACAATCACAAGACAATAAAAAGCAAAGAATTATTGACGTCCGGATGCTCTCGGGCACTTAAGCCACGACAAGCACGCCTTGTGAACAAAGGAATCACCTTAAAAACAAGAGCCTGTTGCATATACAAAACACTTCATGATTATGCATATATTTTATTTAAAACAAGAACTTCGTCTGGTGCTTGTCAAAAAGTTTCTGTTAATTCCCAGGAGCCTTTGAGTCTCAGTCAGGCTGGAAGAAGTTAATTTTTGTTGATAAGGAAAGCCATAAATTCCTCTCCTCTGGAAAATTTAGGGGTTTCTGTAATTGTTATCCTTGTGCGAAGAATTCCTTGATTATCCCATCTCTTTCTTGAGCTAGTTAAAAAGTATCTTACATAGTATAGTTTCTATTTTAACATTGTGTTACAACCTAAAAATACATTCAGCACACTACTTGAGAGCATTAATACAGCACAACTTTCCAACGCTACACATGTAATATTCATTGCAACATTTGCGAAAAACCAGTCATAAAATACGCATTTTTCACACGCTATATAAAACATATAAGGAGTATTACACTTTCTCTAGTAGTTATCCCGAACGCTTGCGTCTCCTCAGAGGAATTCGCGGATTTTGCCGATTTTCCGGGGTTTTGAGCCCACTAGAGGGAGGTGTGCACAAAGCGTGTTCTACTCTGCACCGCTGCCAGGCAGGACGAGCACGCCTTTAGGAGCAATTAGCGCTGACTGCAGATAAAAAAAAAAAAAAAAAAAAAAAAAAACTGATTGTGAAAAACGCCAGCTGCTTGTTTAAAAATTTTAAACGTTTCATAGTAATAAAATAGTTGTAAAAAAACAGTAATAAAAATTAGAGCAATAAGAATTTGGACAATCAGAGTAAGGACAATAAAAAAGCAAAGAATTACGGACATCCAGATGCTTTCCTCAAGAAAGCACACCTTGCTAACAAAGGATTAACTCTTAAAAGCAATAGCCTGTTGCATATTCATATATCTCACACATGATGCAAATATTCCTTTCAAACTAGGAATTTTTCTGTTTTTAGTCAGCTTCTCCCGTCATCTTATACATCAATCCTTTTGGCTCTGGGGTGTCTGGAAGAAGTCTGTATGGTCCGATAAAGAGGCAATAAATCTTGTCTTGAGGGTTTTTTTTTGTTTTGTTTTGGTTGTTTGGTTTGGTGTTTTTTTTTTTGGGGGGGGGGGTTGGGGTTTTTTTTGTTTGTTTGGGTTTTTTTGGGTTTGTTTCTTGTAGCTGTTATCTCTATGTGAAGAATTTCTTGAAGAAATTCTTGAGGAATATTTCTTATCCATTCCTTGTGCTGGTCACAAAAAGGTATCTTACATCAAAATAGCTTCTATTTTAATGTTATGCTATAGCCTAAAACTATATTTAACACGCTACTTTAAAAGGATTAATACAGTACTACAAAATAACTTTCCAACATAACACATACAGTATTCAATTTAATATTTGCTAAGAGCCAATCATTTAACACACATTTCTCACACTGATGAATGCCGTTTGAAAGCCAGGAAATAAAACCAGAAGGGACCAGTATGTCTTTTTCAAATTAAAACCACCTCCTTTGCCGGTGTGGTTAATTACAGCTCAGCCACAGCATGAGGGCCCCGTTGCTCCTGCAACTTGCTTTCCTTCTGCTTTGGTGAAAAGTGTGCTGTCCTGTCTTTCCCAGCCTGGAATTTTATGTGTGTGTGTCTGGGCAGGATGAGCCACCCTTAAGATCCAGCTTTGCAGGCAGTGGAAAAGGGTGTTTAACACCTTCCTGCTCAATCAGTCAGACAGCATTTACCTCAAGTGTCATTTATTTGGCAGGGGCCACACCTGTTTAAATTTGCACCTGGGATTTGTTCCAGGTTTTACTGGGCTGGGAGCTCCCGTGTACCTGGGCACCAGGTGAGTTGTGAGCAAGACAGCAGCGGTGCAAATAATTGTAACTAATTTTTTTTTTTTTAATATTTTCTTAAGAAACAGCAAATTGTCTGAACGCAGCACATGTTCATATGTTCGTAATCCTCGTACCCCAAGAAGGAGGTTTTGTCTGCTGAAGGGGTACCAGGGGCTGTGATTGTACACACACACACAATTGATGCTATCTTTGTTCACTCTTTTTTTGCCTGCATGGTTTGGGTAGTTAATACTACTTGGCAGAGTGTCAGGGTGACATTTTTTCTGGTTGTTTTAATTTTAATGTAAGCCTGGGGAGAGAAAGGAAAATTAGGCCCTGTTCCCTCTTAAATTCTGTTACATCTGCAATATTCGGAGGCTCCTGTGCAGGTGGTTCACTCTGATTTATTCTCCATAAGATGAACAGATTGCTTAGCATTTCCTGCTCTTCTTTCTTCCAGTGTTAAATGATTACCTATGCTATATTTAATCTTAAGTATTTATGGATTTTGATGGCTACAAGCAGGGCAGCATGCCCTTCAGTGAGCCTGCTCAGCTGACCAGCACTGGATGTCATTTCCACCAGGCTGTGTTGCTCACAGCTGTGACTCTTTCAGGATATTTAACAACATGAATAAGTGGCTCCATCAACTTCTCTTGCTGGATCAACTCAGGTATTTATTGGTTTAAGTGCCTGGATTCACTGAAGCCTTTGAAGGGTAAGGTCTGTGGTCAGTTATTTTATTTGGCTGTTTTCCACTGCAAAGCTTTGTTATTCTTGTATCAAAATGACAATCTGAGAAACTGGCTCAAGTGGGACTGTTAGACATGCACTGTCAGGATAGCATAAGAATTTCCCCTGGTTTTAGCTTTGGTGGCTGCTGTTAAGCAGAAAACACTGTTTTCTCACAGGAGAGTATATTTTTTTTTTTTCTCAGAAACTCACAGTGAGGAGATGACTGAATTTAAACTTGATTTGCACAGCACTTCACTTAAGCTTGTGTCTTCAGATCACAGAGTTGTCATTTCTAGAGTTGAAGGTATGACTGAACACAGGAGGAATGGGTTATCCTCCTGTGTTTGGATACAATGGCCTTTTCTGCAGGATTGGCTGTACTTTGAAAAACTGCTGCATTTCACAGAGAAAAGGAGAAAGAACAGGCTGAACTGCAGGCAGCAGCAGAGGTACAGATTCCCTTGGCAGAGGGATCAGCTCCAGTCTTTTCAGTCTTACTAATTTCTTGTATTCCTCTCAGTCAAGAAAAGGATAAATTCCTCATTTCTACAGAAAAATAAAATTAAATAAATATTTTTTTAAATAAAATAAAATTTTAAAATAAGAGATGCCAGTAATTCATGCAGTTATGGCCAAGTACCAGGTAGATTATCAATAACTTCAAAGCCCAAATACTGGTTCAGAAAGCAGAGCATAAAACTGGAATGAGAGTTGAGACAGATTCTTCTTAAAGGTGTATACTGAAAACTTACAGCATTTTCAAAACAGAATAGGCATAAAATTAGCTACAAATTAACTGGCATAATTTATCAACTTTTTCTTTCCTCTCTGCTGTGTCCACCTAAGTTCCCTGAACAGTGGGTACATTTAAAACAATATTTTCATTGCCCTTGTTTACTGACAGACTTATTACTGTAATATAACTGATATTTTCTCATTAGGAGCCCGGTGTTTTTCTGTAATAATTTAGAGTGAATTAAAAATGTGGTATCAGTCATCAGCACTGGGCAGTAGGTGACTCTGTGCCCTCTTGGAAGATTTGGCTTGGTAGGAGTTCTGTGCCAGATGCAGTGCATTTTGGTGTTTCCCACAGGCATTTTTGCAGGCAAAAGAAGTGACTGTTTAAGTCTTCAATCTTTTAATTAAACCTTGGGCTGAAGGCAGACTGTAAGAGGCATTGCAGGAGAAAGATGAGCTCTTAAATTGCATTCCAGTGAATCTCATTAGTAAAGTAATTCTGCATGTAAATATTAGCTGTAACTCGTTCCTCATGCTATCCGCTCCCTTTTGGTTTTGATGTTGCCAGAGAAACCTTTTATCAGGTGTGCTCAGGTGTGCATGGATCCTGTAGGAGTGAGAGTCACGAGCCTGCAGAGCCTGTTGTCAGTTTTTGCTGGGGCAGCCAAGGTTTTCAGGTGTGAAGTGTCAGTGGAGTTTTAGGCTATAGCATAATATTAAAATAGAGGCTATGTGATGTAAGATGTCTGTTGTAGCTACAGACTTCACAGACTGGTTTGAGTTGGGAGGGACCCTAAATCCCACCCAGTGCCACCCCCAGCCATGGCAGGGACACCTCCCACTGTCCCAGGTGCTCCCAGCCCCAGTGTCCAGCCTGGCCTTGGGCACTGCCAGGGATCCAGGGGCAGCCACAGCTGTGCCAGGGCCTGCCCACCCTGCCAGGGAAGGATTCCTTCCCAATATCTCATCTAAAGTGCCTGTTTTCTCTTCTCTTGTAATGGGAAATTCCTGCCCAGTCCTCACCCTTCATGAACTGCCCAATGGAGCACAGGTGGGCTTTGATGGAGCTTGACCTGAGAGATTATTTCTGCTGATCCCTAGTTGCTTTGTCAAGAGCATTAGAGAAGTGCTTGAGGCATGGCACATAGCTCCTGGGGCACTTAATCAAATAAATTTCAAAGATTTGTAGAGAATCAGTGTCTATCAGGAAGGAGTTTTATTGGCAGAAAAGGGTCTCAGCAGTGCAGTACTTGTGGCGTGGGGAAAATAAATATGAGAAACAAGAAGTAGCATTTTATGTCAAGAGTTGGTGCACTAACCCAGCTTTTGAACCTTTAATATTCTCCTGTTTAGTCATTATCTGTATGCTTTTCTTTCTTTGTTTGGGCACACAGCCTCTCAGGTTGTTTGTTTCCTGCTGCAGCATCCAAGGTACAACAGGAAACAAACTCTGCATGGTGCGTGCTGCTCTGCTCCACAAGGATATCTTCATTCTCCTGAACATGTCCCTGTGGAGCAGAGCAGCCACCTTCCAACTGCTCCTGAAGGCCCTGAGGGGCACAGACCCTGCTCCCCACCCCTCATCCCCAGGGTGGGCTCCACTCAGAGGAGAATGGGCTTCAAGCAAACAGAAATCTGCCCTGAGCATTGTCATGAGGGAGTAGGACTGAGCAAAGACATCCTGCGGTGACTTAATTGTCCAAGTTTAATTTAAAATATTAATTAGTGATGTGGCATGAAGAATGAAGATACACCATTCATTGAGTTGCTCTCGCTGGCATTATATATACGGAGACAGAAAAAGGTCACAGAGGTGGAAAATGTGGGTGACAACAAGCCTTTGCAAAATAATCCATGCGAAGAGGAGTATTTTGGGTGTGAGGGACATGCTTGGAAGCCACCAATGCAGAGAATGCCACAGTTGGAGCAGAGCAGGGAGTAAGTCATACCGGGGTGTCCCAATTTTGTGCAGACTCACAATTCCCTGTCTGGTCAGAGCACAGGATGGCCAGAGCATTGCCCTGGGTTATTTGCTCATCTCAGGCATTTTTCAGGGACTGTTTCAGCCAGGGATCACACCTTTGTGTAGGCTGGGGGTCTGGAGGTGTTCTGTCCCAAAACACCCACCAATCCCACCCCAGCCCCAGTGTGGATCAGAACCTTGCTCCCTGAGTTTTGGGTATCTCTGTGTTATGTGTATTTTTGATCATTTGTGCATATAAAAAGATACATAAAATATGTTGTGCTGGTGAGAAATATTCTTATAAGGTTTTAAGCATGCAAGCCAGAGCCGGGAGGTTGCTTCACAGTATGTCGAAACCGCCGCTGACAAGAGGGAGGAGGACCTCATTTGCAAGCGAGGAGATAGGTGCTTCTCCAGGGTGATCCGAGGAACACCCAGATGATGAATGCTCGATAAATATCTCAGATTGAGATAGCCAGAGCCATCAGGAAGACGCATCTCAATGCCGAGTTCCAGTAACTCCCTGATCGGCATACACTGCTTCCCGGCACAGTTTTGTTCAGCTCCACGAAGAGGAATGAAACTTCATGAATATTTGAACTGTTGAAAAGAAGAAAAGAAACCCTGCTTTAGGCAGAATACACAGTATAAGAACTGCTTGGACAGAACAGTCGGTGTGAACATAGGAGACCCTATGCTGTAGAGGTCGGACCTGTGTCTCACCCAGCACCGATCCTGGGCTCAGCACTGGTTTGGGTTTTGTTTGTTTGTTTGTTTGTTTTTGTGTTTTGTTTGTTTGTTTTTTGTTTTGTTTTTGGTTTTTTGTTTGTTTGTTTTTGTTTTTTGTTTTTTTTTTTTTGTTTTGTTTTTTGGGTTTTTTTTTGTTTGTTTGTTTTTTTGGGTTTTGTTTGTTTGTTGTTTGTTTTTTGTTTTTTTCTGATTGTGTCTATCTCGGACCGAATCTCGGTCACGAAATAATCTATTTTTATTAATTCTTAAATTCGGCTTGATCATTTTTTACCTATAACATCTGGGTCTGTTCCAATGTTTGACCACCTTCGCAGGGCAGGAGGCCCTCTCTGAAAAGTAACAGGAATTCCCAGTGTCCCGTCCTGGGCCTGTTGCCTCCTGTCCTGTCACTCTGCACCCCCAAGGAGAGCCTTGAGCCTGGTTTCCCCTGCTGCAGACAGTGGTGGACATCACTGAGCTGCCCTCTTAGCCTTCTCCTGCCAGGCTGTGCCTCTGCTGGACCCCTTGAGGTTTCCAGCAGCCCGTTTCCCCTGTGAAGTGCTCTCCGAAGAGCAGCCCTGCTCTCCAGCTCTTACGCAGTACCATCAGTGGACTTGTGATAAGTTAGAGAAGACTCTTTGTTCATCCAGACAGAAAGGAGAAGATAACAGAAAATCAAAGGAGAAGCCTTGTGTAAGATAACAGAGAGCCAAAGGAGAAGCCTTGTGTAGATAACAGGAAATCGCCAGACAGAAACTAGCTAGTATGTTGATTACTTAAGCTGGTTGTGTAATTAGAACATATAACCTTATAATGAAAAGACCATTACAGGGCTGTGGACTTTCACCGAGGAAGAAGAGAGGAGCCTTCCTCAAACGACCACCAGAGAGTAAAAGAAGACGCCCTAGCAACAGAGTGCTCAAGCGCAGAGTACACCCAGAGATACCGCAGACACGGAAGAAAAAAGAATATAAAAAGACTGCGGGAAGGGGGAAACGGTGTGAGCCGTTTGTGGAGCGGGGACTCCCCGGCTGCACCCAGCGCTGTTTGCTTGCCATCGCTTGCTGTAATCAATGAATTTCTGATTGACTCTCGAAAGGCTGAACAAATTATTCACCTCAATTTATAACAGACTGGCTGGCTGAGTGATGCACCTCATCCTCCAGGCTGTCGCTGAAGAGCCATCAGCCCCATACCAGCCCCTCAGGAATGCTGTTAGCAAGTGGCAGCCCGCTGGACATCGTGCTGCCGCCCGTCAGCAGGAGAAAAGCAAAATACAGGCTAAAATCTGAGGACACTTGTCTCACAGTTGGATTTGGTGTTGAGCTGAGAGTTTTGGAGAGCTAGCAGTGCAGCCTTTCCAGTTTTGCTTATTTGCCACCAGCAATAGTCTGTTTCCCTCCCCCAGAATTACTATTATTAACCACCATTTGGAAAGCCAGCAGCAAAATGCTGCGGAGCGTGCCCAGCATAGATGAGGAAGTAACAGTAATCACATGGAAGCTCCAGCCTGCTCTACGCTCAGCAGCTCTCCTTGTGAGCCAGCCCACCATGCTGCTGATTTTCAACAGCAGCTAATTCACCATCTAGCTCTCAATTAGCTTCCAATTGTGAGTTTTAAAGTCTGCAGACAGTTATGGGCCAGCAATCCAGCCACAGCTCTGCAGATATGACTCACCCAGGGACCTTCCTGGGAACTGCTGTTCTGGCTGTGAAACACTGAGTTTCCATATGCAAAAAAGAAGCAATCAGTGGGATTGTCAGCACTTGCTGGTTGGGGTTTTTTTTTTTGTTTTTTTTTTTTTTTTTTTTTTTTTTTTTTGTTGTTGTTTGGTTTTTTTTGTTTTGTTTTGTTTTCTTTTTGGTTGTTTTTTTTTTTGTTTTTGTTTTTGTTTTTTTTTTTTTTTTGTTTTTTGGGTTTTTTTCACTGTGCTGCTGAGCACACGGACCATGGGTGAGCATGGAGATGTCCCTCGGAGTGGCAGCACACCCTCAGGGACTCTGGGGAGTGGCAGCTGAGCCAGACCCCGTTACCTCTGAGGCTGAGAGCTGCAGGAGGGGACTGGAGCTGGGCAGCTTTAGCTGGGATGCAGAACACCAGCAAACTGATTTGCCTGCTGGGTTTTGGGCCAGGTTGCTGCAGCCCAAGGGCACAGGGCAGAAATGAGGAGGATTTCCGTACAGGTAAATATGTCCAGAAGTGCAGGTGCTTCACGGAATTAGAGATTTGTGCTTTTTGCACATCTGAAGCGGTACTTTTCTTGTCACCAACCAAGAAAGGGCAGCAGACCCCCAAAAAGAGCATCCCAAGGTGGTTCTATGGGTGCACCCTGTTGGGGTCCAGGACATCCCTCTGGCTGCCCTGCCTGTCTCCAGACCCTGGCAGGGGGCTCAGGGACCCTGGCATGAAGTCAAAAACACCTGTGGCTTCGATTTAGCCCGTGGGAAAAGCCGTCAATTTTGTATGAGGAATTACAAGTCACAAGGGTTTGAGTAGTGTGGTATTTGAATTAACAGGGTGGAAAATAGAATTTTGGGGTTTTTAAGATAAGGGGTTCAGGGGACAAGATGGAGGGATTTGTGTGTGTCCTGACCTTGGTTCCTGTTGTTCTTGCCCTCCATGTCTTGCTGTGCTGGTGACGCTTTTCTATTGGTTTAAGGTAGAGACCCACTGTCCAACATAGATCTTAGGTATTGGTACAGGAGCTGTAAACATGGCACACGTAGTTTTGAGTGTATAATGTGGGAGCTGCCTGAGGCTCGGGGCAGATGGCCATGGCCTCCTTGCTGGGCAGAGCTGGGCAGGTCAGAGAAATAATGTTTACAGATAAGGAGAAATAAACAACGTTGAAGAAGCAATCGGACTCATTCCAGGCTCCTTCTTTGGCTGCTTTGGGCTAGGGAGAAAAGACTCTTTCCAATCTCAGGGTCACCCTGACCTTCAGAACCCCGAGGGAAATCGACACACCCCGGTAAAGCTGCGCGCAGACCACGTTGTGCCAGCGCAGCCAGACATGGAGGAGACCTCAGGTGTTCAGGCAGTGTTTTATTACACAATGCATTTATACAGAGATGTACAGGGGTGCCTTTCCATCAGAACGGCAGCCACGTTCACCCTCAGCTGCGGCCATCACCAGCAGCTTCATCTCCTGCTGAACTGAGGCAGGGGGGGTGGCACCTTGATGTCTTGGCCTTTTTCCAGTTTCTTCTCGCAGTCCACGAGGTAATTGACCCCGTCGATGACAATCTGGACTAGTTCCACCTACAACAAGAAGAAAAAATGTGTAGTAACAGAGGGTTCAGCTCATCTGTTAATAGAGGAGTTGGCTTGTGCTGTCACCAGATTGGGCAAAGCTGAAAGTGAGGAGGGTCACAGACATCACACCTCCTCTGGCTCAGGGACTACAGGTTGTGCAAAGCCACAGTAATTCCCTTCTCCTCTTTGCCCTGAGCAGAGGAAACTTTCAATTAGGTCCCTAAAGTCATTTCCACCAAACTGTGCTCCCACAGGAACAAACCAACCGGGCAAAAGTCCCTGTATGAAGTGTTCAGGTGGGAGCTGAGGGACCTGTTTCAAACATGACCCCGAGAGGGTGCAGGGTGTTGCTGAGCAGGGACGCCTGTCCCAGAGTGTTCCCCACACTGCACTGAAACAGAGATTTTTAGAGTTAGGTTAACAAAATGAATTAAGCATTTATAATTTAGCTTGTAGAGTTATTTGTTGAATTTTAAGCTTTTACTTAAGGAAACCTCTGCCTGATGCAAAGGGCATAGGAAAATGCAAATTTCTAGAGCTTCTTGCATAAAGAACAATACCAGAGGAGGCAAAGAACCCAGATAAAGAAGCTCCTCTGTCTCCAAGCCCATCAGGACTGACAGACCTACTCAGATAAGCACCAAAGGACCAAAAGCGCACGCGCAGAGAGGAAAAGTTCAAAAGTTCAATCATGAGGAAGACCAAAATCTTCAGCCTCAGGTCTCAGGTCCACTGAGAGACCCCCGTACGACCACCACAGCAAACCAGGCGTGCCCAGAAGGGCGTGGACTCATTTAGCATGAGAGGCGAGGACAGGCGGGGCCAGGGGTTGAATGTGCATGAAAAAGTTGTGCAGTGTATTGCATATGGAACAGCTTTGGGAATAAAGGTGTGGGTCAGACTGAGGCTCGGGGCACAAGTTTTGGAGAGCTGTCTCACCTGTGATGGGTGCTGGCATACAGACCCACTTCATAACTACCCCAAGTTATGGAGTCTATTTATTTATTCCACGTATTGCTTCAGCACGAGGGTGAGGACACCAGGGCAGCTGTGCTGTGAGTGATCAGCCCTGCCAGGCAGTGCTTGGTGGAGCACTAAAGTCCTTGCTGTGTCCCCCCAGCTCCCAAGCCCGAAACACCCCATGCTTGCAGGAACCTTTGTGTGAGCACGGAGACATGGAAGGAATTGGGAGGGATGCTGGTGCAAGGAGAGCACGAAGGAGCCTTGCTGCCCTGGTTCACACCAGCCCTGAATGCTGCTGGGGGCTCAGGGTGGTGTCCCTGATGTGGCTGGCACTGGGAGGAGGGCAGGGCAACCAGGGGCATTCACAGTGCCTGAGGGGGCTCATCAAAGCCCAGCTGTGCCCGTTCCCTGCAGATGGCCATGGCCCTGTGGGGTGGTCCCACAGCCGTGGGGAGCAGCCTCTCTGTCCTAGCACACAGCTCAGGACTCATCTGCACCCAGCACTCCTTTGCTCCCCGCTCCTCAGTTAATGCCTTGGGATTTAGGTTTTATATTTTTCAGACGCTGTACTGCTTTAGTGTATAATTCTAAACTCCACACCCTGCCAGCTGCTGTTCTCCTGCTTTATTCAGACAAAACAATTCCTCTCTAGGCCTGAAAATCAAGGACACTGTATTGCCTCAGATGCAAACAACAGTGAATTGAGGGGGGGAATGCTTGGAGAAAATTACTTAATTACCTGAAGCTGGAGTTGGAGGATTAACCCCTGATATGCAAATGGACCAAACTTTTAACTCTATGAAAAACTTGTGACCATTGTCCATCTTGGGTGCAGCCTCTGGGAGGCTTTTGATAGCCCAAGCTGTACCTATTGAAGGCCTTTAATAAACACCAAGCTTTTATTCTCTTAATCTTGTCTAGCCCCTGTTCTCGGCAGCCACTCCAAGGCATCAGAGTGACACTGCCAGGGGTGGGATTTGCTCCAGGCCCAGAGCAGCACCAAAATTCATAATTCTGTATGTCAGGGGTGGTGGTGTCTTCGTAACCTGTTTCAAAATTGCTGGAGAATAAAAGGGGCCTTGTCCCCAGCAGACAGGTGACATTTAAGGACCACAGACCCTGTGGCACTGTGAGGCAGCAAGATAAAGCTGGTATTTCTTAATCTCCATGAAATGGTTCATTAGCAACCTTTTAATGACTGGCTTGTTAAAACCAAGTGTGAAGACTAACTCCCATTGTCTCTTTATTGTGACAGTTGCTGATTTTCAAGGGATTTGTTTTTACTATAAGGCATTTCAGTGGCTTAGCAGTTTATTGTATTGTCTTTTACAGACTAAGTGTGTTGGGAAGTCAGAGGTCTGAATTTGCAGCCTCCGTAAGAAACAAATTTCATATTAAGTTTGCATTGACCAGTAACTGAAACAGAGCAGGAATACAAACAGTTTTATCTTGCACCTTTGGGAACATAATTCAGTTCTGCAAACACATTTACCACATAGTGGCATTTATTTAATTATGTACTGGAAAGAAATTTATCCTATAATAAAACTTTTCATATCCACTTGAGTATGTCTTGTCTTATTTAGATTTCAGAATCTCCAGGGTAGGGTTTGTGTCTTATCTGTTGCCTTAATCCTTTGTAGGAGGCATCACTGACTTCAGTGGAACTCTTCATATAAGCAAAAATTTGTAGGCTTAGGCTGTCTGTCAGCAGGACTCAATTCATCATGCTGTGTAATCCTTTTTTTTTATTATTAATGTTACTTTAATATAAAACACACATGAGATGATGTCTCAGGTGTCAATAGATGTGTTTGTCACAGGCTGTTTTGGCAAATAATACAGCTTATTAGTATTTCACTCTTACTCACTTTGTTTCCTGTTACTTATTTCATTCTGGATCCAAGGGAACACAGGTGCCTACATCAAACTTCGATGTTTAAGATTTCCAGACATCTGTCCCTGGCTGTGGGGACATTCAGAGGCATGTCTGGATCAGAGAGCACAGGTCACCTGGCTGGGCTGGAAGGGAAGGCACTGTGGGCTGGGTTAACGTTGTTGTCACCCAGGTGCATTACCCCAGGGTTATATTTCTGTTATGAAAACCCACCCAGAATGAGGCTGGCCCCAGGTCTTGGGCTGCAGCACCAGGACCAGCCTGCATCCATATCCAGCCTGCCACAGCCATGGGGTTTGGCCCAGTCAGAGCTGTGGGAGGAGGCTGCAGCTCCTGGCCAGGGCTGTTTCTCCCCATCCTCATTAGCTGTGCTCTTAGGAACTGCTCTGGCTCATGAAATCATTGAGTGTGAAGCTGGAACGAGGTGTGGGACCGGAGCTGCCAGGAGGGCAGCAGCTGCTCCAGGCTGCAGGGTCATTTCCACGCTCTGGCACTACAAATGTTCCTTCTCACTGAAATGGCTTTGCAGCAAATGTCCGGGGTGCACCCATCTGCTACAGCCTGTGCCCTACGGGGAAGGCTCGGGGCTCACGATTCAATCTTTGCCCTGATTTCAATCCCTGATTTAAATGCATGTCTTAGGTTGCAAAGCAAGATGTAAGCAGAAGTGTGTATTCCATCACTGTGTTAAAACCAGGTGGGGCCGTTTTTTCTTTATGTCTTCCACAACCTGTCCACCCTCCAGGAGATATCTTCTGTTCATGGGCTATTGATTATTAATTATCTTCTGATCATGGGCCATTAATTATTAATTATCTTCTGTTAATGGGCGATTAATTATTAATTATCTCCTGTTCATGGTCATTGAGTGTCCCTGCATGGCTGATAAAATTCCATCATCCCATGGGGAGACGCTCTGCCCAGGGGGAGGAGCCAAGCATTCCTACCTGGATACAATCTGAGCTTTGGGACACCACAGCAGCCTTTGCCCACTGCATTCCCAGAGGAGCAGCTTTCTGCCCCACTGCATTCCCAGAGGGAGCCCAGGCCCATCCACACCAGCCCTGGAGCTCCAGAGGAAAACTCCAGCCTTGTCCAGGATCCTGCTCCAGCAGAAGCACAGCTGGCACTGCAGGAGGGCTGAGCCCCATGGAATGGGACTGCTGCCACCACCCTGACCCACAGCCTGCCAGGGCCTGCTCTGACTCTGGCACTGGTTTGTTTGTACTATTGCATTTATATTTTAATTTTCCTAGTAAAGAACTGTTATTCCTACTCCCATACCTTTGCCTTGAGAGCCCCTTAATGTGAAAATTACAATAATTGGGGGGGGTTTACATTTTCCATTTCACATGAGGCTCCTTCCTTCCTCAGCAGACACCTGGCTTTTCACACCAAGACAACACAGCTCTCTTGTCTGAGAGCCACAGAGGAGATCTGAAAACAGCCCCAGCTCCTCAGTCACCATGGGGTGGAAGCCTTGTGCTGCTGTGTAACCGTGGAGGAGGTGTGTGGCTCAGTAGTGAGAGGAACACAACACCCTTCACCATGCCTTGCTTTAGTGCCTCAGTCCCTGGGTGGGTTAGGACTCCGTGCCTGCTTCCTTACATCACCTGCATACCCTCATGGAGATCCTCAGCACGTGGCCATAATTTGTGCAGCTTGCTCAGGGTTGGGTTTGTTCACTGCCAGGACAGGAGCACCTAACAAGCTCTTCATGAACGTTAAAAGTTTTCCTTTCAGTGAGCATTTCCACTGGTCCAGATTCATGAGGAGTAAAAACTGCCAAGGATCCACTGAGGCCAGCAGAGGGAAACTGGCCCATGTCAGTACAGATCTGAACTAAAAAGCAAGGGGAAAACAGAGAAGGGAACCCCAAAAAGAGCAGTTTACCTCTGAGCGACCGAGGCGGTCCAGGTTGGAGATGTCATAGATGTCAGCCACAGCTGCCGTGTCCACCCCGCCGGTGCCACGCTTCTGCAGGCGCAGGTTCTCCAGGATTTTGGAGAACCTGGGGTCCTGCCAGTGAAATAGAGATTTTTTTTGTTAGCTTAATTTAACAAAATGAATTAAGCATTTATAATTTAGCTTGCAGAGTTATGCGTTGAATTTTAAGCTTTTACTTAAGGAAACCTCTGCCTGGTACAAAGGGCGTAGGAAAATGCAACTTTCTGAAGCTTCTTGCATAAAGAACAATACTAAGGGATGCAAAGAACCCAGATAAAGAAGCTCCTCTCTCTACAAGCCCATCAGGACTGACAGACCTACTCAGATAAGCACCAAAGGACCAAAAGCGCACGCGCAGAGAGGAAAAGTTCAAAAGTTCAATCATGAGGTAGACTAAAATCTTCAGCCTCAGGACCACCAAGAGACCCCCGTACGACCACCACAGCAAACCACGCGTGCCCAGAAGGGCGTGGACTCATTTAGCATGAGAGGCGAGGACAGGCGGGGCCAGGGGTTGAATATGCATGAGAAAGTTGTGCAATGTATTGCACATGGAACAGCTTTGGGAATAAAGGTGTGGGTCAGACTGAGGCTCGGGGCACAAGTTTTGGAGAGATAGCTCACCGGTGCCGGGCGCTGACATACAGACCCACTTCATAACGACCCCAGGCTGTGGGGGCTGTTTATTTATTCCGCTTCAGCAGGAGGAACAGCGTTGAGCTTCCTGCCTTCCACTGCATGCACTGGGCAGAGCCACTGCCATGCTGTGATCCTCACGGCACTGCCACAGGGACAGGCAGAGGTGGAGGGTTTTCTCACTCCTTGGGTTACAGCCCCTCTTTGTGGCTTCCCGCCCCCCCGCCCCCCGCTAAGCAGATTGATTTCCATGACAAATACAGCAATTTGCAGCATTACAGCAAGCTCCTTCAGCCTATCCCCAGGACCTGGTTACACACATCCTTTTAACGTGCATTTGTCATAAGCTGTCATTTCTCCTCTGCTCCTTTACATCCCAGGAGAGCTGGCTTATGTCACATTTAAATTATGTCACATTTATGTCACTTTTGTCCCTTTTAAGTACCTTGCTGAGCCTGGGCAGCTTGACGTGGACTCCTGCACGAAGCCCCGTGCCCAGGTTGGAGGGACAGGTCAGCACGTAGCCCAGGCGCTCGTTCCACATGAACTCCCAGCCCCGCTCCTTGATCAGCCTTTCCACCTGGGTGGCAGCACAGGAACGAAACAAAAAGGGCAGCATTTACAAGGGTCCTGTCGTAAGGTGCCAGTGGAGTGGCAGGGATTTACACCCCGGTGCAGTCAGCTCTAGGTGTGATACAAATGTTTGCACTCCTCAGGCCCCAGGAGGATTTCTTCACCGCCCTCTCGTGACTGCTAATGTGGGAAATGGGTTTGTAGAAAATTCTCAGGGCCTGGCAGAAGGCCCCCACAGTGTGCAAACCTATGCAAACCTCGAGACAAGAAATGCTGGCTTAGGAATGCCATGGAACAGGAATAGGACAGACACTGCTGAGAGAGAGATGGAGCCAGAAACAAACTTCAAAAAGTGGAGTCACAAATAAGACTGGATACTTTGGAGAGACAGAGCTATGAAAGGTGCATTGTAGTGGGACCCACGAGGGGTAATTTTAGATTATTGGCCTTAAGGCACAGACAGCATGGTGAGCAGAAAGCTGACAGGCCAGGAAACACTTAGAGTGTTTTGTAATTAGGAAATGGTAACTTCTGATTGTGATGGTGTGAATTATAACACCTGCATTGTCTCACCCTTCTCAAGAGACTGAAAATGGAATAAGTTTTTAAAACGCCTCTCAGCTGCCCCATCTCTGGGTCAGAAAAAAGTATAATCCAAGAAATCATCTTGCAGACTCTTGGTCACTTCACCAGAGAACTCCCTGTCGTGGAGTTTTGGTAAAGCCTTGGCCCATGGAGCCACATCTTCACTTCAGAGTTGTGGCTTTTGCCATCTGTTTATAACTCATTAATTTTTGGACAGGTTTGCAACACAGGACTCCAAAGGACTCAAACACTACAAAGCAAACAGAAGGAGCTGAGCCTGAGTTTTGTGTAGTTTTCTAGCTGATGCCATGACTCCTGGAAGAGAACATTTGGCCTCTAAGTGCCACGCTTCCATTATAAGGAGACGACACAGCTTTTAGATAAGACTCCTCATTTACAGGTCTCTGACCAGAATTGACAGGAGAGTGAAATAATTACCAGCAGGAAAATCACAATGGTCTACTGCCCTCTGAACAACCTGGTGCTCTGTTCACTCGTCTGTGCTTGGGCAAACCCAACACAATTTCAGCTGAGTTCTCATCTCCCCCTGAGGAGAACTGGATGCATAAAACCAGCTCATGCTCACAAGACTCCTATGAATATTGCTGAATACTTCAGGTCTGCAGGAGGATACAGAATAAATTACTCTCCCGAGATGATTTCTGTGTTTTTTGAGGGCAACGCAATGGGCGGTGGGAAACCAGACCTGATTTGCTGCCCCAGGGACCTGCTGAGGGCACAGCTCCCAAAGCTGCCGCACCACTTCCCACATCCATGTCCAGAGCCTGGCATGAGCTCAGCTCAACAGCAGAGGCAAAGCTGGGAACAGCACCTGGGGGCCGTGTCACCTGGGCCACCACCTGTGCGCTGCTGAGTCTCACAGGTGTGCCTGGAAACCCACCCTGGGAACTCTCAGTGACCACCTTGGTGCCAAGCACAGCATAAATCAGATGGATTTGTTTTTCTGTGCCCCAAAACCCACCGCAAGCCCTAACGCTAACCCAAACCATTCCAGGGTTCCCTGGTATTACCTGTGGGGCACAATGAAGTTGTATTTCTCTGGTAAATCAACTTTTTTTTTTTTTTGTGCCAGAGCAGGGGCTGCACTGGGTCCAGACCCAACCTGAGTCATACCTGAACTGTCTGGGCAAAACTGTTTTAACCCACACCCTGTCCCAGGAAGCCTTTCTTATCACTGTGATTAGCTATACCAAAACAATACCCAGGAGCCCTGAGTACCAGTTCCTAGCATTTTAATCACAAATCCCCGTTTCTCCCCAAAATAGTGGGTCCTAAACCCTGAGTCCTGCGCACAACCTCAGCAGCCTCCACTCTGCTCCCAGCCTCAGAAATAAGAACCAGGAGGATGGGCCAAATAAAGTCCTCAATCAAGCAAATCAGACAACGCAAATAAAGTGCTTCATTTATTATTTCCCACTGTCTGCAATGGCAAAAAAAAAAAAAAATTATTTATTTTTCCCTACAACTCAGCTAGCAATCTGCCCATATTTTCTGCTTTAGCTGTGTTGCTGTGGGTTGTTGTGTGGACTGATGTGACTTCATTTCACTGCCCCTGGAGATGTCAGCTCGGTGGGAACCACGGTAAGCAGGGGTGACAGCAGTGAACAAACAGGAATAATGAACTCACTGAGACACTACCTCTTTTAATCCACGGCAGAACCTTTCGAAGACACGTTTCATGTTGCCACCCTTCTCCATTGAGATCACCCTGGTGTGGTCCTCCTCATTAATCCAAATGAGAAATGTCTTCTCATTGTTGTGCCTAGTCAAGAGGGGAGGAAAAAAAAAATTTAGTATCTTTAAAAAGGCAAGTCCTGAGAAACAATTCTCAGCTTCCTTAGTTTTATCACAGCCTTTCCAAGCAGGAGAGATGTTAAACATTCATAATCAAACTGCTGTCTGGAGTGAGGGACTGGGGCTGGTTCCAGCTCTGGATCCTTCATGCCTATGGCATTGCAGGGCCTCTTGGGCACAGTGTGAGGAGAGTTTTCTGGTCACATCATGCTGCTGTGGTCCTCTAATGCTTTTTCTCTTCAAGCCAGGTCTTATAAGCTCTCAGAGGTAAGCATTATACCTTTGATAGCTCAGCTACCTCAGGTGGCATAAAAGAAGCAGGATGGCTCCTGTGACAGTGTTGGAAACAAAAAGTTTTAATAAAAGGCAAAATAAAAAAGCTCTTTACAGAGAAAAACTGAGCCAGGGCAAGAGGTTCTTGCTCCTGCTAAAACACTTCACAAAAGCGATTAACTCTTTTGTTCTCTTCTTTTTCTAGGGAATTGCCTAGGTGGGACTTTTTGGCTCCTGTCCAATTGGATGTCCTTAAGTTTGAGGTGAAGTCCCCAAGGTCCTCTGAGGTGTCTTTTAACCAAACCGAGGAAAGAAACTTCTGGGCTTTTTTCCTTTTTAAGGAGACAAAGGGTAACTTGTTTACTCCCTCAACAGGGGGCACATTCCTGCAGTCCTCCATCAGGAGCACAGCTGGGGATGCAGCCAAGGGAGAAGCCAAGCTCTGCCCCCTCTGTCCTCAGGGAAGGGTTCTACTGCTCTCAGAAAACCCAAACACCTGCATGCTGCTGGGAGCCAAGTAATGTGTGCTTACTTAATGTTGTTCTCCCCTGCCTCAGTGTCCCTGGGAGCACTGGGTGTCTGCATCCCTCAAGGGATGTGTCTGGGATCCCTCAGTGACCCTGCCAGAAAGGACAGAGCCCCTGAGAAACCCACTCCTGCCCCAGACAGGCAGTCAGGGCTGGCTTTGTGAAGTTCTCCTGGCTTTTTCTCTGCTTGGCGAGTCTCCTACTACTGCCTTCCTACAGCACGTAGGTGGTGATGGTGGGATCAGACTCATTTGTGCCAGCAGTGAAATATCACCAGGTTTAAGACACATGAAAGGGAAAGCCCAAGGTCGCCGAGAGCCTGAATTTCAGCTGGTCTTTTGCAGCGTCTCCTTTTTTTTTTTGCAGCTGGAGCTGGCCAGTGCAATGCTGAGCAGGTGTAAACATCCTGTGCCCTGACGCTGGGGTCAGGCCAGGTCCAGGCACCTCCTCCTCAGTCATGCACTAATGCTGAGGGAGGGTTTTATAAATAGCCTGAGCTTGGCCTAACTCACCTCCCCTTTTAGTTCAGCGAGTGTCCCCACTGCTGCCAGGACCGTGCATTTAAACTGTGCCATTGCTGACAGTGCTGTTGGTGGAAATGGTCCTGCAGCCCATGACAAGGACAGGGTGGAAATCATCAAAAGCAGAATTATTTCCACAATGTGCACACTTTTTGATAACAATTTTTTTGCAAGAGAAAGGCAGATTTTCAATATGTGGCTTACAGAAGTACTTTCCAATCACACTAATTTTTTTTTTTTCATTCCCCGTGATATGCCACATGTAAAAGAAGCCAAAACCCAGGTCTGTTTTTTTTTCAGGAAATCCCTGGATAGTAATTATGCTACTGGTACTTCTGTTTGTTTGTAGAGACAATGAATGGGTGTCCCAAGCTTTATCCTTTTCCTCTTCCTCAGACTTCACTGGGGACTAAAGAATCTGCACCTTGTTGAATCTCACAGGAAGCTTGTTGAAATTAAAAAAAATCCTCACAGTTTTCCAGCAGGTCACTGGGTTTGGGGGTGACCAGGTTTCACACTAGGCAGTTCCTCAGAATGCTTTTTGCCTGTTTTTTCAGGGTCAAAGCACCTGGCAATGCCTGCAGTGCAGCAGGCTGGATGCAGATGCTGTGCACTGCGCAGCTGCCCCATCCTCTGCCGTTGGTTTGGGCGCTCATCTCAGAGCTGTCACCCCTTCATCTGCACAGCAGATGTTGCATTTGGGCCCGATACCAAGTGTGTTGTTGTGGCAGGCACATCCTTCTCTCTCTCAGGATTTTTTCACAGAGGAGCGCAGAGAGAAGAAAGAGAAAACAATTTCTATTCCTGCTCCTTGTTTTTCCCATGTGGAATGTGTCTGGAGAATTGTTTCCCTGGGGAGATTGCTTGGTTGGATTCTGGTGAGGATTGTTTGGGCCTGGTGGCCAATCCAACCCACCTGTGGCTGCACTCTCAGAGAGGGTCATCAGTTGTGAGTTAGTTAGATATGGTGTTAGAACAAGTAGGTTTGTAGTTTTAGCATCTCCTTTTTAAGTAGTATATTAATGTATTATAGCATAGTTATAATAAAGAAATTATTCACCCTTCTGAACTGATGCTGGACATCAACATTTCTTCCCTGTCTCCTTTTCATCCAGCTCATTTGGAAGGAAAGGGGTGCTGCTTTCAGCATGGGAATTAAAACCTTTCTCTTTTTGAAGGAAACTGGACATGCTGTGAGTGCGGGGCCAGAGTGCTCGCAGGGTTAGCACAAGCAAGGAGGTTTGTAAGGTGATCTTTGGGCAGGACACAGGACCCTGCAGGACACACAACCTACCAGATCCCTCTGGCGTCCGGCCAGTCACGGGCCATCCCAGCACATGTCAGCAGAGGGGACACGGGCTTGTCGAAGAGAAAGTGATCCTGGGCACCAGGACAGGGCCAAAGAGACAGAGAAAACAGAACAAAACTCCAGTTTAGCCAGGAAGCACCATAACGCTGTACATGTTTTGTGAAGGCAGTGGAAGCACAAGGAAATCACACAGTACAGCCTGGGAACCTGGTTCCTTTGCTGGAAACTAAAATCTCTTTACTCTGATTTTCTTAACTCTCGCAGATGCTCGCTGACACGTTTTGCCAAAAACATTTTTCAGATGCAGGGAGGGATGGGTGCTGGGGCCTGAGTCCATGTGGACACACCAAAGGATGCTCTGGAGGACCTGGCTCCAGAGGTCTCCTCTGCACTCAGACACATTTCAGCATAGGAGAAGTCAATGAGTTCTTAAAGACTGGGGAAAAAAAATAACAAAGGCCAAACAAAAAAAAAAAGTGCTAGTTCTGAAAATATACTTCTCCAGCATGGAGATTTAGATATTTATTCTGAGCGTGAACTCAAGGTAGGAATTGAATCAATGCTAATCTCAACCTTTTAGAATCACAGGCTTGTTATGCTCCTTAACAGAGATGCTATTTGTGACTCAATAAATGTAGCATATGCTGTGCCACCAACTTGCCCCATGCCTAATAGTTTAGAATTTTTAAAGCAATTGCTTTGGGTTTTTTTTCCCTCCAAAGAAAATAAGTATTTTACATCGATTTTCATGTGTGTGCTAAAAAACTATTATTTCTTAATTCCTTGAACACTGCCATATCAAATGTTGATGGATTTTTGCTGTTGTTGGTTTTATTCTTTTTCTTTTTAAACCTAGAGCTTAACTAGAAATAGTGAGGCAATCTATCCAGAAGGCATATGACAGTGTAGGCACATTGATGTGCTTTACATCATTTTTCCCTTAATGAAGAATATAATAATTATTATTATATTCTTTATTTCACCCAGCTTTTAATCTTTGAATGCTTTGTAATGGACACAGTGCCTGCAGAACTCCAGCCATGCAGGAAGAAAAGGTGTAGAGTTCTCTTTATTCTTCAAAGGGACACCAAATTTCCTTCCTCAGCTTGCTCCACTTGACACTTTGCTTGAAAGAGAAATCCCCCTTTTTGCAAGAAAAAAGCTGTTACCTTTCCTCATGAGCTTATGGCCCAAATCTGCAAAGCACCAAATGCCTTCTGTGCTGAGTGCAATTCAAGTAGCACTGTTTTATCTCACTGAAATAAACTTTGATCTTACAGAGCTGAAATGGTGCCTCTAGAAGCTGGCAGGAAGCCTGATCCCACAGAGGTGCCAGGTCCTGAGGTGCTGGAGGGGTAAGCAGTGGTGTGAGGTAAGGAATGAATCTCAGGTTACAACATCAGTGCCTGATGCCTACAAATTTACATTATCATGAAACAAAACAAAACGAGGTGAAATGCTGAATCAGTGAAGCCTATTCCACTTCCCCCAGGATTTAGCCTTAAACCATGAAGGAATTACATTTTCCACGCTCCTGTTTCAACCTCTACTTCCTGAGGTGCTGTCTCCTGCTGAAAATAAAACCTGCAACAGGCCATCAACATCTCGTCAATAAACATATTACCAGGGACATTCAATTAAAAAAGTTACTGACCTTACATAAATTCTTAACTCCTGGTTAATCCAGACACCCTGTTCCAGGGTTATAAATAGTTACCTTACTTCATCAGCTCCCCTTTGGTTGATGTTATGGAATAATGTGCCATGAGTATAGCTAAGAGGGTACAGCCACTCCTTTGGGTACTTAAAATGCACATTCAAGCTTTGTTTGACATGTCACATGCTGTGACAAAATCCATGATGAAAATCCTTGTGTTTCCATCTGTGTGACAACGAAAACTCTTGTTATGGGCCTGGCCCTTCAATTCCTTGAACACAATGACAGGACTGGGAAAAGGTCACCTGTGTGCAATAGGCTACGGCCACTTTAGGGGAAATTAGAATTAGCATAGTGTTCACTCATGAAATTGCAGCCAAATTTTGGGAAATTGGAATTAGTGTTATTCTGATATAAAAAAAAAATCACAGGCAAAGCTCCCCACCCCCACAGAACGCAACACAGATACCATGTAATGCCTATCTCAGTGTAATGCTTTTAGTTAGAATGGTTAATATAGAAAGAATCGCCGTTTGCTCAAGGAGATGACCAAGGAAAAGTCCTGAATTGACCTGCTTGCTCATCCAGAGAGGTGGCACCAGCCACGTGGATTTGATTTGACACTGGCCTCACTCTCTGGAATATAAATCCTCGCCTCAGACCTGCACAGTGGTGTACTTAACAGAAGCAGCGACCCGGGGTGGCTCGCTATGCCATTAAAAACACTGGCAGGCCATTAAGCACAGGTTAATGATGCGGTTATCCTGCCAGGCTCTCTGCAGGGAAGCGCGTTCCCGCGGGCAAGACGGGGGATTAAGCCAAAGCCGAGCCTGTGCGGGCGCTGCCGGGGCGCGACTCACATCGATCAGCTGCTGCTGCTCCCGCTCGGTCATGCTGGTCAGGCTGTAGTACTTGCCGGACAGGTCGCCGCGCAGGCCGGAGAGCGCGGTGACCACGACGTTCTCCACCTCCCTGCGCTCGGCGCGGGTGCAGGCGGGCGGCAGGCTCAGCCCGCGGATGCTGCGCCCGGTGCGCACCCGCGACGAGAGCACGTAGCGCTCGTCGAACTGCCCGTGGGTGATCTGTGGTGGGAAACCGACCACGGGACATTAATTCTGAAGAATTAAGAATTTTAGGAAAGTTAAGATGATGGTTAAATTAGACGTTGCTGAGTTAGTGGAAAGTAAGAGTTACTGCTCGTAGTTAGCAGTAGCCGGATCTTAGACAAGATATCCAGGATCTAGTAACTCATTGCTTGTCAACTTTATGTTTGGGTAGCTGTGCTTATCACGTAAAACAGAATGTGATAAACAAGATTTCAGGGACACAAAAACAGTTGCAAACTTCCCATACTTGAGGAATCCATTGAACACAGGAAAAGCACAAGGATTCATTTGTCACCTATGCATTGAAAAGGTAGAAAGGTCAGAACGAGGAAGACTTACTTTACTTCCTCATTTTGGAGACCCCTCCCCAAAATGGACCCCCGACTCATTTCAGGGAACAAAACTACGCATGCTTAATAGCCTTTTTGCCAATTAGCATACGAAGGGAGCAGAGGAGGTGACAGGGATATGAATATGCATTCATATTTTGTGTATTCAAAACTTCTGTAAATAAAAGGGCTTTGTAAGACTGTGACTTCTGCAGTGGGCTTTAGGGAGTTATCCCACGTGTTGCCCGACCATTGTAATAAACACACACTTTCTAACTTTAAACTGTTAGAGAGGTTTTGTCTGTCTCAGTTGGATATTGATATTAGATCGATGTTCATATTTCAGTAAATCAACCGGATTGTAATATATGGCTTAGAATAAATTCGTGCTCAGGACTAAAAAATACAGTATCCTTATGTAATATATGTTATAAAATAATTCGTGCTAAATGAAATTAAAAACCTCAGCATTTTGTGTGCTAAAGCCAGTGTCGGGCAACAAGCAAGCTAAGTGATAGAAATTCCAAACACCAGGAAGACACTGTCCCCAGAGATGTACATTCCAAAGGATTTTTTGTCTGACAAGACCCCAGATGGAGGCATTTTTGATAGGCATCAGCAGCAGCAACAGACTAAGTGATAAAGATCCAAACACCAAGGAGACACTGCCTCCAGAAATGTATATTCCGAGTGACTTCTCTCGTCTGACTAGACCCCTGCAGGAGGAATTCTGATAGGCATCATCAGAAGCTTATCCTGGAAATGTTCACCTGACAGGATTCCAGCAATTTTCCACCGTTTCCGGGAAAACACAATAATATGCTAAAGAAGACCCCCTTCCAAGCCCCAGAAACTGTATAAAAATGGACCCCTTAGAACTGACCCTCAGAGACCCACGGGGACTTTGGTGTGATAGAGGCCAAGTCCTAAGTCTCCCCAACACTCATCGCCTGGCTCAGAGTGGAATCACTTGTGGCCCCTTTTTTTTTTTTTTTTTTTCTTAATTTATACTTTGATAATGTAATCAATTTCTTTAATTATTAAATCGGAGCATTATAACACCTTTTAAATGGAACCAAGTGACGGGGAAAAAGCAATATACACAGGATGAATTCCTGCCTCGAAAGATGGTTATTCTGAAGGATTATTCTATCCAGAAGATATGCCTTGAATGATAAGATGAATATTCGTCGCCAGAACACGATATTTGAGGGGATTACTGTCTAACAGGATTTCAGCAATCAGAGCATTCTGGGAAAACCTCCCGGAAGCACCACAAGAAAAGAACAAGCATTGATACATGAAAAAGGACAAAAGGAAACTGGAGGGCCCTCCCAGAATCCTGCTAAGTCTGGAAACAGTATAAAAAGACCCTGTGAAATCAGTACCTTGTGAACTGCCAGGGTACAGTGCTGCATAGTGAGACAGAGTGAAAATTTGACACGGTAGAAATCCATGTGGATTTAGGTGAAATGTGCCGCTTTGAGCTTGCTAGCGTAAGTAAAATCTGTTGTTTAGTCTGGTAGCTTTGCAACACTAATAAAACTGCCCCAGCTGGGGAGAAAGAATGCGAATTTCCAAGCTGAAGAGAAAAGAGATAAGAAAGACTCCTCAGACCTTGAAACAGGGCAGAGTGACCCAGGAGTTCTTTCTGTACTTTCTGACAAAAAACTGGGTACAAGTGTAACTATCTGCAAGTGTAACGGGAAATCAGCAGAATGAATATACATGAACCTATTGCAAAACTCTATGAATATGTAAATTAGTAAGGGTAATAAAAAAGGATCAGGAGTCCTCAGGGGCACTCATGTCCTTTGAAGGGGAACGATCCCTCACATGTGCCCAGCGCTGTAATAAACATACCGTCCCTACAAATCTTCATTGGAATTGTGGGGTTTTGATTTTTCGTCTGTGTTTCAATAGTCCAGACCCAGCTCACCCAGCACCAATCACCTGGCTCAGTGCTGATTTGCCTGTGGCTTTTCCAATTTTATTTTGATTTGTTTTAATAAATTCCTTTAATTATTAAATTGACTGATTCATTTATAACAGGATAACAACTGGCTTTCGCATTTATGTATTAGCCTGTGCACGTCGTGATTATAAGTATTTAGGAATAGTACCAATTATAACTCCTTTTAGCTGTGTGAAAAGTGTTTTTGTGAGTCGTGTCAGTTGGCAACGGAGCCAGCAAATACTTGTGTTAAAAACGGGACCACACTCCCAATACTAAAAGTGATTTCAGAACTTATTGTAATAAAAAGAAAGGCCTAAAGCAAGGGGGGAAGTGGGATGAGCAGGAGCATTCCCGTCAAGGAATCTGGCTCTTCTGAGCAGCGATGTTCCAGGTGGAGCAGCACAAATTCAGGGGGTCAGATGCCCTCTTTTTATCCTGTTTTCTGTCCCTTTGGACTGGTTTCTTTTTGGATCCTTCATTTGTGTGAAAATGCGTATTTTATGATTGGCTCTTTGCAAATATTAAATTATTAATTATTAAATATTTATATTAAATATTAAATATTAAAATATTAAATTGAATACTGTATTATGTATTATGAATAATGTATTACGGAGGGTTATTTTGTAATACTGTATTGATCCTTTTTAAGTAGTGTATTAAATATAGTTTTCGGTTACAACATAATGTTAAAATAGAAACTCTGTGATGTAAGATTTTTTTTAACTAGCTCAAGAAAGGGATGAGATAATCAAGAAACTCTTCACACAGAGATAACAGCGACAGGAAACCTGAAGAGTTACAGCCTCCTTATCAGAAAAGACAAACATCCTTCCACCTTCTCTCCTCTTTATGGAACCACCAGGATGAAGGGGAAGAAGCTGACAAAAAACAGAAAAATTCTTAATTTGCAAGGAATTTATGCACCATGTATGAGATATATGAATATGCAACAGGCTGTTGCTTTTAAGGGTTGTTCCTTTGTTCACAAGGCATTTTTTTGGCAGCTCAGTGCCCAAAAACACCTGGACATCCGAAATTCTTTGCTTTTTATTGTCTCCTAGTGTCCTAATCCTCACTGTCCAAATTTTTATTACTCTAATTTCATTACTATTTTTATAACTATTTTACTACTAATAAACTTTTAAAAATTTGAAAGACAAGTGATTGGTGTTTTTTCACAATTTGCATGAAGGTTTAAGGTGCTTGATTGGCCCATTACAGCTCTGTCCAGGCTGTTTCGCTTCGCGTGGGGGTGGTGCACTTTACTTAGGTGTATTATGTTGAGTACAGTATTTCTGACAACTACCCCTTTAAATCCCTTTTCCCATAACCAAACCAACACATGCTTAACAACTATCAACTATTTCACAACAGTTTCTAGCCTATTTTTTAACACTTGGATCTGCTGTGTCGAAAGTGGGCGCGTTCCCTGGGATAGCTACAAAGAAGCTTTGAAACTTTCTGGCCAAATAGCCAAATAAAGCATCGAAATAGAAGAAGCCCAGTAGAGTAAAAGAGATGAGGTAGCCAGATGACTGACACTTAGAATAAAATAGAGGAAGCTGTGGTAAAGCTGAAGGGATATTGCAACAAAATTACTAAAATGCTTATGAATAATAAAAAGCTTGTGTGTGCTGTTAGTGGAGTGGTGACACCCCAGCCACCCAGCATTGCTTGCTTGCCTTCTTTAAAATGGAAGATATAAAAATAAAATTCATTTTGGCTATCAAAATCTGATATCAGCTGCTTGCTAGTATAATATAATCTATCAGCCTAAGTGTGCACTGTGTTGCTGATAGAAATAGTAGTGTAATGAATATAATATCTATGTATCATTTATGGAAATGACGGTGTGATGAATGTACTGTGTTGCAGGCCTTAGCAAAACATAAGATGTGAAAAAGGCTTTTGTGCAACCAAAAACAGTGTAAGACCATCCACTGACCAACCTGTCCAAGTGATAGGATAACCCTGACACAAACCAGAGCACCGGAGCACAATTAGAGAATATCATGTTAAAATTAAGGAGGACAATTACAGAATAGCATGTTAAATGTAAGGAGGACATACTAAATCCTTATCAGAGGATGTGAAACAGCAGGATGGGAACACAAGAAGAAATAAAATATATTGCCCTGACAGCCAGGATGTCATGCAGATAAGCTGGAGTGTGAAGAAGTCAGGCAAAGGTGTTCCCAAAACATCAGAAAGTTCGGAAGAATGTTTGAATAATGCATGAAACACATGAATATGCATGTATAAACACATGTATAAACATAACACTGTCTGTGTACCTCAGTGTGTTCTTTGGCTGCTGGCTGGGATCATCCAGTGCTGGAAATATTGTCCTTTTTTTTTTCCTATTACTATTATTATTAAACTTTTAAAAACTCTAAGCAGTGAATTCTGTTTTTCACAGGTGTGTTACAAATGGCCATGGTGCAGTTGGCTTTTGCTACAGCTGGTTTTTGTTGGAATGCATGAGACAGAAGCTTGTCTGAGTTCCTCAGAGGGAGAGATAAATGCAGGGGCTGAATTAAAGCCTTTAGAGAAAATAAAATATATTAAGCCACATATATATGAAGTAGAAGTGTAAGTTTAAGTAAATAGAAGTATAAGTCTCAGTTTTAAATAAGTAGAAATACATTTTAAGTGCCTTAAGAAACTGTGCTTGCTAGTAAAGGCCCTAAGGCCTAGGTTTAAAGTTCAATAACTTAGTTCCAATCTTAAAAAAACATACCAGAACATTGCTTGCATTTCTAGGTAGAATAAAGGCATAGCAGAACCTTGCCACTAGAATAGATAGAGCTGTAGCATAAATAGACAAAAATTTTCACATAAATAGATAAACTTACACATAGTTTTCTAGGTAAGAACTGACACCACCTTCGTGCTACTTTTGCACATTAGAATTAAGTTTACATTGGTTTAGAAAGAATGTTTTGGAATCGTGTTTTTAGCTGATTGGATGTTCTTATGAATAAAAACACCCTGTATTGGGGTGTTTGGCATGAAGGGAAAAAGAAGAACCACAACAAGAAGCACAAGAAGAAAGAAGATGCAAAAAAGACTGCCTGCCTGCTGCTGCATCTTCTTCTCCTTCATCATCTTCATCATCACCAAGAAGAAAGAAGCCTGCTGCCTCTGCCCTGGACTCTGTGCCAGAGAACAGCCTTGCAGCTGCAGCTTTTGCTTGGGACTCTATGCCAGAAAGTTTTTAGCTTTTAACACCTTGAACTCCTTGCCTACGAGGCTGATGTACTCATGCAAAAAATAACTTTATAGCAACCAACAGCTGCTCGTGCCTCTTTGAAGACCCGAGGTCCAGCTAAAGCCCGACAGGTTTTAGTTATAAAACTGTAATTGTTTGCAGCTAACCATTGCAAGTTTTAAACTGCTTTTAGGTATGGTGAAATTTGTAAAAGGAGAAGCAAGGCTTTCTCAAGGTGTAAGCGGGCTTGCGTAAGGTGTGCTTTAAGGTATGTTTGATATTGCAAAATGTACATCCAGGACAGCATAAGCAGAGTGTTGGAGTCCAGTTCATCCCTCTGGCTGCCCTGGCTGTCTCCAGACCCTGGCAGGGGGCTCAGAGACCTTGGCATGAAGTCAGAAATACCCATGGCTTCGATTTTAGCCGGTGGGAGAGGCTGCCAACTCTGTATGAGGAATTACAAACCAAGAAGGTTCGAGTAGTATGACAGGTGAATTGATACAGGGTGGAAAAGCAGAATTTTGGGGTTTTTAGAATGTAATTCAGGGGTACTAGATGGAGGAATCTGGTGTGTCCTGGCCTTCTTCTCCTTCTCCTTGCCCTCCACGCCCTGGTGTGATGGTGACACTTTTCTGTTAGTTTAAGGCAGAGATTCACTGTCTAACATGGGTGGTGGGCATTGGCACAGATCTGTAAACATCCCACACGTAATTTTGAGTTTATCATGTGGGAGCAGCCCGAGGCAGAGGCAGACTGCCATGGCTTCTGTGCCAGGCAGAGCTCGGCAGGTCAGAGACAGAATGTTACAGACAAGGAGAAATAAACAGCCTTGAGAACTCGGCCTCACGCACTCCTGACCTCTTCTTCAGCTGCCGGGCTGGGGCACAGGGACTTTTACGATTTTGGGGTCATTCCAAGCAAGCAGACCCCAACAGCAGAGAAACAAAAACCATAAAAAGAGAAGTACCAAGCTCAAATTAGCATCAGAAGACCATCAGAAGACCACCCTAGGCTGCCAATGCCTGCAAATTACTGAATTGTGCAAAAACTGCAAAAATTTGAAGTGAGACTGTGGTTAACGAGCTCAGAATAAATCTGTGCAGTCATCCAAGGAAGGAACACAACTGTGACATTATAAAACACTGCAGACTAAAGAAGTAGGGGTGTAGTGGCTTTGCCAGGCACCCAGGCATCTTTTGCTTTATGTATTATCCCTTACTATCATTTATTAATCCCTTTTATTATAATTTATTAAACTTAAAAATTTTTAAAAGGTGAGCTTTGTTTCTCACAGTGCACACCCAGCACAGCCCTCAGGAGAACCCAAACCCCAGTGTGCAGGAGGAGGGGCAGCTCTCTGCCCAGCCCTGGCGTCCTCTCCACCAGGTCACAAACACCCAGGACACAGGGAGCCCTTCCAGGGCTTTGGGCACCAGGGGATGTTTTTAGCAGAAATGACTTTTTCTGGCTGAATGAACGTGTTGGACTAACCAGCTAGTCCTTCATGGTCCCCCAACATGCAGGAATACCCATGGCTTTTGGGAAATATGGATATGGGCAGAGGCAGAGGGCCAGGTAAGGGAGATCCTTTGGAAGAGGGCAGCTCAAAATGAGCTGAACCACTCTGCAGCTGAAGGAAATGAAGGAAAGTATTTCCTATGAAGGAAAGACTGAGCTGCACTGCAAGGTTTGACCACGTGTATGTGGGGATACAGGATTCAACTCCTGCTTTCACTCCATGCCTTAGAGCCATGCTAATCTGAGGAATCCCAGCCCAAGGAATTCCACACACACCAATATTCCAACTGAAATCTCTGTACAAAGCTCTGTAGCATGGGGAATAAGCAGGAGGGGCCAGATGTGTGCATGCCAGCAGGGCTGCCACCTCACTGCCATCACAGGGACGTGGAGGGACACTCCTGTGACAGGAGAGCTGGAGTGGAAGTGAGAGGAATGATGGGCTTGTCTTTACAAACAAGCTGTGGGTCTGCTTGGCACTGAGAGATAAAAGAAACAATGGGAAGGATTCCACTGACTGATGAACGGAAAAAGATATTTGCCTTTGCAACCAAACTGCAGGTTGGCTGATAAATGAAATTGGACATTTGAGAGATGAAAGAAACAATGGGAGAAAACCCTAAATTCCATAAGAATTAGAAGTTAAAAGGGAGGGTTATACATTAGAGGAGAATCTTTGGTATCAGATATTTCAGGAAGTCTGAACCTCTCAAGGACCTCAGCCAATGGGGAAAGAGAGAAGGGAAATGTGGCTGGGAAATTGGGATAAAAAGGAGGCTGCATCCTCCAAAAACTGGAGAGACCCCAGGGGAATGCCCCATGGCCTCTCCCTTTATTCAAATACAGTAAAAAGACTCCTCTGTCTCCTTTTTGGACATAAACCTCTGGTGTTTGTGGGTTAATTTTCCTGACAGAAGGATACAGGAAAGGGAAGGCAGGTAGGGGAGATGAGGACGAAGTGTCACCCTTTAAAGTGGTGATCAGCTGGAGTGCAAGATCACAGACTGGACTGCAGGAGAGCAGCCCTCAGCCTCTCCAGGGATCTGCTAGGCCCAGCACCACGGGATAAACCCCTGGAGGGAACAAGGGGCTCAAGGATGCTGGATAATATTCATGGATCAACTCGACCAAGCTCAGGAGTGATCCATCCCAAGAAAGAAGGCATCAGGAAAAAACATCAGGAGGCCTGTGTGGATGAGCAAGGAGCTCCTGAACAAGCTCAGACACACAGAGGAAATTTACAGGGGGTGAAAGCAAGGACAGGCATCCTGGGATGGGTACAGAGAAGCTGAGGCTGCCCCTGGATCCCTGGAAGTGTGCAAGGCCAGGTTGGATGGGGCTTAGAGCAGCCTGGGGCAGTGGAAGGTGTCTCTGCCCTTGGCAGGGAGTGGGAATGAGATGGGCTTTAGGTCCCTTCCAACCCAACCTATTTTCTGTTGAATCCATGATCTGTAAGCTCATGAACAGAACCCCAGTGCCCAGTGAGGCTGCGTCCCAGGTGTTTGGTACAGCTGGCACTGATTCCCTGCTGAGAGCAAGGGATGCAGCTGACAGGGCCATGACTGGCGTCCCAATTTCCTTAAACACAAAATCAGGTCTTCACAGCTGAATCAAGAAAAATGAAAGTACTGTTGCACACAGCATCATCAGTGGAAGAAGCAGCTCAGAGCCTTTCCTGCCTCCTTGTTTTATTTCAGTCCTACCTTGGATGCATCCAGGTCCGTGTAATGCCTCATTGTCCGTGGATCGTAGCCATTATGCCTGGCTTTAATGACAGGGTCAAAAATCTCAGCAAACACCTGCGGAGGCAAGAGAATCTAGAGAGAGTCTGCAGCATCACAGAAACACATCCTCACAGCAGCTCCTGTCTGCAGTTACCACAGACAGGGACCCGACAGCCAGGCTGGGGTTTGGGGCTCATTGCCAACCAAAACACACCCCCACGGCCACTTCCTTCTTGGCTCTAAGCCATGCAGGAGCACCCTGAGCCTTCCCTGCTGTGGGGACAGTCCTGGCTAGAGCCACCGGGCTCAGGTGTGCCCCAGCACAGCTCCCTGCAGGCGAGCAGCAGTGGCACATCTGCACAGGCACCCCAAAGGCAGGGGCTGAGAGTCTGGAGATGGCAGATGTCCCAGGCCACCCTCACGGGGACACTGGGGAGGCTGCAGAGGAACAGGCAGCCCTGCAGGTGCACGAAGGAAGCAGAGCAATAACAATGAGGCCTTTCTTTTGTTTTCCATCTCTCACTGCAGAGCTAAATGAGCTGTGCACCCTAATGGTGTTTGTCTTCAGTTTCCCTCATGATCTGCAGGCTGTGGCTTAGCGACGACTGGCTCTGCCCAGGAGACATTTCTGCTTCGCTTCTGCCTCTGCTCCTTCACAATGTGATTTCCACATTAGGCTCATTTGGTGAGTCTCAGAGTTGGGCAGTTTTCCCACAAATTGGGTTCAGCTGCAGGGAGGAGGACAGGTGCTGGAGGCAGGTAGCAGCTGCAGCCAAGCTGGTACATTTTATTACCTTCAGCTGCAGCAGAGGGGGGCACCTGTGCTCATACCACATATTCCTGCTTCTCCCCAGTGTGGAAAAGCAGGGGGAAATAGGGAAAACACCAGCCTGCCCCCGGTGTACCCTCGAGGACACAACTTTGTCTTGGGAACATGCTCCCTACTGGGAGTCTTCACCTGATGGGAACGACACCGCGAGCACAGACCCGGCCAGTCCCGTTGGGATCCTCTTACCTCGTAGGACTCCTCGTCCCCAGCCACCATGCCCACCGTCTTGATGAAGGGGTGGCCAGGGTTGTCCACCCCGGTCTGGATGCACTGGTCCAGGGTGTAGCCGTTGGGGGTCATCTTGTCCCTGAGGCGGGAGTAGATGCCCGGGGTCAGGCACTCGGCCATGCAGTTGTTGTGCTTGCGCAGGTCGGGGTAGTCAGCGCTGCAGGGAGAGAGCCCAGGGCATTAGTGTGTCCCCTGGATGGTCACCCCGGATTGTTCGTGAAGCTAAAAGTGTGATTGTTCTTGGTCTTACGTGCTGCACTGAGTTTGAGGAGTGTCTGAGCCCAGGACGTCCCTCTGGCTGCCCTGGCTGTCTCCAGACCCTGGCAGGGGGCTCAGGGACCTTGGCACAAAGTCAAAAACACCTGTGGCTTCTATTTTAGCCCATGGAAAAAGCTGCCAACTCTCTGTGAGAAATTACAAGCCACAGGGGTTTGAGTAGTGTGGTAGGGGAATTAACAGGGGATGAAAAAGTAGAATTTTGGGGCTTTTTAGAATGTGGTTCAAGGGGACAAGATGGAGGGATTTGGGCATGTCCTGACCTCCTTCTCCTTCTCCTTGCCCTCTCCATGCCCTGGTGTGATGGTGACACTTTTCTGTTGGTTTAAGGCACAGACACACTGTCCAACATCAATGGCAGACATTGGCACGTTATTGTAACCACGACACACGGAGTTTTTGGTATAAAATGTGAACACTGCCCTGAGGGCAGACAGAATGCCATGGCCGAGCTGCTGGACAGAGCTCAGCAGGGCAGAGAGAGAATGTTCTAGATCAGGGAAAATGAACAACCTTGAGAAGCCGACCCTGCACATTCAGACTCCTTCTTTGGCTGCGCGGGCTGGGAGAACAAGGACTTTTACAATCTCGGGGTCACCTCAACACCCAGACCCCGAGAGGGGAGAGAAGGAAGGTTCTGGTGCTGAACATGCCCCTGGGAAGCTGTGAGAAGTTGTGAGAAAGCTCAAAGAAAAAAAAAAAAAGAAACTAGGAACAATTATTAGCTTCACTTGTTGCACCTGCTGTTGTGCATATGTGGAATGTGTTATAGAGATTTGTTTACCAAAAAGTGATTTCTTAATTGGCCAGTGGTAATGGTGTTTAGATTTTCAAGGACTGTATCAGACTGCAGGAGTAAAGTGTACTTCTTAATAGTACAGTATAATACAATAAAGCAATTAATCAACCTTCTGAAATCATAGTGTCAATACTAATTATTACCTGGTGGGGACCCCTGCTGCAATACCCCAGCGCTGATTTGTTCACTGGACAGAGATTTACATTTAGATGAAGAAGTGCTCTGTAGTTTGCAGCCCCAGGTGCTCTCACAGCTTCATGGAGGTCATAGGGACTGTGTGACCTGACAGCTGGGCAGGTCTTAATTAAACTTAGTTCTGGAATACCAGGGTTTGGTTTAGTGGCATCATTATTTGCAGAAAGTGGCAGGGTGCATGAAGCCAGGGAAAATAAAGATGTTAGGCTTCAGCAAGGGATTTTTTCAACTCTGTCAGTCCTCAGCTATCTTGTCCTGGTAGTGATTTGCTTTATGTACAACTGTGGTGTTTCTCTAAGAATATATTTTAAGCTAGGATTGTATTAATTACTTAAATAACAAAATGAGCCTGTCAGAGCGTGATCCACGTTACCTTTGGCAAAGCCAATCTACAGAGGAAAAGGCCTGTCATTCATTTCTAACCATCAGCCAGTCAGTTTGTAACAGAATTAGGAGTATTTCCAGTACAGCAGTAACACAAGACATCATTATTACTGCTTGCATGGAGAAATTATTTTCACATTTCCCTGTAGCAGAGTCCATACAATCAGCAGGTCCAACAGTTGGTTGGTCAGTGATGAGTTAAATAGAGTGATATAGTAGTAAACTTGAGGCATATATTGGGCTTGTTGTCATTCAGCAGTGTTGGTTTTGGTTGGTTTGAGGGCATTTTTTGAGAGCTGATATGATCACACTGATGCCTTAGGATTTCAGCTTTTATAGTTTTCAAATCCTGCACTGCTTTGGGGTATAACTCTTCGGGGTATAAGTGTCAGTTGCTGTCTTCACGTTTTGGACAGACAAAACAATTCCTCTGGGCCTGAAACTCAAGGACACCCAACAGCCTCAGGCCCCAAAAGTATAAACAAAAGTGAATTGAGGGGAGCAAACTGGGGGTGAATGACTTCATCACCTGGAGCTGGAATTGGAGGATGAACCCCTGAAATGCAAATGGACCAAACTTATAATTGTGGGAAAAACTCGTGAGCATTGTCCACCTTGGGTGCAGCCTCTGGGAGACTTCTGACTGCTCAAGATGGACCTTTTGAAGGCCTTTAATAAGCACCCACTTTATTCTTTTGACTCTGTTCCAGGCAGCCACTCCAAGGCATCACCACATCCCTTGCAGGCTGTCACGGAGCTGCCTGGACCTGGAGGTGCTGGCAGAGGTTCCGTGTCCCACAGCCCGAGGCTGGGGCTGTGCTGCTGTGGTGGCACCACCTCCCTCCCTCTGGGAGCCCAGCACATCCCTCTGGCTGTCTCCAGACCCTGGCAGGGGCTCAGAGACCTTGGCACGGAGTCAAAAACACCTGTGGCTTCCATTTTAGCCCGTGGGAAAAGCTGCCAACCTTGTGTGAGGAATTACAAGCCACGAGGGTTTGAGTAGTGTGGAATTAACACAGGGTGGAAAAGTAGAATTTTGGGGTTTTTAGAATGGGGTTCAAGTGAACAAGATGAAGGGATTTGGGCATGTCCTGGCCTTCTTCTCCTTCTCCTTGCCCTCCATGTGTTGCTGTGATGGTGACACTTTTCTGTTGGTTTAAGGTGCAGACACACTGTCCAGCATAAATGACAGATATTGGCACAATATTGTAAACACAGCACAGGGAGTTTTTGGTATAAAATGTGAACACCACCCCAAGGGGGTGGCAGTGTGACGCAGACTGACCTGCCTGACAGACCCAGCTCCTTGAGAAAGAATGTTATAGGTAAGAGAAAATAAACCTTGAGAAGCCGACCCTGCGCATCCCGACTCCTCCTTTGGCCGCGCGGGCTGGGAGAAAAAAGACTTTTTTACCATCTCGGGGTCACCTCGACCTCCAGAACCCCGAGGCCTCCCCACCCTGCCCCTGCCGTGTGCTTACCTGGGCGGGTAGAGCTTCCTCTTCTCCGGCACGGCGGCGCTGACGTTGTGCTGGCCCAGCAGGTAGCCCGTGGCCAGCACCCCCGTGCCCGCGGCGGCGAACAGCGCGGGGGCCGCGCGCCCGGCCAGGAGACGGCAGAAGGTGCCAGCCATTCCTCTCTGCAGGGAGAGCACAGCCAGGGTCAGCTCTGGCAGAAATAGCTCTGTTTTTATTAATAATTATCATAAATATAGCAATAATTATCATAAATAATAATAAATAATAAATAATTTCAATAATAATATTATTAAAGTTATTATTGATATTATTTATTATGAATATTTTAATAATATTTTAATGTTATTTTAATATAGCCTGCAGTCACTCCTTAACTGCTTTTGATGTAGTGTAATTTGTTAATGCCCCAATCCCTCCGTGGATTATATGTTTTAGTGTGATAAATGTATTGTAGTTTAGGCTCTCTCAAAATATCGAATTAGAGACTATGTGTCTTATATGTATATTATAACATTGTATCCTATAATTATATACAATATACAATAACTATGTAGTATATATATTATAATATATACTATATGTTATAATATATATTATAACATATAAACATATAATATACAAATATATTATATTATTAATATATAATATAAAATATATAATATAAAAGATAAAAGATAAAAGATAAAATATATAATATATAATATATAGTATATTGTATATTGTATATTGTATATTGTATATTGTATATTGTATATTATAATATATATACTTCATATTATAATTATGTGTATATTATAACATTGTATATTATAACTGTGTGTATTATAACATTAACTGTTGCAGAAGTAGCTAATGCCTTTATCTGTGTACCAAACTGACAGTGGTGAGTATAGTTTGGATAATTGTGTGAAATGGCTAATGTCGATTTAATGTACTGGTGGAGTATCTTATCTGTATGGTAAGATAACGCTGAAAAGAACCAAGTTAATAAACACTGGAAAAAATATTGCAAAGAGGAGTTTTACCACTGGCCCTTTGGCTGTCAAACCACAGAACAAGGGGCCTTGTGAAGAAATAAAATACATAAATTTCATCTGCAGTATGGATATATGCATACTTTAAAAAAGACCAGTCAAGAGTCAAACCAAGCAAAAGAATTCCCAGAACATGTAAACTCAAAGGAATGTTTGAATGTGCATAATCTTCATAAATGTGTATTTAACCAACACAATAAAAAGGTATAGGAGAAGAATTGTTCTAGTTAAGCCTCTGGCAGTTGCCATGCACCCAGGGCTGCAAAAGTCCCTTTTACCCCTTATTAAACTTTAAAAAATCTTAAAGAGAGAGCCTTGCTTCTCACAGCTCCAGCTCCAGCGCTGCAGCAGCACCCCCACCTCACCCCACAGCTCAGCAAACTCATCTCCCTCAGCAGCTCCTGCTGCTCTGGGGTGCTCAGAGAAATCTGGGGATTTGCAGAAAATATAACGTATATTTGTCCTGCTTGGTTCTGCTGGGACTGTGTCTGAGGTCTAATGCTGGCCAAGGAATTGGCATGTTCCGTGGGAGTCCGAAGGAGGCAGTGAGTGTTTCTCCTTGCAGGAATCAGGTTTGGATTAGGATTGCTGGTGGCTGCGAGTTCCTTGGGAAGATACAACTCCTGTCCAAATAAGGAACAATTCTATGAATCTAAATTCTAATTAGCCTAACTGAGAAAAGCTTTTTCTTCAAGCTGGACTCTGGTAAATCACCTTTGGAAAATAAGCATGGAAGATTTACAAAAACACCCATGACATTTCTCTCAGGATCTGCTGTTTCAGTTGTTTTACCAAAAGTTTTTTGAGTGTGATTTTTTAATGCAACATCTTCACCATTCTTTTGGAGGTTATCCTAAACTCCTCAAAGCATTTAATTTTATTTTTAGTGAGCAAACTCCCAGTAATTTTCTTGTAGGTCTGGGTTAGTTAGACCCAAACCCTTTACTTCTTTGTCTTTTTCTTGTCCAGACAGATGCAATGTTGCACCTTCATCTTCTCATTTGGTAAAAAAATCTTCTGTGCTTGCATATTTTTATGTTATAAACCAGTATCTTCTTTCTGTGCCAGTCACATCTGTGAGATGAGGAACACGGTGTGTTCCAAGTTTGGAGCAATTTGTTTCGTGTCCTCTGTTGTGCTTCAGCAATTTTTTACCAGAATCTTTTCATTCTCTGTCCTCCATGCCTTTGAAACACAATATCCAGTTAGTATAAGTTCACTACCAGAGAAAGGTGCTGATTGTTTGACAGAAATTTCAGTGTTTTTTCACTGGAAGATTCTCCCTGAATCTATGAATCCATTTAGGTGAGCTTCAGGGCAGGCTTTTGTGACTGCAGCAGGATTTTCCCTCCCAAAATGCAGTATGCGTGTGTTTGGCTGTAAACAAAAATCAAGTAAGAGGTTTCTGGTGGACATTTTTCTGATGACTTCTTTTCTGTGTGTTTAGCAGATCGTTCTTGGGCCTTTTTGCAGTGTAGCACCCTGATCCTACACTCTGGAAATATTTCCTTATGACTAATCTGCGCAGAACTATTGTTGTCATACCTAAATGTCTGCGAAGAACCATGTGTATTTTCACAACAGCTCTGCGTATTTATAGCTCCGTTTCACCATTGCAAGGAATTGGCTGGCAGTCAAAAACCTGTCCTGAAAACTGTCAGCCACATCACAATCCCGCTGCAGATGATGATGTTATGACTTAAGCAACCCATTAGGGACTTATGTGCCATTAGGCACTCATCAGCTCCTCCACCAGCCTGGATTTTTGGGACGCTTCTGAACCCTGTGTTGTTTAAGGGACGAATGGTTTAAATGTTTAAGGGTCTGTACATCTGATTAAACTAGAGGGATCATGTGCAGGGTGTGTTTAGGAAGAAGGGTGAGGCACAGCAGGGTGGCTCCAGGGGCTCTGTGCGTGCCCAGGCCGTGGAGGAGGCTCAGTCTGTGCTGCACTTTGGGGCACAGGGTGCAAGCAGAAACCAGAACCTGCCAGCAGGGAGGGGAAGGGAACACCTGGGAGAAGAAAGAGATGAGCCCTGGAGGGAAGGGTCCACTTTGGGAAGGCCAAGAGACCTTCTTGGTGAGCCAGAGGGTGCAGGCTTCGTGCCATGGCTGATGTGGGAGCCTGTGGCTTTGCTGCTGCGTGAGCTGGGGACCCTCCTCACTCTTATTTCTGCCTGTGCATGCCTGGCTGTGCCTCACTGGGCTTTAATCCCCACAGCACGGGGAGCTTTATCACTGTGTGATGTCCCAGACCCCGGGTGTGTCCCCTGTGGGCAGTGCCATCTCCCACTGTGGCTGCAGGCTCATCCCCAGGACGGGGTCTGGCACTGCTGGATCACAGAAAAGGTTTTCCTGATCCTCAGGCAGGCTCTGCTTTACCTGACAGACACTTCTCTGGCAGCTCTTAGAAGCCTCCCACACTGGAGACGCCACAGACTGCGCAGGTTGTCTACCTAAAAAAACAGAAACCAGAGAAAAACAGTTTTTTTTTTGTTTGGGTTTTGTTTGGTTGGTTGGTTTTTGGTGGGGTTTTTTTGTGTGGGTTTTTTTGGGTTGGTTTTTTTTTTTTTTTTTTGGGTTTTTTTTTTGTTTTTTGGTTTTTTTTTTGTTTTGGTTTGGTTTGGTTTTTTGTGTTTGTTTGTTTGGTTGGTTGGTTTGTTTTGTTTTGTTTTTAACCACTGTGCTTAACTACACATCTCTTCTACAGTGGAAGGTACAACCCCCCGAAGGAAGCATGGAATTGCCAGTTTGTGATTGTCCAGTGCCGAGGGGAACGTGAAAGGACAAGAAAAAAACATCATCTGGGGTGCTGTGGGAAAGTGAGCATAACCCTTTCTACCCCAGCGCCGTGGCTCCTGACTCACAGCTTCGGCCACACGGGTGGGCTGCAGCCCTGAGTATGAATGTCCTGCAGCACAGGCAGTGCCACAAAAACTGCCACAGGCTGCTCAAAAACGTGGTGCACAGCTCAGCAAAACCAGTTTCTACGAAACGAGGGCACAAAATGAATAAGAAGCTTTATTTGACAAGGAACATTTGGGCGGTGGAGGTGGGGGGGGGGTGGTCCATTCTTCAAAAGATAGGGTGATTTTTAAGTAATGCATTGCTTCAGAACAAACATTTTAAAAGATTCGTTTGAAAAGAGTCCAAATGGAATGGCCCCAAAATAAGGAAAGGTCCTCATCAAAGATTTTTGTGAAGTCTGACCTCAACTCATCAGTATTTTCAGCTCTTGTTTCCCCACAGAAATTGTCAGCCTGACACTGCTGTAGGTTTGCACCATCATTACCTCTGATTAAAGGGGTTTAAAACCTGTTTCCCCTAGGAGCACTTTCCTGTTTTTAAACCTGTTTTCCCCAGGAGCTCTCTGCCAGAATTGCTGTGCTGCCATTCAGGTCCCACCACAGACCATCTTTAGGCCTCCACTGCAAGGATTTCACTTTCATCAGGGCAATTTAGCCACTGCACAGCCTAAAAAATTGAAACTGCAGTTTTTCCTCTTGTAGGACTTTCCTGAGTGTCTTCCCTTGTGCTCAAGATAGAAAATCCATGTTCTTGTGAGTGTCTGTGGTGCTGCCATAGTGCAGCTGGGAAGGAAGACTGTTTCATCATCAGAAGACTTTTTGAGGGTATCAATTTTAACCCTTGGGAAGGAATTGAGTGTTTTCGTGAGCCGATCAGGTGTGCTGGAAGGAGGACACCTCCCTTAGGAAGGCATCTGTTTTGTGTTCAAAACCATTTAGAGACAGCATGGTCTGGAAAAGAGAAATAAATTCTAAGGATTAATCAACCTGAGGTTAAAAAAAAACCCCAAGACTCTTAACTCTTGGCCTGCATATCTGTTCAGTGTGAATCCATGGCCAGTGAGGAGGTTGTCTGCAACTCTATCAGTCCCACCAAGTTTTTAAAAAAAATTAAAATTATGAATATTACCATTACTTTCATTTCCTCTTGAAACTGGAATGCCTCCTCATAAGCAAAGGAGTTTTCTTCTCTGCGAGAGGATTCTGAAGGCACTGACAAAAAATCCTTAAAGAGCTCTTGATTATGATTTATTGTTTTCTACTTAAAATTTTATCTGTGGTAAGTGGTTTGTTAACTGCACCAACCTTCCATGAGTTTCAAGATCTTTCAGTGCACCACAAGCTACTTGAGAATTTGGGCTTTGTTTCAGACAGGACTAGCTACATCTAAACTTGCACTGATTATTTCTGTGTCATCTGTCCAAGAGAGATCTGATTTCTGTGTGATTAGACACAGCGACTATTTTGGGTATAAACCTTAACAATTGCATTTTTTTTAGATTTTTAACAAGACTCTCAGGATTCCTGGCACGATACCTCAATCATGCAATCACTCAGGCAACGCTCTGCAGCTATAAAACTCTTTATCCAAAATGTGATGGGTAAGCACAATAAGAGGCAGCTTCCTCATGAGCGATTTAATGATGCAGATACTTTGGCCCAGCGTGTAAGAAATGCTCAGAGGTGTGACCCAAACTGAGCTGCTGCAGTGGCACTCAGGGCTGAGCTGCTCTGCTGTCACCTGCAGCCTGTCTGTGCTCCTGTCCTCAGCACTGCCACCTCTCTCTGGTGGGGATGGAGGCTCAGGTTTTCCGTGTCCCAGCCCACCTTCTGCACCAGGTGTGTTTCCTACAGGTGATTCCACCCGCAGGCAGGGCAGGGTTTGGGTTTTCCTCTCGTTGCTCAAGCGTACTGCAAGGTGTTTCAGGCTGTGTGAGCTTGACAAAATGTTTCCACAGCTCACCTGGTGCATTTTCCCCCTTTTATCTCAGCCTGCTCTGAGCAGCTGCCCCAAACTCCTGCTGAGGATGTTTTTGTGCCCCCCTCAGGCTGACAGATGGCCCCGGGCCAGGGGATGGAGCACAGCTCGCAGCCCTGGGGCTGGCCTGTGGCACAAAGTCCTGGAAAGTTTCACTCCCAAGGTCATCTGTGCTCGTGCCATGTGGCAGGCACATTCTTCTCCCTCTCAGCATTTTTTCACAGAGGAGCAGAGAGAGAAGAAAGAGAAAACAATTTCTATTCCTGCTCCTTGTTTTTCCCATGTGGAATGTGTTTGGAGAATTGTTTACCTGGGGTGATTGCTGGGTTGGATTCTGGTGAGGATTGTTTGGGGCTGGTGGCCAATTCAATCCAATCCATTCCAATCCAATCCAATCCAATCCAACCCAATCCAATCCAACCCACCTGTGGCTGCACTCTCAGAAAGGGTCATGAGTTGGGAGTTGGTTAGATATGGGAGTTAGAACAAGTAGGTTTGTAGTTTTAGTATCTCCTGTAAATAGTATATTAATGTTTTATAGCACAGTTATAATAAAGAAATCATTCAGCTTTCTGGAGCTGGAGTCACACATCAGCATTTCTTCCCACCGGGTTTGCCTGTGTTTACAATAGTGCCACCTCTCAGAGAAGGCACAAGTGCTGCTGTACAGGGGAGGAGCACACAGCCACTGTCCCAGAAACAGCCTCCCTGCTCCAGGTTCCCTCCACAAGGAGCAGTTTTGGTTAATCCCACAGGAATCCTCCAGGTCAGGGACGTGCAGCCCTGACTCAGAGCGGCAGCCAGTACAGCAGCTGTGCTCCAGCGCCTGCAAACCAAGGGCTCCTCCTCCCACCCTCCTCATCCTCACCCCCTTGGTGCCACGGAGGGTGGGCCAGTGCAGAATCAACCCAGCCTTGCCTTTCCCAGGGCAGAATTCCCACCTGCCGTGGCCAGCGAGGCAGCGCGCGTCCGAGAGGTCACAATCTTAGAGGTCACAGCCCCTGTCCCTCTGCTCAGCTACCTGTGCCCAGCCCTCAGGACACTGCTGTCCTGCCAGGAGTGCACCTCGGCTCTCAGCCTGCATTTTCTTATCTGTGTCACCTGCCGTGCACAAAAAAAAAATGGAGGCAAAGGCCAGCGCCAAGGTTTAAAAGAAGTCACTGCAGCAAATCTAGTGCTGGCTGAAGAGCAGCCCAAAGGATTGCAGGTGTCACTTCAGGTGGAGGGGCTCTTTGTAATCACAGCTTGAACCCCAGGAACCTCACAACTTCACAACCAATTCTAATATTAAAAAAAAAAAATAATAACATTTAAAAGTGTTTTTCCTGTTAATCCTTCACTTTCTTGAACTTCTTTTAAAGAGGAGGTTTCCTGCTCCATCTTCCCCTGGGTGCTTTTAAACGGGAATTGGTTATCCAATATTTCACACTTGCCTGGAGGGAAGGAAAGCGCCAGGGTTACAGTGACATTTCTAGAAATAGAGGTAGATTAAATATTTGAGCCGTGCCATGGGTGGTATTAATTGCCACCCCATGTGATGCTGAGTGACATTTTGGAGGAATGGCAGAGTCCCAGCTCAAGTTCACACGGGCTCAGCAGCACAGGGGATGTGTGTGCACACCTCACCCCACAAAAGCCAGACGATCCCTGTGCTGAGCTGGACCCTCACGTGGTGCAGGGACAGGGAGCCTGGCCTTTTATACTTGAGAAGTAATTCCTCTAAGCCACCCTTAGCTCGAGCTGAAGCCTACAGAGGGCAGTGGAAAGTTTTCCCCGCCCGTCCATGGAAGGTTCTGGAGCCTCAGAAACATCAGCAGTGGCTGTCATGAGTCACTGCTCGCCTCAGAGGCCATTTTTAGACACCCAGAAATCAGTTTACATGTCTCTTGGTTTGCTGCATCACCCTGCAGCCCAGAGAATACGGCACACATTAGAACAGCCAACCTCACAAAGCAATATTGGTGATTTTTTTTTTTTTTTTCTGGTTTCTCCCCGCTCACCCTCGGCATCACTCAAACCCTTTTGACCCATCTGGGCTTGAGATGCAGTCTCCGAAGTGCAGAAACAGCACCAAGTGCAGACACGGCTCTGACAGTGCCTCAGTCACAGCACAGCAGAACATCTCTACCAAAAATACCAACCGCATTTCGGTTTCTTCCTCCTCGTAATTCCAGAGGACAGCAAAAGGTTATAAACAGTTACTAATTTGGGGGAAAAAAAAAAAAAAAAAAAAAAGGATAAAGTTCCAAACTATGAACCTGTGACCAGATTCGTGTGAGTAGAGAAGGCACGGTAGCTCTTCACAGATCAGACAACAACCCCTTGGTACTGGTTTTTGGTGATTTTTGGTTTCTGTCAGCTGAAGGTCTGGCTGGTCAGACCCGACCAGGTGAGACCCAGATGCCCAAATTCTCCTGCCAAAGCCCAGCCAAGGTGCAGGCACCGCTCACCCTTCTGAGCCAATCTGGTGCCATTTTGCAGTATAAACCTCTCATCTTCGCAGTGCAGAGAGCTACAATCAAAACCACAAAAAACTCATGTAATTAGAGACATTTTCGCTGAACTTGTTACACATCTGCAAAAAGACTAATCTTTAACTAAAATTGTTACTTAAGGGTCAGCATTAATGCCTGGACTTTTTGATCCTAGAGGTCTTTTCCAAACCTTAATAATTCTGTGATCAGATTATTTGAAGCAGCTGCATAGTGGGGGCTGGCACATACTTCCCTGCACCAAGTACTTACACGAATCAACAAATTATAACCAAATTAACACCACCATCCTGTGGTGCTTTGACTCACTATTTAATAACCCTTGCATTAGAAATGCTACAGTTTGAGGCTAGAAAAGCAATATTTGTGTATTATCACTGACCTTGGAGCTGGAGGTAGGGACGTCCTGCTGCCTGCAGCGAGCCCAGAGTGTAAAGGGAGCCGGAGGCTGGGCACGGACAGGAGCCCAGGTAATTTGAGACACGGGCAGAAGGAGGTGAGGGAAACCAAAATAATTGCTGCAGGGGCCAATCCTGCCCGGCTGGGTTACGTGAGTGGCATTTGCCCGCACAAGGGTGCCCTTGAGGGCGTCAGCAGGATGTGGCAGCAGCAGCGGGGGTGACAGCAACATCATCCCCCAAACGCGGCTGGACAGACGGACACGGGCAGGGGTGGACACAGACGGACACGGGCAGGGAAGCTGGTCCTCCCCCAGGGACCGGCCAGAAGGGAAAGGGAAAGGTCAGCCCTGCCCAAACAGCCCCAGAGGGACACCAGGGCAGGGCAGTGCCACGGTTCCTCGCTCACATCCCACCTGGGACAGGGAACTGAGCTGAGGTCACAGCAGGGGATTTGGGGTTGTTTTTCCTCCCCTTCACTTTTTAATTCCTGGCATTGATTTTTGACTGTTTGTAAGGCAGAGGGGCCCAGAAACGTGAAGTGGCCTCTGAAGCCTCTCATCTAGAATTACTATTATTATATTGCTATATTGCATTTAGAATTGCTGTATCTCTACAGCTGTGTAGCAGTGAATTACAGTAGGAAATAACACACGATGGTTTGGGAACCAGGAAAGAATAATCAGTTTTATTCACCTGGCTCTGCTCCTGCCAGAGCTGAACATGTGTCAAGGCTGACAGAGGAGCACAGAGGCCAGCACTGTGCAGCTTAAAAAAAAAAAAAAAAACAAACCTTTTTCCTTTTGTACGTTTAATATTCTTTTAATTTTACATAGGATGTTCCTAAACCCACATTTCAGAATTTTGAAACTTTGCAAAACACAGACATCTCTCCCCCAAAATGTCATGCCTTCTTTGGGCTACTGGGAGCCACACACACCCACAATGATTAAAACCAGAACAGCCAGTCCAGATCAATGCATCTGGAAACAGCCTGTGAAGCACACCAGGTTTTTATTGACCCAATGGTGTGTTCCTGGTGTTGATAGAGAAAAACAAAAAAACAACTGTGGATCTCTTGAGGTAACATGAGTAAGGCAATAGGGGTCCAGCAAATCCATGGCTCGTGGTGGAGGCACACACCTACTTTTATATTTTCCACCTTTTTTTCATAAAGGCCTTGAACAGACCAGGACTTCTCCTGGGTGCAGGGGATGGCATGAAGTGCCTGGCTGGATTATGCAGAGGTTCAAGCTATCTGCCAGCTGAGAGCCTGGGGGAACAGAAGATGCAAACCAACCCCATACTGTGAATTTACAGCACAAACACCGTGAAAAAAAACATGGTTTGCAAGTTCCCTAATGATTTCCGAAGAATATATCATTAATACTTAAAAAAATAGTGTGCCTTTACTACTGGCCTGTGGTCTATTTTGTGAGAAACTCAGCTGCTGAAACAGTTGGGATGCCAAGGATCATCCATAAATAACCCCCTATTTTCATCTCTAATATAATTATCTAAGAGCTAAAGTGCTGTTGTGGTTTCATCGCTGATGCTGGGGAGGCAGCAGCAGCTGAGTGTTAATTCAGCTGCAGTTCATACCAATCCATCTGCCCCTGCCCAGGGGGTGCAGCAGCTGGAGTTTGGTGTGGGAGCTGCTGGGCAGGGGAGTGACCTGCAAGGGCCAGACACAGGTCACCGTGTTTTATGGAAGGGCCTTTCTGATTGCCACAATCTTTTGGAAGGAAATTTATTTGAAGTCAAGTATTGTAAAACGCAGGCGAACCCGGGGGGGGAAGAAATGCTGATGTCTGACTCCAGCTCAGAAGGCTGAATGATTTCTTTATTATAGCTATGCTATAATACATTAATTTACTATTTAAAGGAGATACTAAAACTACAAACCTACTTGTTCTAACACCACATCTAACTCACTCACAGCTCGTGCCCCTCTCTGAGAGTGCAGCCACAGGTGGGCTGGATTGGCCACCAGGCTCAAACAATCCTCACCAGAATCCAACCAAGCAATCACCCCAGGTAAACAATTCTCCAAACACATTCCACATGGGAAAAACAAGGAGCAGAAATAGAAATGGTTTTCTCTTTCTTTCTCTCTGTGCTCCTCTATGAAAAATCCTGGGAGAGAGAGAGAAATGTGCTTGCCACAGTCAAGTTTCTGTGTGCAGGGTATAATTTATTTGCAGTGGAAGGAGTCGGGCCAGAAGTGATGAGCTGAGCTGTTCTCACAGATCCTGTGTGTGGAATTAGGGGTTGGAGGGGGCTCTGTGTGTCCTGAGGGGCTTTGCAAGGACACAGATCAGTGTCTCTCCTGCTGCCAAAGTCAGAGCCCTGCTAAATTAGAGCAGCAAAAGCCACTGGACACAATGTCCTTCTGGATTGTCCCCCCTGTGTGATGGCATTTCCTGGTTTTCCAGCCCCATGGGTCTGTAATTCCTGGGATTCAGAATAAGGCAGAGGAGCAGACACAGCTGATACCCAGGGGTTACCCTGACCTCTCCCTGAGAATTCCTCGTGACTGTGGATGCTCAATATCCCCTTACACTGAGCAGCCACCGAGGGCTCAGGCTGGGGGAAAATTCCCTTTGTGAGGGGATCCAAGCCCTGCATCCCACAGGGGCTGGGGAGGTAAATCCAGCTCTTGGTGTCAGTCACGGGCACACAGTGGCCAAGGGGACAAGCAGGCACAGAGCAGTCATCCTACACTTGTGACTCCTCCAGGGAAAGGCTCCTCAAGGTGATAATGCATCTCCACTAAATAAAGAGCTCAACGAGGCCCAACCAACCTTTTAAAAATAACCCCGGCTATTTTTAAGTTATTAAAGTTGCTCTTCACAGGACATACACTACAGAGTAGAGGAAAGGCTGTCTATAATTAGCAGTGTGTTTTCTGGCTAAAGGGAGGAGAAAAGGTTTTCCTGCGCATGGAATTGACCCTTTGGAAAAGCAGGAATCTCCAAAATCCAAAAAGTGGGGGTTTTTTTGGTGTTTATTTTTTTGTTTTTTTTTTTTTTTTTTTGTGTTTTTGTTTTGTTTTGTTTTGTTTTTAATTTTTATTTTTATTTTTTTCCCCACCTACATCGCAGACACAAGTGATTCAATTCTGAGATGGTGATTGTCAGGGGTTCACACCAGTAATGACCAGAAAACCACAGCTGACAAGGTGTCACAAGAACCACAGAGTTCAAGGTATCTTGAACTCTGGACACCTTCTCTCATTCCACCATGGTGATCCAGCATTTCTTTGTCATGGAAACCCAGGGAGTAAAAAGGTGCTCTTTTTTCAGATGGTTTTCCCATTGGATGTGAAATTTTCACAGCAAAAGAAATGGAATAAAGAAAGTATTACTATTTCAAATGGAATATGAGGTACTAATAAGATTTTTTGTGTCTTCTCTGTCTGGCAAAGTTCTGGGTTTGCTCTGCATGAGATATATCAAGGATCTAGATGTGATTTGTGCAATATTGTCCCCAGTGCTATAAACACAGAAGTTCCATGGAGTTCTGTGAGAGTGAGAGAAGATAAGTTTTTAGCAATAATTCTGTCAGTGTTTCTGGCCTATCCACCCGATCTGGAGTGTCACACAGTGGAGGTGCCACCTCTGAGAAAACAAACCTGAACTGATTCCTGCTGCCCCTACATTTACCAATCCCCCCTGTACAGAGCTGTGTCCAGCAGCCAGGAGCTGGAACAAGCACCAGTCACTGTTTCAGTCCTCTTTGAAACTGGAAATTTCAAGCAAAAATCTGGTCTGCTCAAATTTCACTTCTTTTAAGGCTATATATTAATAGGGCCAGAATACTGGAATGTCACTTCCAAGGCATAATTCAGTCTTCACAATTCTTATTCGTTACCTTTGCATGATCACTCAAGGCTGATTTCTTCACAGAGCTGAGGTTTTTGAACCTCTCCCCATGAGCTTCCCCTGCTTCCTTTGTGGTCAACAACACAGAGGGCTGGGTGCTCTCAGATTTATTTGGAGATTCCAGGATGGCTTCCCACTGCCACAGGGCAGGGCTGGATGGGAGATTGGGAATTAGGAATTGTTCCCTGGGAGGGTGGGCAGGCCCTGGCACAGCTGTGGCTGCCCCTGGATCCCTGGCAGTGCCCAAGGCCAGGTTGGACACTGGGGCTGGGAGCAGCCTGGGACAGTGGGAGGTGTCCCTGCCATGGCTGGGGTGGCACTGGATGGGATTTAGGGTCCCTCCCAACCCAAACCAGTCTGTGATCCTACAGTGATGGCCTTAAAATGAAGCTGTAAATCAGCCAACTGCTTGGCATAAGTAAAATGAATGATTTAAAGTGCTGGGAAAACTACTTGAAATCACATTATCCTGCAGCTCTTATAAACAAGGCTGCTTGGGAAGTGTTGTAATTTATTTTCTTCCACTGACAGTAGCTGACAACTTCAAGGGTAAGTTGCTCTCTCAGTTAATTTCAGTTTTCATGTGAAGCACCAAAAATGTAAGCAGAATGGAGAAGATGTGGCCACAAGGTCACAAGTACCGAATAGAAGCTGATTTTATTATGTCACTTGCTGTATCTCCTTCTTACACAGACCCGCTGTGCCATTGCTGTTCACTTATTTAAAATGTTAATTCTTTAAACAAATTTAAGAGGAATCTTTTTGTTTTCATGAAATTACTGAGTTCAACACGGAAAAGCTGTAACCAGTGATTAAAGCATGTAACACCAGCTGGAGACCTGGCTTTGAACTCCCAATCTCTGTCACGTATTTTTCTTCAGTTTGCAACTAATTTTACCTCCATGTAACTTGTTTTCCCATCACAAGGGGAGAGACAGAACCTACTTATAAACCACTGCGTTTTCTGCCTTTCCCTGTGTGTAAAATGTGCTTCTGCTGTTCCTTTAAATACAGGGCAGGACACCAGCCCAGAGAAAGCAAGGGATGTGTCGACACAAGTCCAAACCCAATGTCACTTATTACCAGTGATGCCCATGGCAGCTGCAATGCATCTTGAGCAAAAAAGAGGAGTAAAATGCAGTAATTCAAACCACTCTTTCCCGTTACAGTCCCAAAATTTTCACCTATTTTTTTCTCCTCTTTAATGACTTGTTTTTCTAAGAGACTCGGTAATTCAGAAGCGTCGCCTTGTTCTTTTAAAAGTTTTAAAGTTCTTTTAAAAGTTTTAAAAGTTCTTTTAGAACTTTTTTATGCCTTCTGATGTTTATATATTTCTACAGGAGTTCTCACACAGTTCATGTAAACAATGATTGTTTTGCATTCCTCTTTGTGGGAGGAGAGAATTGATGGACTGTTGGTTTGACCAGTGTGGTTGGAGAGGTGGCAGTTTCACCCTCCAATCCACTGTCACTTTTGGAATTCTATATATTGCAAGGTCAGAAATAAAAGTTACTTCCTTTTGCTCTTTTAATTTTAGTGTGAGTGCATGAGTTATTTCGTGTCGTAGTGCGACAGAAGGAGTAGACTGGATTTTCCATGACGAGGGCTAAAATAATAAATTCCAGTGAGGACTCTTGAAACTCAGGAAAGAAAAGGATGTTTATTAGCACCCAGGCACAACACCTTGCCTGGTATGCCTTACTAACAATACAAAGCAATAACCTCGGGTCAGAAGAGAAGATGCAATACATGCAAAAACATCTGGATTGTGCACTAAGCAACACGTTCGATATAGGTACAATCTGTCAAATAAACACACATCTACTGCCCTAGGTAACAGAACTTCAGAGACTACCTCAGGTACAACAGAACAACCATCACTGAGCAGCATTTCGGACATGAAGCATCCTACACAGAGACATTTGACCTTTGGAGGCAAAAACTGTAACAGGCAAATAGCTGAGAGCCAGATCCCCAAAGACTTATGAAAAGCTCTCGGTGAAGCCTAAGGTATTATCAGAATGAGGTCTGAAGGGTTTTGCCCTTGGTGAGTGAAATTATGAGTAGGTAAAAATGTCACGGTGGGTGAGAGTTGTAAATCATCATGGTTTAGTGTTGTCGCTAAGAGTGAAAGGATGAAAGACTGAATGTTGAGACAAACAAAACAATGTCTTTGTAAAACCCTTAAAATAAATAATACACATGAAGGAAAATTTGGGATAATTAACATGACCTGAAATCAAAATCAACATGGCTTAAGTTAATAAATAATTAAAATAATTAGGTTCATTTTTATCCTACAGAACAATAATCAGTATTAAAAACTAGGAAAGCAGAAAGAGGACGGGGACCTCCTCCTTACTCCGAAACCAGGGTGATCAGTGCCAGTTGTCACCTCTCACCACGAAGCTACGCGTCCGTGTGTCACAGGACGAGCCAGAGGAAAGGGACAGAACGAACACACACTGCCGCTGTGAACTTTACAGGTTTTCATCTACACCATGAGCACTCGGGGGCTCGGTCATTAACAACAACTGCTGGGTCCGGGGGGCGGAGGGCTGGGGGTGAAGGCTGGGGGTGAAGGCAACTCTAACCCTGTGTCAGCGTGTGACGAGCGCTCTCCGTCGCTGAAGGGGACGTGTCTGTGCTGCTGCCCAGGTCACCACGGTCACCTCTGGGCTGCTACTGCTGCGGTACAGGGTCCGGCGGAGCCGCCGGCGGGGCTGGCGGCGCAGCCACCGCGGAGCAGCGGGCGAAAGTGCTTTATCCCCATCGCCGCCCGGCCCCGCCGGGCTGGGAGCGGCCCCCGCCCGCTGCGGGCAGGCTGGGGGCTCAGAAGGCAAGTGGAGAGGCGCTTTGGCCCTTCTCTGTCCAGGGCATCCTCGCCCCGCGGGGCTCCCCCCGCTCCCTTGGCGAGTCCGTGATGCTCCCGCGGCACAAAATCCTAAAAGACGCCAGAGACAGAGTCCTCGGCGGGAGCCGCGCTCCCTGGAACACCAGAGGCCAGGAGTGGCTGTGTGATGAGCGGGATCTCTCCCTCCGTGCGCTACGGCTGTGGCGGGGGGGGGCACAGGGAGCTCCGCAGCACTGGGACACCGCCGGGCCGAGCTGGTCGTACTGGGACTGGGCAAAGCCTCACACAAAGCGGGGTGCTGCTGCCTGCTGACTGCTGCCGTAGCCCAAACATGCAGCAGGGCTGTAGCAGAGGCACTCGGGCCACTCAGAGGTGCAGCTCTCAGCCCGCAGCCCAGCTGCCAGGGCCTGCAGAACAGCTGTGTCCAGCTGTGCTCACGGGGCTGCGGCCCCGGCAAGGGCTGTGGGTGACAAGGTGCGTCCTCACTTTTCCCTGTGCTTTAACAAAAGCATTGTATCCCCAAGCAAAAACATCGACATTAAGCCGTCAGCAAGTCAAACATTACTGTGACCACAACAATTTTCAAACAATTTTCTTGCTGCTGCTGCTACGAGCACAGATCGAGCATCCGACTCTCCCCGTTCTGACCTAAACTGGCCACTAGGGCAAGAGGCAACCTTTGGCATATGAGCAGGACGTGCTTTCCCAGAGGGGTTGAACTAGCACATTTCCAGTGGTTTCAAAGCTCAGCCCCTCGGGCACGGCCCAGGTCTGCCCCCGTGTCCTCCTCTCGCCACAGGAGCTCAGCACAGCCCCGCGAGCCAGCGCTGAAATGTGAAATGCACTGAACAACACACACGTGTGAAGCACACAGCAAGGAACTCTGACAGGGGCACGACGAGGATTTGTACCCTGTAACCCTAAGAACATCGAGGAGATTTGGTAAAACGGGGTACAGGCAGAGATAAAGCAGCACTTCATAGCGTACAACAGAGATGCCCATTCACACTGACAGCTGTTACACGTTTTCTTTGTTAACAAGGAAACAATAAAACCAACGTTTTCTGGACCACTTTTTCCCTGTTGCTCCATTACTTCAAAGTGTTTTATGAAACTACTGAATGGCAGCTGCTTTTGTACAGAAAATACACAGTCAGTTGGTTTTGTGGTCCAAATAAACCATGCTCTTTTTTTTTTTTTTTTTTTTTTTTCTCCTCATATCATGCATTGGGATGCAATCAGCTTCTTGCCAATCATTAGTCGAAAGAAACAAACACATTTTTCACAACAAAAAGCTTCTATAAGTAACATTTCTACAGCAATCATTAGCCAGAACTGTTTGAAGTGTTCCTAGCACGTCCTTCTCTCCTGCTGTCTGCTTTTCTAATGGAGGAATTTTCCAGTCTCTGTGACACCTCCCCATGCAGTTATTTACAAGGAGATGGTCCTTGTGGAGAAGGACCTTAATGAAATTTACAGTTGCTAAGGTACATTTGTAGATGCTGGCGCTCACACTCAGACAGAACAAATGGAACTCGTTGTGCAGCTCTGGGCTGGGCCAGCAATGTAATTAAAGTGCAAATAAAGACAAAAAAACCACAAGCCAGGCAGGTCCGTTTTTCATCGCCAGCGTTAAGAAGCATCACGACTGTGTAAGATATGTCAGATCAAATAGGCCTAAGTCACAATCTATTTTAAACATCTGTCTCCCTGAGAGGATTTAAGGGAGGTATACGGTGATATAGCCCTATTTCTTCAACTGGCTGAGTATCATTGGAAAAGTAAGGACACTTTTCCAGCCAATTTTTGTTTTCAACAGTGCTAACACCTGTGTTTTATACTATGATGCTCTTTACAGCATTTGAGCTTGCTTCCCACGCAGCTACAACAGGCCACTCTTGATGAGGAAAATACAAGTACAACAACTACTGTAGAAATGGCATCTGTCTACCAGGTACATCACAAAAGCAGAGGCCCTGAAAACATTTACAAATAGCACATTTTCTCAAACAAAAGCAAGTGATAATTACCAGCTCAGATAAAAATACATACTTTTTGTGTTTGCTGGCATTCCATGTTTGCCACTGACACGTTCAGTTTTACAGCTTAAGTCAATGCCAAATGGCTGAACAAAGGAAAAAGAAAAAAAGAAAAAAAAAAAAAGACTTTTTCACTTTTTCAAACCACCGATTTTCACATAAAACGAAACTACCACTGCAGCTCCAAGTGTTCACTGCTGAGCACCACCTGCTGCCAGACAGACATGTATTTCTCTCCACAGTGTGTCCAGAATGTGCTCTGTAGCCTGCCTTGTCAGAGAAGCTGCAGGAGGTGCAGGAAAATAAAGTGCCTCTTCCAGGGCTGTGTGCAACATGACTGTCCATCCCCTGCACCACCCCTCTGGGTCCCCCACCCTCCCAGCTGGCAACTATTTACAACTATTCCACCAGTCCATTTGCTCTCCGTGCTGTAAATACTCTCACTGATTAAAAACATCTTTACAAATCATTTTTATAGATACAATCAGTCACCTTAGAAAAGGCCGGCGAGACATTTAAGGAATAAAATGTTTTATAAGGAGTAGCATTAAATGTACAGCAGGTGTTTTGAACAGCTGCAGGTCTAAAGTTACTAGATGCTGTCTTAATATCACTCCAAAGTGGTAGATGAGTGCAAAAATGCTGCTTTTTCCATGAAATTAACACAATGAGAACACCACAACCATTGCTGCCTCAGTGAACACATAGTTAGCCATCAACCCAGCCACCTCACCTTGCTTATTTATCCTAACACACCTGAGTCTATTGCCACCATTTAAATCTGTACCCTTGATTTGCCACGTGAGATGGCTGCAATGAGTGCCTGTTCACAGGAAAGTCTCCTGTTTTCCAGGAAGTCATGGTCCCTAATGATCCCAGAGATCAAACATGATTTTTGCAAAGCAGAAATCGCTTAAGCCGGGTAGGAAGGGTCTTTGCCTTTCACCTCCAACACTCGTTTGTGTTGTCTGAGAGGGAAAGGCTGTGAGACTCTTATTGGAAAAGAGAGCTGGAACTCTTCTCAGAGTTTCTCTGGCTGTCTTTAGGTGGTGGCAGTCGTGGTTCCACTGTCCCAGAGCTGTCTGCAGGCCTGTGCAGGGCTCAGGCGGGGAGCCGGGGCTCGATCTTCAGGGACAGCTCGTACAGGGTGTCCTCGTCGATGATGAGAGTCTTGTCCAGCAGGTAGTGAGTGACCTGGGGTGGGGGAACACAGATGGACAGGCTGCATGTAACTGCCACAGAAATCTCCCAGCTTTCCTTCCCTTTCAGCACATTTCGGGTGCTGAGATTGCCTTGTGTTGTTTTCTTGAGAAAACCAACAGCTGCTCGGAATGCTGCTGGCATGAAGATGCACCTGCAGCACTCTGAGAATTAATTAGGATTAATTCCTCTTAGGAATGGGCAAATCCTTTGCCAGGTGACCTCAGCCCAAACTACTCTTCTGGAGTCTGAGATGTGCCTTGTCTGAAGGCACTGACCAGCTTTGGTCACAGCTGCATCCCTCCTGAGAGGGGCAAAGGGACAAGGAATTGCAGGATGCCTCAGCAGGTGCTTGGGGCATCTCCTTGAAATGTAAACTTTAAGGGATTTAGAGATTTTAGAGGAGCTAAGATTTTAGTTAGGGATAAGCCTTACTAGAGTTAATTAAAATAAATGAGTATGTTTTGATGAAGTTTAAGAGTTAGTAGTTAACTAATAACTGATTGCTTGTTGACACGATGTTTAGTTAGCTGGGTTTATAATGGAGAATACAGAAACTGACAAACAGCTTTTAGGAACATGAGACAATTGTGGGCCTCCTCTGTTCTGAAACCAATTGAAGACAAGGAATGGGAGTTCTACCGAGGTTCATTTGTCATATTTGCATTGAAAAGGTAGAAAGGTCAGAATGAGGAAGACTTCATTTACTTCCTCATTTTGGGACCCCTCCCCATGAAAGGGACCACCCACCCATTTCAAGGAACAAACTACGCATGCTTAATAGCTTTTGGAATGATTAGCATAGGAAGCGAGGAATGGGATGTACTAAATGATGAATATGTATTTGTATTTTGGGTATTCAATTCTGGTGTGGATAAAAGGACTCTGTAATCATTGGAAAGGTGCAGTGTGCATTTGGGAGCTATCCCGCACGCTGCCCGGCGCCGCAATGAACATACACTTTCTAACTTTAAACTGTTAGAGAGCTTTTGTCCGTCACAGTTGGACATCAGTACTAGATCAATATCCATATTTCTTTTATAAATCATCCTGACCCTCATCCCAGGATCTCAGGGCAGGGAGAACACCCTGAACACTCTGAACCCCTCATACCCTCCAAGGCTGCAGTCCCCAGAGACCTTCCAAAGGAGCAAAAAACTTCTTTACAAGGCATCAAACAAAGAGGTCCTGCAGGGTGAGGGTCTCACCGCCCCAAGGACCCGTCCGTGTGTCTGTCTGTCCTCTCCTCCACGCGTGGGAGCAGAAGACACCAGCTTTAGCTTTCAGTGGCAGCTGTGCCTCACAAGTCATTGCTGCCACAGCCTGATTTCAGGAGCAGGCAGGAGCCTCACCTTCTGCTGGTGCTCTATGCGGTAGGAGGTCTGCTGGAACTGGCGGATTTCCCTGATGATATGTGAGATCTTTCAAAAGAACACATGGATGCAAGTTCAAACACAGCTCTGCTTCTGCTAAGCCACGCAAAGCAAGAATTCTGCACCAAATTATTCCATTCAACTTATGTATATATAAATACATAACTTCAACTTATCTATATAAAATACAGAGCTTAGTTATAGGAAGCTTATGTATTTATTTACTTTTAGAACTGGTAGGGATCACTGTCTGTCACAATTACAGCCACAACACTTCATTCCTGACAAGACCTTGTGTCTCTGTTAGCCTCTGCTAACTCCTCCTCTGTCAGGAGGAGGGAAGGGAAGGGCAGAGATCGTTTCCCAGCAGCTCCCCAGGACTTCACTTTCCCAAATCAAACATTTACTCCCCAGCCAGCCCCGAGTGAGCCACCACTCTGCCCGCAATGAAACCTCCTCATTCTCTGCCTCGAGTGACTGCTGCAGAGGGGAGCCCTAAGATGGGCATTAAGCTGAGATCAGAGGAGAAATTTCCATGCCTCCCTCCTAGGAGCTGTTGCAAAACAGCACTACATGGCAGTGGGAGAGACATCAACTTTAAAGTGCTTTTCAGATAGACCAGAGCACACTTTGAGAAGAACATTGGGATTACTGCTTCCTGGTGAATCACTGCATTCCTGCGATTCTGGTTATTTAAAAAACATTTTTCTTGCTCCTCCACGAGCTTCAGGCAGCTGCTTTTGCTGCCCTTTTTCTGAGAAAGTGAACTGGGAACAAATTCAGCCCGTGAAAATACCCAGCCTGCCAGAAGGTGGGGATAGAAGACTGGCTCGAGTAATCGCTCTCCCAACGCTGCCTCTCTTGCACAGCACCACAGCAGCCTCTCAAAAGGTAAATTCAGAGGAGTTACAACAAAATCAATAATTAACTCATGCAGTTAAACACCTGTTGGTGAAGCATGTAGGAAACTGAAAATTACCATTCTCATTTTGGAGAAATTGACAAGGCCTTCCTCAGTGAAGTTGGGTGTTCCTTCCTCAATAAATGCCAGGTCAGTCAGGTACATCCCAAGGTAGGGAACAGCAGGTGGGTTACAGCTGTAAACCAACAAATCAGCTTATTTGCCTGCAGCTACATTTGCAAATGCATTTTTCTCTAACTTACATAAGCTCTTTATTATTTTGCCCAATTCTAATCCATGGGTTGCATTCCTTTCCAGGACAAACAGCTCCTCTGGCTCTGCTTGAGTTGTGTTTGCTCTGCCTGTGATAAATTGAATGCATTCTGCCCAATATCTAATATTAATGGCATTTTAAAAATATACCATTAATTATTCTGGCTGTTCAGTTCTCAGCTCCTCTCAAGACCACTTGAGGTAGTTGTGCCACTCGATTCTGAAAAGACTGCTTCCAATTACAAAGCTCACAAAAATTCAGGTTTTTTGTACGGCTGAAATCAGTTTTACATAAATTGTAGAACACTTGACATGGAATATTCTGGATACCAAAATTACAGAATGTCAAACGCAATCTGGCAAATCAATTAAAGAAAACAATATTCAAGGACTGCTGCACATAAGCAGCAGGCTGTTTTGCAGCAGGCTGGGAGGACACAGGAGAAAAAAATATCCCTGTGCCTTTGGCCTGTCTCTATGTTCCTCTCATAATTTTTTTGTCAGAAACATAATTTATTGTCATACGAATGGGTCTGTGACCTGACACAGGCTTAGTCCCAGACCCTGAAATTCTTAACTAGAACAATCCTGTTTTTCATAAAAACTTCAATTTATGAAGCTGGCTATACACTTATTGAAAAAGTTTATCAGTGTAAGTGAAACCCCAACAGGGAATGTTCACACAGAAAAATAGTTTAATTTGTTTCAGTAATTCTCTGGAGCTACTATGTTTACCCATCAGGGGTATTTAATCACAGCATATGCAGCAAAACAATAATGCCAAATAGAACCAACCTAAAATTTAAAAGGTTATTAGGAAAAAAAAAAAAAGAATTATTAAACCTTAATCACAGCCAATTAATCTTTAACATGAACTATCCACTGTTTGTAACAAAACAGAGTTGTATACTGTAGGGAAGCTTACTTTTTGAGCATTTCTCTCAGGTTTTTAAATCTTCCCTCTGATGACACAGTCTTCTGAAGCTTGTCCATGAGTGCTTTTGTCTAGGAAGAAAATGCATTTCAAATGCCATTGCTGGTGCATGTAAAGGACTGGAATTAGATTCTATCAAAGGTGTAATTCACTTATCACCCCCACCCCATTTTCAAGAGTAGTACAACAGGCATTACTGAATTAGGAAATTAGCTTTACTGCAGTCCCTCCTGTCTTTCTGCAAATGGAGATTAGGCAGCATTGCAGTTTCCCTATGAGTGATACACAGAACCTGTATTTATACTGATACTACCCTGCAAATGGAGGGAAACCCACACATTTATTGCATTAATGGTCTGGAATTCAGTTTGCTGGGCAGACAAGAACATAACAGACCCTACATGTTGCTGAGAATCCTCAGGGTGGTCACTGCCTTGGAGCTTGCACTGAGCTGATTTTGCCTCCAAGTTCCAGAGAAAAGCTGAGCATGTAAATGAGAATATATTCATGTCTTACACAAATCACTGTTGGTGGGCACCACCTGGGACCCACCAGGGACCCTGGTTCCTCCTCAAGTGAAATAAATTTGATTTTCAGCTTGTTTATTCTATTGACTTGAGACTTGAGTGTAGAGAATGATGAGAATTTTATCCAATTTGAAACTGAATTTCCAGTTAAGATAGAGCTCTGTAGGCAGACAGGGTCACTTTCTTCTACACAGCAGGCTGATGAAAAACCCAGATTGCATTCCTAATAAGTACCAGAGGACTGTGCTACAACATCAATCTGCTGCAGGTTTGGCTTCTTCTTTTTTAATTGAAAAGTTAAAAAATAGAACTAATTCTATCCATAAAACTTTTTGGAGGTAAGCTCACTTATAGCAGTTTGCATAGAAAGAATTTTAAACAGATTTTTAAATAGAAGAACATTGCACCAGCTGTGAAGCAGCTGAGAAAAAACTGACTGGAGAAGGTGGAAATTGTATTTCTCTGAACCATTTAGTACACAGAACATAAAAGACTGGATTGTCTTCATCCTGACAGGTCCCTTTTTCCATGTGTGTGTCTTGTTTTTGTGGCTGGCAGTCATTCTCATAGTTTCTGCTGACATTCTCAGCAGCCAGGCAAGGGTTTAAGGGAGGTGTTCACTGCACCTAAACTTAAACTCTTAAATGAAAAAGACTTTTTATCAACTGTCTCTTTCTGGGTAGAAAAACTCAGGAATTTGAGAGGTTCTGACCTTCCTGAAGGTTTTCTGCACAGGTAGTTCCTATTTTAGGCACATGATCAGAGTTTAACTGTAGCTTTTAGCCACCAAGATGCATCTATCAGAAAATGCCTAAATTCAGTTTACTTGAACATTTCAGCCATTCAGGCCACACAGTCTCTGGCACCTGCCAATTACCTTGAAAACATTTTGTTTCCACAGATTAAAAAAAACTACATGCAAAACTCCTGGACAGAAAATGCCAGTCCCACTATTCTCAGTGCCTTAATGAAGGGATGAGACTACTGTCAGGGTAAAAAATTATTTATCGCTCAGATAAACATCAGCCTCAGAGGGTGTGAGATTTTAAAGGAGCAAGCAGTCAGCCACAGTTCAAGGTAGTCACAAGTTCTTCGTTACAAGGCAATCTATAACATTCTAATCCAATGGGAAGTTGCCACAGGTTTTATTTTGCTTTTCTAACCTATCACCTTTACTTAATTGTGCTGCGCTGCAGATAATTTTATCCAATGGGCTACTATCACACATACACACATATGGTTCTGTTATAACATCTGAACTCTTAGCTTGCTCAGTACAATTCCATTACTACACTATAAAACCCTTCACCATCTTACCCAATACAGTTTCTCACTTACTTAAGGCATATTATTACTTACAACTACAGAAGTTGTAACAAGCTTATAATTTTTCTGCTTAATGTTCGTGTACTTTTATTTTTACATCAATCCAAGCTTCTTCCAAGGCTGCAAATCAAACACTCCCGTGTCTGTGGAAGTTCCTATCTTTCCACTTCCTACATCCCAGGTGGTGGAAAAACAGAAATATTCACAAAAGGGGTCCTGTCATATCCCCTGTGTCCAAGTCCAGGACATCCCTCTGGCTGGCTCCAGACCCTGGCAGGGGTCTCGGGGACCTTGGCACAAAGACAAAAACACCTGTGGCTTTGATTTTAGCCCGTGGAAAAAGCTGCCAAATCTGTATGAGGAATTACAAGCCACAAGGGTTTGAGTAGAGTGGTAGTTAAATTAACACAGGGTGAAAAAGTAGAATTTTGGGGCTTTTTAGAATGGGGTTCAAGGGGACAAGATGGAGGGATTTGGGGATGTCCTGGCCTTCTTCTCCTTCTCCTTGCCCTCCATGTCTCGCTGTGCTGGTGACACTTTTCTGTTGGTTTCAGGCACAGACACACTGTCCAACATCAATGACAGACATTGGCACGTTATTGTAACCACGGCACACGGAGTTTTGGTATAAAATGTGAACACCGCCCTGAGGGCAGACAGAATGCCATGGCCGAGCTGCTGGACAGAGCTCGGCAGGGCAGAGAGAGAATGTTCTAGAGAAGGGAAAATAAACAACCTTGAGAAGCTAACCCTGTGCATTCAGACTCCTCCTTTGGCTGTGGGGCTGGAAGAACAAGGAGTTTTACACCCTTGGGGTCACCTCAACACCCAGACCCCGAGACCCCTGGGCACAGCGGCTGATGGAATCTAGAGCTGCCTGCCGCGGCCATGTCCCTCTCACCTGTTTGGACACCTTTGCCCAGGTTTTCTTGAGCCTGTAGATGGCACTTCTGTTGAGGGCCGAGGTGATCTCCAGCACGCCGTTGTAGTTGTGCAGGCAGCGGCAGATGTCGGCCACCGCCACCCACTTCTCGATGGCGCTGGCCCGCGAGGGCACGTCGGCGTAGCTCATGATCTGCGAGGCCACCAGGTTGCTCATCTGGCCACAGAGAGAGAGGCAGGGGCTCAGGGAGCTGGAGCACAGTCCCTTCTATCACTCCATGAATTAACGGGCAAGGCAGGAAAACCCCCAGCTAAGCATGACAGAAATGATGGTTCTTGGAACACGAGCCCTGCGAGGAACGGCTGAGGGAGCTGGGGGTGCTCAGCCTGGAGAAAAGGACACTCAGGGGTGACCTCATCACTCTCTAAACTTCCTGAAAGGTGGCTGTGGCCAGCTGGGGTTGGTCTCTTTCTCCAGGCAGCACTGATAGAACCCGAGGACACCAAGAGCTGCACCAAGAACGAGAGGTCTCAAGCTGCACCCAGGGAAATACAGGTTGGATGTCAGGAAAAGGTTTTTCACAGAAAGGGTGATAAAGTTCTGGAATGGCTGCCCGGGGAGGTGCTGGAGTCACCATCCCTGGATGTGTTTAAAACAAGCCTGGATGTGGCACTGGGTGCCAGGGTTGAGTTGAGGTGTTGGGCATGGACTGGACTCGATGATCTTGAAGGTCTCTTTCAACCTGGTGATTCTGTGAATTCTGTGATTCATACACCCAGGGAAAGGACATTGGAAACAGAGCTCAGGGCAGGTGGAAGCGATTGGGACAGGAAAGAAAGGTTGGGGATGCAATGGGAAGGTCTCCCAGCCACCAGTCATAAACCCAAATGGGAAGTCTCCCAGTAAAATTCAATGAAAAAGATAAAGGAGAAAGGCGTGTAGGGATACAAAGGCATTAAACAGGATTGGTGTTATATTTCTCTGGAGAAATTAAAGTTTCTTCAGTAGGCTGAAAGGCACTGTGCTACAGTTTAAAATGTTCTACTCTCTTAAATTGCCATTGAAATGCTGAGTACCAATTATTGAAAATGAGAATCTTCATCTGCTTTGATTTAAATTGTTAATTACAAAGAGGCTGCAGCATTCAGTCACTAATAGATAACACATCACATTGCAACACAACCCAGTATTTCTGTTCCAGAGGTCAGAGGCAGTCCATGGGGTTCCTAGAAAGCAAGTCTGTGTTTGAGAGTACTTACATCATTGAAATGTTGACTAGTTTTCATAATATAGGGCGTTCTCTCATTTTTATCCACTTTCATCCAGCCCTGCCCAAGGAACTCTCTAGACATTGATGGGAGAGAAAAAAGCAATCAAAATCTTCATAAATGCAGTACAGAGTCTGTCTGCAACCACAGCCTAAGCAGACTTCAAGGATACCTTAATTTGCTGGAAGCTAATAACACAGCTTCACACTAATTCTGGCATCTCACTACACCATTTTTAATGTTGACTGAAATGCTAAATAGTGTAAAGAAGATTTATTTTTCTCTTAATCCCCTCTCCCCTGTCACCTCATCCTAATTTCCAGCGCTGTGACCCTATTTACAGCACGTTATCCTCGTCTGTGTGCAACCCTTTGTCAGGGGTTTGAGCTGGGGCAGTGGTGGCCACCCCAGCCCTGTGGCCACTGGCCCAGCAAGGGACACTCTGTGGCAGGACTGTCCTTCCCTCTCTGCCACAGACAGTGGGTGCAGATATGAAGAGATAGCCCAGGCTGAAAGGCCCAAAGGGGTCATCTCCAGCGCCAAAAGGGCTCAGGCCCCATCTCAGTCTGGAGAGCAGATGTGGGAAGAGATAAAAGAAATATTCTTGACTGTTTTACAAACTCTAAAAGACTCACGAGTTACCACAGAGGCAGAAGCCTCCTACACCCTGAAAGTGTTTGAGACTTTTCCCTGGAGTTTGGACACAGGTTCTGCTGTTACTTCCTTGGGGATTGAGAGAAAGGATCTCAGTGTGTGCCCCACCAACAACTGGATGGTGAGATCCACTGAATCCTAAATTGTATTATGTTTAACTAGCTGTAACATGAATAGGTACATTTAACCTTGCACTGTATACACATCCTAGTAGTTGTTGGGGGTTTTTTTGTCCTTATTCCTGTGTAGAATTAACTTGTTTTAAGTCCTGTGTCTGTAAGTTTTGTGTCTATGTCTCAGGTTTAGCTGGGTGTGTATTCTATTTACCATCTGTCAGAGCTGGGGCAGTTCTCTGCTGTTCATTGGGCAGTTTTTTCTTTATCTCTTCCACAAACCAATCCTCCCTCCAGGAGATATCTTCTGTTAATGGGCTATTAATTATCTTCTGTTCATGGGCCATTAATTATTAATTATCTTCTGTTCATGGGCCAGTGAGTGTCCCTGCATGGCTGAGAAAATTCCATCATCCCATGGGGAGATGCTCTGCCCAGGGGAAGGAGCCAAGCATTCCTACCTGGATACAATCTGAGTTTTTGGGACACCACAGCAGCCTTTGCCCACTGCATTCCCAGAGGAGCAGCTTTCTGCCCCACTGCATTCCCAGAGGAGCAGCTTTCTGCCCCACTGCATTCCCAGAGGGAGCCCAGGCCCATCCACACCAGCCCTGGAGCTCCAGAGGAAAACTCCAGCCTTGTCCAGGATCCTGCTCCAGCAGAAGCACAGCTGGCACTGCAGGAGGGCTGAGCCCCCATGGAATGGGACTGCTGCCACCACCCTGACCCACAGGCTGCCAGGGCCTGCTCTGACTCTGGCAGTGCTGTTTTTTGTTGTGTTGTACTATTGCATTTGTATTTTTAGTATTCCTAATTAAGAACTGTTATTCCTATTCCCATATCTTTGCCCGGGAGCCCCTTAATTTCAAAATCACAACAATTTGGAAGGAGGGAGTTTACATTTTCCATTTCACAGGAGGCTCCTGCCTTCCTTAGCAGACACCTGGCGTTTCACACCCAGACAGTCTATTAAATAAATAATTCATTCTCTAATAGACCGAACCAGAACTTGTGAACAAGAGTGGGTTTTGGGGTGCTCCTGCCTGCTGCCAGAGGCCTGGGCAAAGGGCAGGGAGTTACCCAAACCCCACAGCCATGTGTAGCACACTCACTCGTAGGGGATGCTGCGGAACACGATGTGGTCCAGCAGGGTGATCTGCTCCGCCAGCTCCATGGCCGACAGCGTCTCGAAGCACTCGGGCTTGGGGCAGTCTGGCTGCAAAGCAAGGACAACTCTGAGGGGTCTCTCTGTGTGCCACAGGGCACGAGCAGCTGCCTGGGAGCCCTCAATGGGGCTGTCATTAACTTTGGGATCAGGAGAAATGAGGATTAACAACAATCGCAGACAACACGAACGCCCAGCTGGAAATTCATAAAACAGGCACACACCAGCTCAGGAGTATGAACATGGGTTAATTAAACTCTGCATATTCTGCATTTATAATTTCATATATATTAATATCTTCCCCTTTTTTTAAATCTTGAGATTTTATCCAAATACTAAAGTTTTGACGTGTTCATTTTTGTTAGGGGCTCCAAAATCTTACAATCTCTAAACTGAAATGGACATTCCTGGTATAAAAAACAGTATATCTATCCAGAAGTACTTTACAAGTTGCAGTTGTGTTACATTTTATTCATTCAAACACACAACATTTCTCTAGGAGTATTTATGTTTAACTCTCAAGATGAACTTACCATCTGAATGATATCCTCTATTTTCAAATGGTTATCATCTTGATCATCCTGAGAAAGAGTCCTGAAAAATAAAGCAGAAGAACATCCTATATAAATATAATTGTCCATTGTTATGACAAAACATTATTGTAGATCAGCAAAATGGTTTAATTAAAATAAATCCTAAGTCTGAAATTGAGGAGGTAAAGAAAAAGAAAAATAAATCTGTAGCCTAAAAAGTCATGTCTTGCTTTAAGTAAAAATATATAAATTGTTACAGCATCAGAGGCATATAAGATGAAATATTTCCATGGAGGTTTAAGATCTCTCAGCTAATGAATCCTGGAAATTGTCCTGTTCAGTGTCCCACACTGAGCTCAGCATGTGGAAATGGACAGCAAACTGCAGCCTTTCCTTGTAGTGAGGACATGATTTCTTTTCAGTAAAGTATTATTGAATGTTTCCAATTCTGCTACAGAAAACCTGTGATTATTATGGTTATTTCAGAGTAATGGGTCAAAAATTAACTCTGCAAAAGTAAGTATTGATCAAACATCAACCCTGATGTAGCATATTGGCACATAATTACAGGATCTTACCCCTTCATGTGGGAATTACAGACACAAAGAAACCGTGACAACATTGGATTTATGTAATACAGGAGTGAGGAGATTTAGGGAGAAGGAACATAGGTCAGAATGTAAAAGGCTGTCAGAAAGGACAGAACAAGGTGCCCAGAAGCCACCTTGTTGGTTCTTCTCAGGGTGGGTCTGTTGAACCTCAGGGTGCAGGTGAAGTACAGGGGGGCCCCGAGCTGAATTCCCCAGCACAGCTCAGGTGACCATCCCAAAGCTCTGCTGCATGTCAGAGTCCAGTTCATCCCTCTGGCTGCCCTGGCTGGCTCCAGACCCTGGCAGGGGGCTCAGAGACCTTGGCATGAAGTCAGAAATACCCATGGCTTCGATTTTAGCCGGTGGGAGAGGCTGCCAAATCTGTATGAGGAATTACAAGCCAAGGGGGTATGAGTAGTGTGATATTTGAATTAACACAGGGTGGAAAAGCAGAATTTTGGGGTTTTTAGAATGTAATTCAGGGGTACAAGATGAAGGGATTTGGGCATGTCCTGGCCTTCTTCTCCTCCTTGCCCTCCATGTGTTGGTGTGATGGTGACACTTTTCTGTTGGTTTAAGGCAGAGATTCACTAACATGGGTGGTGGGCATTGGCACAGATCTGTAAACATCCCACACATAATTTTGAGTTTATCATGTGGGAGCAGCCCGAGGCAGAGGCAGACTGCCATGGCTTCTGTACCAGGCAGAGCTCGGCAGGTCAGAGAGAGAATGTTACAGACAAGGAGAAATAAACAGCCTTGAGAACTCGGCCTCACGCACTCCTGACCTCTTCTTCAGCTGCCGGGCTGGGGACAGGGACTTTTACGTTTTTGGGGTCATTCCAAGCAAGCAGACCCCGACAACCTTCTATTTTTTCCCATAAGGGTTGGAAACACCTTGTGCCTGCAGGGCAAGGCGAGTTTACCTCTCTGTGAGAACCCTAAGCTTCTTGCCTGGATAATAAGGAGTGCAGCCTCAGTCCCTGTAAATAGCCTGCCAATCTGTCCTGCAGAGCAGCTTATTTTGTGCTGCTCCTCATGCCTGGGGGCCTGCAGAAAGGTGTTGTGCACCCTGTGGCAAGAGCCTCTGGCAATGACAACCATAAAGGCCCTGTCCCCCTGCCCCAGGAATTCTCATCAGTCTTGTAAAATCCATCATCCAAGTTACTTCAATATCACTTTATGTTGTGTTATGTTTATGTTCTGTCAGGATCCCGCCTTTGATACAGAAATTGTTGTATTTGCTTAATATGAAATAAAGTATGAAACATGGGATTCTGAAAAGACTGAAAACAGTCAACGTTTCACCAGCTTTGCCTCCTGACACTGTCTACCATGACATCTCATGTTTTATGTAGACTTTCAATCTGTCATTCTAAAGAGATGCTTTTTTCCTACCACAGTGGTCTCATGAAAAAAACCCAAAATCAACTCTACTTTTATGCCTAAATATTCTGCAATGAAATCTGCAGAGGACAACAGATCTGTAGACTGGATAATGGTTTTGGCAGCATCAACAACAGCTTCCACTTCAGTCTGTGCTGTTCTCAGCCTTGGGACACCCAGTTTCAACAGAGGACTGGGGTCGCTCACTGGGCTGCCCAGCCCTGCTTGGACAGCTCCCACTGCACTCCCTGGAGAGCTTCTGGAGCTGGGAAGAACCAGATCCTTGTGGAAAGAGTCACAGGAGACAGCAAAGGCACAGAGGGGCTCTCCTGAGCAGGGTCACTGCTGAGGACTGAAAAGGGTGACTCCTCCAGTATCTTCAGAAATGAAGGAAGAAAATATAAAAGAAATACCTTTCTAGTTCTTAGAATCACCAGTTAAGATTCTCTCTCTCTCTCTTTCTCACTATTCTTCATGCCTGACCAGGCCAAATATTAAAATAATTTTCTACTTGAAAATATTAAGCATGTGTCTCATCCTTTCTTTGTGGTACATAAAGCATATAAAAACGTTTAAAAGCTAGGGCAAGTTAGAGAGCCTGAAATGTGTTGTTTGGTGAGATCATACGAGGCAGAAAAACTTCACCCATCACATTTTGACACCTGCATATCCCTCGATTTCATTTATGTTTAGTCTGAAGAAGGAGAAGGAGAAGGAGAAGGAGAAGGAGAAGGAGAAGGAGAAGGAGAAGGAGAAGGAGAAGGAGAAGGAGGAGAAGGAGAAGGAGAAGGAGAAGGAGAAGGAGAAGGAGAAGGAGAAGGAGAAGGAGAAGGAGAAGGAGAAGGAGAAGGAGAAGGAGAAGGAGAAGGAGAAGGAGAAGGAGAAGGAGAAGGAGAAGGAGAAGGAGAAGGAGAAGGAGAAGGAGAAGGAGAAGGAGAAGGAGAAGGAGAAGAAGAATGAGGAACTGTTTCTGGAAGAAATCTGTTTTTCTCCAAATAGGATTATCTATCAAAGTTGTTCACTGCTGTTCAGTCTGAACTTGCACCTTGCTGCTTCAAAATCAGTTAAATTTTATCTAGATTTCCAGGGTTAGTAAATCAGGCTGATAAAATCTCAAGCAAAACATACACTGGGAGGTTTGCCTAGCTTTCAGAACAGATAGTGAATTAAAATAAGCATTTTTACCCTGAAGAGAAACCCTGTCAGTCCACACAACTGAAATCCCATCAAGCAAGAAATGCCAGCTGCTTTGTTTGATGACTCAGGGCATGAAGCAGCTCAGCATCTCCCATCAACATTTTCTTTGTCATTCATATTCTAAACAGAGCCTTTCCCAGAGCTGACCACGATGGATCTTTGGGACACAAACCAACCTTTCCTGCTCCTCTGATCTCTGCTAACAGGGGGGTGGATTTTCAAAGGATGTGCATGCATGCAGAGGCTGGGGCAGCTTGTAAAAAGACATATTTTTACCCAATGTCCTTCAGGGAGACATAGAAAATAACTCAGAAAGCATGAACTTTTTTTCCATGAGTGTTTGAAATTTAATGTTTTACAAGAAATGCTTGTCCTAAGCCCATTCTGCACTTGTCAACCTTTCAGACTCAAGAGTAGACTACAAAAACTGAGATATGGGGAAGCCAGGGCCTACAGTGACAGCTGACAGGCAACCCAGAATTCTGATAGAATACATGTTTTAGACAAAATGCCTGCAGCAAGCACCTCTGCAGAACAACAAAAATTTACAGTACTCACTTAGCAAGTGGGTGAGTGACTATTTTTATGAAGGACACATCAACTGGATTAGTCCTTCTTCCCATTTCCAACCCATCCCAGAGAAAGCTTTTGAATGAAAGTTTCATCAAATCTTCCAGTTACGACAGATCTGTGCTTGCTCATGAAAAGCATGCTGTCAGAAATCTTCAAACAAATTGGTCTCTAACAACAGTAAAAAAAGCCCTTCAGTTCCAGGTAATTTATATTTCCCCTCTAAGTGGTATTACATGACAGGTCTCAGTTCAGAAGGATGACATCTCTGCAAGGTGCAGGGCATAGGCTGAGCAGCTTTTCCCCAAGCCAGACCTTGGAGCAGGAGCCAGGAGAGGAACACAAACCCTGGGGCCGCCTCTGCACATTCTGCAAGGTGACAGACCAAGACACAAGTCCCTGCCTGGGTTCTGCCAGGGACAGATGCCTAAATTCAGAGCATTTTGGTGAAGAGGATTTCCCCCGTGGCAGGGAGAGACTGTGCCAGGAGTGCTGCATTCCCTGCCTGCACGTTGCATTGTGGTTTGGTGCTCCAGGTAAACACAGTGTCCCACCTGAGAGGAATGAGGGATTTGTCCTTACAAACAAGCTGTGGGTCTGCTGGTAGATAAAACCAGCACTGGGAGATAAATGAAACAATGGGAAGGATTCCAGTGATTGATGAATGGAAAAAGATACTCGCTTTTACACATAAACTTTAGGTTTGCTGATAAATGAAACTGGACATTGAAAGATGAAATAAACAATGGGGAAAAACCCAAAATTCCATAAGAATTAAAAATTGAAAGGGAGGGTTATACATTAGAGGGAAATCTTTGGTATCAGGTGTTCTGGGAAGTCTGTACTGTTATAAATGAATCAATTTCCTGAGCATGAATTCATTCTAAATCATATATTACAGTACCTCTCAAGTACCTCAGCCAATGGGGAAAGAGAGAAGGGAAATGTGGCTGGGAAATTGGGATAAAAAGGAGGCTGCATCCTCCAAAATCTGGAGAGACCCCAGGGGAATGCCCCATGGCCTCTCCCTTTATTCAAATACAGTAAAAGGACTCCTCTGTCTCCTTTTTGGACATAAAGCTCTGGTGTTGGTGGGTTAATTTTCCTGACACACCACAGGCTCCTTGGCAATGCAAACCCTTCATAATGGCCCCTAGAGCCTATGGAAGGCTGAAGGAACTCAGGAAATAATTTTTCCCACTGCAGGCCCTCTCTCCACACTCAGAACAGTGACTGCAAGCTGACATGGCAGAGAATGCCCAGGGTGATGGAGGAGAGGGAGGGACCCTGCGGAACGTGGAGCCCCTCCAGGGAGGCTCAGTGGAGCCCTGGCCTGTCAGAGTCCAGTTCATCCCTCTGGCTGCCCTGGCTGGCTCCAGACCCTGGCAGGGGGCTCGGGGACCTTGGCACAAAGTCAAAAACACCTGTAGCTTCGATTTTAGCCCGTGGGAAAAGCTGTCAATTTTGTATGAGGAATTACAAGCCACAAGGGTTTGAGTAGCGTGCTAGTTGAATTAACACAGGGTGGAAAAGCAGAATTTTGGGGGTTTTAGAATGTAATTCAGGGGTACTAGATGGAGGAATCTGGGCATGTCCTGGCCTTCTTTCCTTTCTCCTTGCCCTCCATGTCCTGGTGTGATGGTGACACTTTTCTGTTGGTTTAAGGCAGAGATTCACTGTCTAACATGGGTGGTGGGCATTGGCACAGATCTGTAAACATCCCACACGTAATTTTGAGTTTATCATGTGGGAGCAGCCCGAGGCAGAGGCAGACTGCCATGGCTTCTGTGCCAGGCAGAGCTCGGCAGGTCAGAGAGAGAATGTTACAGACAAGGAGAAATAAACAGCCTTGAGAACTCAGCCTCACGCACTCCTGACCTCTTCTTCAGCTGCTGGGCTGGGGAACAGGGACTTTTATTTTTGGGGTCACTCCAAGCAAGCAGACCCCGGCACTGGCCCAAAGCTGAGCACTTCTGGGTCAGCAGGAGCTCAGTGATCTCTGCAGACAACAAACAGCCGGAGCTCACCAGCCTAGGGCAGAGCAGGTTCAATCCTGGCCTGACCTACTGAACCAGCCAGGGCACCACAGGGCACAGAACAAACCCCACGGCATCACCTCCTCCTCCTGCTGCTCCTGCACCACAGCAGCACTTCTGCTTTCAATGGGAATGGAGAAAAAGCTGTGTTCCTATTGTGATATATGTTATGGAATAACTCGTGGTTATGTAAAATGTATATGTAATAAATGGTGCTTGTACGAAAAATCCTTAAAGTTTTAAACCACAAGCTGCAGCCGGGGAAAGGTTGGGAAACCACAGATGGCAGCAAGCAGAAAGACCTAATTTACAAACGAAAAAGCGTGCCTCAGTGCAGAGATGGGCCCTTTCCTGGGCCATCCAGGAGACACCCAGTGATGAATACAAGGGAGATATCTGTGATCGAGGTAGTCAGAGTCGTCAGGAGCGTCGTCAGGAACACGCATCTCAATACCAGGTTCTTGTAACCCAACATCAGCACTCATCACTTCCCAGAAACAGCTTTGTCCAGCTCAGCACAGAGAAAAGGAAACCCCACGAGTACGTGAAGCAAAGAGAAGAACAGGAGAACCTCTGCCCCAGGCGGAAAAAAACTGCATAAAAACTGACTGGACAGGGACAGCATCAGTGAACAGAGGGGATCCGATGCGGTAGAGGTCGGATCAGTGTTCACCCAGCGCCGATCCCGGGCTCGGCACTGCCCTTTTGATTGTGGCTATCTACGACCTAATCTCGGTCACAAAATAAAAATCTATTTTGTTAATTATTAATTCGGCTTGCTATATGTAATTATATAGGTATAATTATGTATTATGACAGGTATAATTCCTATAATACCATAATTAGGTATTATGACAGGTATAATTCGTGCCATTTTTAGCATGATATATATAATATTAAATAGCTGTTAGAATGTACCCTTTGGCATTAGAAGCCCCCCTTCTCAGGCAAAACCAGGTGTTGAAACCCGATTTACAAGCAAAGGGATGTTGCTCGCCAGGAGATGGGCCTTATCTGAGGCGATATGGAGACACCCAGGCGCTGATCATGGCGTGAACGACCCGAGATGGGCATCAGGAACATCCCCCAGGCCGATACATGTGAATATCGTGTTCCCAAAAATTTCATCAAGGGTTTCAACGACACCGGACTTCGAATTGTTCTGCCTTGAGAAGGAAATCTCAACTTATGGGACTTTGAATGAAACAAAGGACTGAATGCCGAAATCCTGGCTTCAGGCAAAATTTTCCCTATAAAGATCGCTTGTACCAGGATGGTGGTGTGGGAGCATAGAGTGAAACCTCTGCTGAGGCTGATCTCTGTGTCTTGCACCCAGCGCCGATCCCGGGCTTGGCTCTGTCCTTTTCCTTGTGGCTGGCTAAGTTAGATCCCTATTGCTAAAATAATTTTTTTTATTTTTATTTTTTTTTTAATTTGGCTGGATCATTTTTCATTTATAACAGGCTTGATAATTTTTACATATAACGCTCTGGCACTGGAAACCTGTCTGCCCTCGGGGCTCGAGCAGTTGTGGTCTCAGAGGGGACACAGGCAGGCCAATGCCACCTCTCCTGACTCTGTTCGTTGCTGACCCCTCAACAAAATCAGCTCCAGAATTGTACAAGGACGTTTGCAACCTGCCAGGAAGGCTAAACCCCCCCTGAGAGAAGCTGTTCCCCCATTTCTGATTAATCTAATTAATCATATTCTGACTATAGCCAAGCTGAGCTGTCAAAGAGCAGCTGGTGAGTCCAGCACCACACTGAGGAGCAGAGCCCTGGGTGCCCCAGGACTGAGTGCTCAGTCTCCACAGGACAGCAGGTCCCTGCTCCCACCAGCAACTCCAGCGGGGCTTTTTAAAGCTTATCAATATTTCTGTTTTTAAGAACGTGCAGTAAAAATTAAGCACTGTGGAAGAGCAAAGGAACGCGCGCTCCTGTGTCAGTACCACAGACAGTTACACACAAACAGCTGCTGATTGTGAGAAATGCATATTTTATGATTGGCTCCTCGCAAATATTAAATTGAATACTGTATGTATTACGGAGGGTTATTTTGTAATACTGTATTGATCCTTTTTAAGCAGTGTGTTCAATATAGTTTTAGGTTACAACATAATGTTAAAATAGAAACTATGACATGTAAGATATTTTACTAGTTCAAGAAAGGGGATAAGATAATCAAGAAACTCTTCACACAGAGATAACAGCAACAGGAAACCTGAAGAGTTACAGCCTCCTTATCAGAAAAGACAAACATCCTTCCACCTTCTCTCCTCTTTATGGAACCACCAGGATTAAGGGGAAGAAGTTGACAAAACCCAGAATAATTCTTAATTTGCAAGGAATTTATGCACCATGTATGAGATATATAAACATGCAGCAGGCTGTTGCTTTTAAGGGTTATTCCTTTGTTCACAAGGCGTGTTTTTGGCAGCTCAGTGCCCAAAACCATCCAGACGTCTGAAATTCACTGCTTTTTATTGTCTCCTAGTGTCCTAATCCTCGTTGTCCAAATTTTTATTACTCTAATTTTATTACTATTTTTTTATAACTATTTTATTACTAATAAACTTCTAAAATTTTAAAAAACAAGTCATTGGTGTTTTTCACATGGTTATTCCTTATATCCTGTAATTCCCTTTACTCAGTTGACTACATAGCCTTGCTGAGAGCCTGAGTCTCCAGCAGCAATTACAGTGCTTTGTTAAACTCTGGAAATCACTCTTAATTACCAGACATTTCCCAGAGGTGATCTGAACACCTCCCCCTTCCAGTGAAAGGGTGAGAAATTGCATTGAAATTTAATTCACATAGAAGTAGGATTGAAATAGTTCACATCAAGTTGTCCAGCACCCACATATGTTTAGCAGCACTGCCAGCCTTGAAAAGCAATAAAGGACTTTTTAGCCAAGGCTAAAAGAAAACAACTCTTTTTCCATTTTCTTTCCTTTGGAAAAGAAACAAAAACAAACAAACAAACAAACAAAAATCCAACAAATAAACAACAAATAAAAGCAACAACAACAACAACAACCAAAAAAAACCCAAAAAGTTTCAGAGAATGGCCAAAAATTCAGTCTGAATTTTTGAAAAATTTGTAAAAATGGAAATATCTGATGAACTGTATTCACTGGTGTATCAGACAGTGTGCTCAGGTACTCAGCAATAAGTTCCAGGAGGGCAGAGAGGACAAGCAATAACAACCATTTCCTAGAACAGCAGCTAAAGGATGCAAATGGACACAAATCATCGCTTACACATAAATACAAAGGTGCATTTTTGGATGCAAATTCTAGTGGAACTTGACTGATTTGAAACTGGGTACAGGAAATTGTTCACCAGCTTGTATGGTAAAGGCCTATAAATCCATTTCTCTCCCAGGAGAAGCCAACCCAGGCTTGTTTTAAAACTTTTCCTTAAAGAGGCTGAAAGTTTTAGGGTAATTTTACCCACTGTGAGAAGAACCTTTGCTTTCACAGATGATACAAAAACCCACATCATCCTCATCCTTCCTGCTCTTTTGACTTGCTGTCTCTTCCAAAGAAACATATAAAACAAACAATGTTTTTACTTGGAATAGCAGCACACACAGTATTATTAAAATGAGGATTATTTTTGTTTATGTTTATGTAAGAAGAAAGGTGCTTTTTATAAGAACTTATCTGCGTTTCTTATCTTTTGTCCTCACAAGTGATTTTTTCAGCCCTTTTTTTTTTTTTTCATGTATCTGTTGGAAAGCTGTCAAATGGTCTTAGAAAACTCAGACATACTCTATTTATTGCACACTTATTGGTTTACCTGCAGAATACCTACATAAATGTTAATAAAGCACACCATAGATTTATCTATGTTTTTCATTATGTTTTACTGAAATTACTCCTTAGTCTGTAGATGTTTGAATTAATTAATTTATTTAATCATTGCATTTAATCATTGCTTTTTAATAATTGAATTTATTTATTTAATCATTGCAGGACAATGGGCTTGAAACCAGTGGCTATAAAATATTCACATTTTTTAGACAGAGCTGTTTTCAGTCGTACTTGAGGGCTGAACTCACGGCTGCCTGCTGTTCTGCAGCAAAGCTTTCCTATACAGGTATTTTTATGAATGAAACTTAAAGCAGGCTCTGCTTTATGGCTCATAAAACACTTAGTAATCCTTCTAAATTAAATACTCCGGCGGGGGGAACCCAACCCTGTGAATTCCATGATACACAGTCAATCTCACTCTGTGCTGCAGTTAACATGTGAAATAATTAGAAATGCATTTACCTCAGTATGTTTGCAGTAGCCTTCCTTTCTTGTGGCAGAAGGTCAGGGTCTCTCAAAACTTCCTCCAGCAAATTTAACACATTCATTTTCAGCTCGTTGTTCAGCTCAAAATCCTGAAAAGGAAAAAAAAAAGTTTTACTACCTTTAGTCTTAACAGTATTAACAAACGACTGAGAAATTATACTTTAATGGGTTTGCCTTTTCTTTTTCAATTAGGTTTGAATTTTTTTTTTTAATTCCTACTACATTTGAAAATATTTAGAGAAAGCTGTGGTACAAAAGTAAACTGGCCACACAAGCAGGATCTCCCAAAGGCTGGGATTTCTCTCCTTTTGCCTTTTGTGTGGAGATGGGATGGTCAGGGAACCTTCCTTTTCTGAATTACCACCTTCATCTGGCCAAGACCCACAGGATACCCCTCTCCTCCTCTGTTTAACTGCAGTTACAGCACCATTGCCCAGCAGGGCAGGACCCTTCCTCTCACTGCTTCCTTGAGGTTCTCTGTTCATCTGCCTCCCCTCTGGTGTTTCTTATCTCATACCCACCCCGTTGGAAAGGTCTGCTTTTTGTGGAGCGCTCAAAACTAATAAATTCACTAAATAATCTGTCCCTGCACTGAAGAGCTTCAGCATTTTAATTACCTCTGGGGCAGACTGATACCTGGCACAGGACTGAGATTCAAGGACAGGCAGCAACCACTTGTCTGATCTCTTAAATCTGATAAGATCACTTATCTGAATTTGGAGAAATCAGACAGTATTGGGCATTCTACAGACACAGAATTGTCGCTACTGGACACGAAATGAGCGCACAGAAGTTTGGTAAGTTCAAGGAGAAAAAGAGAAAGTTTTATTCAAACATCTGGTATTTATAGAATTCCAAAGGTGACCGTGGATTGGAGGATGGAATGGCCACCTCTCCAACCACACTGGTCCAAAGATCGATCAATCATTTCTCTCCACCCACAGAGAAATATGTAAACTATTCTATTTATACATGAGATGGTGTGGGAACTCTGACTCTCAAATATGTAAACATTATCAGAAGGCTGAAGAAGTTTTATGAGAACTTTAAAACTTTCAAAAGAACTATAAAAGAAAACTTAACACTTTTAAAAATCAGGGCAACACAGAATGTACAAGCTTTGAGGTGGGAAGTTACATGCAACTCTTGGGGTAGACTCCAAAAATTCTTGTATTCAGCTGTGAGCTAGCATTTTGATAGGAAAGCAAACCCAAAGCCTTCAGCTGCCTGGTGCATCACAGATCTTCCCTGATAACCCACAGCTGCTCGCAAGCAGGACCACATGTGTGCAGAGCTCCCTCTCGTTTCCATGGCAACAGGAGGCACCAAGTCACTGAAAATGGGGAAGATTTGGCACCTTGGCACAAGAGCTTGGTGTTTCATTCCCAAAGAACCCCCCACAACCCCTCCTGTGGTGAGGGGCTCTGGAGATGTTGGCCTCTGGGGATAGCAGAGCCAGCTCAGGTGAGCCCAGCTCAGGTGAGCCCAGCTCAGGTGAGCACCAGAGCACTCCCACAGCCACCAAGGCAGGACTGATGCTTTATCAAGGCTGGCCTAGAGCAGAGGCTGGGCAGAGCTAGAGAATAAAGCAGGGATTTATTCCAAGGATCTCCTCCATGGATCCACCTCGGGCAGCACCAGAGCCCAGCCAGGGCTGCAGCCAAGAGGAACCAAAATGGTCCCAAAATGCACGAGCGCTCCCGGGGGCTCTCACTGGGATCAGCTCTGCTCCATTTGCACCTTGCAGTTCATTGTCCCATTCCAGCTTTAGCCCAGGCACTCCCATCCTGCTTGTTTTTCTCTCTCCAGCCCACGCTGTTTGTGCTCCTGGGCCTGAGCTTTGGATCATTTGTCCTTGGTGCCCAGCTGGAGCAGGAATTGTTTTGTCTCCCTGCTCTGTGCAGAGAGCTCTCCATCCCCTGATATAAAGCCCAGACCCACACACCAAAGCAGCACAGAATGTGAAAAATAGAAAAGCTAAACCCTGATGCATTAGGTGGAGCCTCATTTGGGAATGGGAGGGAACAGTTCAGAGCAGGAGGGGGATGAGTGCTCGTCACAGGACGTGCCACAGCCACCCTCACAGCATTTTTGAGAAGGGGTTGTTGTTCCAATGTCAGCACTCAGATATCACCTGCCCTGGGCATTTCCCTCTTGTGACAGCACCTCCTCTTGACTCCTCCAGAGTCTCCTCACCTGGGCCTCAGCTAATTCATACTCTGGAACCAATTAATATCCGTGTCTTATATTTTCTGGGGATGTTTACCCATATTTGAGGGTGTTGGAGAACAGGAAGCTGCAGCATTGAGCTTAGGATGGGGCATCAAGCATTCAGCTCAAAGCCAAGCGAAAATTATTTCTGGGCGCTGCACTCTGCTTGTTTTCTAAAGCACATTTTGCATAGCCACGCTCTGAAATGCCTCCCTTAGGAGCTGTTTTAGCCTGTTTGCAAGGAAAGACAAGAGAGCCTTTCCATACATTTGGGGTATGGAAATGGGACTAATTAGAGAAAACACGAGGAATGTAACTAAACTACATGACAGTACTGCGTACTCCAGTGATTTCGAAAAGAAAATAATTTGAAACATAAAACTATCAAAACTTAGTTAAAGGAGAAACCTTGAGTCTGCACAAGCCTAAGCAACCAGTGCAATTAATGAGTTTGTGCTGTGCCTCAGTGGCTGACGCTGTGTGAAAGAGGATGGTATCTCCACAAGCTGTGCTACAAAAACATCCCAAATGGGTAGAACAGGTGTCCAGGAGGTGACACATCCCCCAGCCCCATTCAGCACTGCTGGGTAAAATCCTCAGGCAGATCACATCGTCATGGCCAGGATTTTATCTCCAAGCACGGCTTTCAAACCACAACTGGTTGATTCTTTTCATGATGAGATATTTTCTGTCAAGATGTCTTGTTTTATTGAAAACTCACCTATGACCAAAAAAGTCTAGAATTTTAAAAGTTCTTTCACTTGCAAATAGGATGGGAGAGCCTCACATGTAATTATCAGATTCAGCCAAACCAAAGTATTTCCAATTTTTGCATGATTACATGCTAATTCTTATAATAATGAGAATCAATAATTTGGCCATTAACATTAAAACTTGTTTTACTGAGTAATCTCCATAAGATAATTGTGCTGGAATTGCTGGGGAAACTCAAATTTATGGTTTTCTATTTTTAAAGCAATGTCATTGGTTTCTCATAGTGTGATGAGGAAAAAGAAAACTGTGAAAAAAGGTGGGAATCAGAAGAAAAATGAAGAACTCATCTCTTTTTCTCATCTCTTTTTCTCATTATATAAGTGGTACTGAGATTCCAGTGTGATGAGCCATATATTTTAAAAAAATAATAGGGAAAATACTGCAATTAAACATGTACATGCACTTAACTTCTGTGGAGAAAGGTTGAAAGGTTTGTATCATAAGAATGATACAAACACCAAAACACTTAGCAACCAATTTTAATATAATTTAAAAATAGCTAAATAACTCTAAATAAATGCAGATTATCTCTAGCTGTATTATGGGTGTCACACATGAATATTTATCTGTTTATACTATAGGACACTTAGGTCCACAGGTGGCCTTAGATATATGTGTATCACAGCTCTCTAAATAATTTCAGACCACTTTTTGACTTCTGGTTCTAATTTACATTTCTGAGAGGAATACAGTTGGTCAGACAGGAATCCTTCAATTTCCCAGCACATTTCAATCTGACAGTGATTCAGTTCTCCATGAGAGGGTCACGTACCTCTAATATATTTTAGAGTCTCCAGTAGCCTAAAGATATTACTCAGATTTGGAATCACTGGCCAGAAGAAAAGAGAGTGCAGCAGAGGCAGCAGAAAGCAAGGAAAAAAACCTTCACCATGCTAAGGTGCATTTTCAAACTAAAACCAGTAGATTTATTGTCAGTGGTTTATACACAGGATATATTTTCAAGATTTGACATGAGTTCAGTGAAACCCCAGAAGCTTTTTGTCTCCTCTTTCTTTAAATGTTCCTCAGTGAGAGGAAACATTCTGCATCTAAAAGATGTGGGGAACACTGAATAATCCAGACAGGTAAAATCGAGCTGAAACATGATTTATGGTTGAGTAGGCCAGTGAGAATAACTACAAAAGAACAGGAGGGAGGGAAGAAAGAGGCAGGAGGGGAGAGAGATCTACTGGAAGACTTTGGGCAAGGAATTTGGAATATTTATAAATAAATGGGGATTGCCTTACAATTTTACTGCATCTGCCCTCAGGCCAAAAAGAAAGCAGGTAATTATTCCAATGGCAGCAGATGAGTGAGTCTTAATCTTGTGCACAGCACATCAAACACTATCAGAGCTCAGTGAAGTCACTCCACTGCTGCAGTCCTCCACTACAGTATTTCCTTTTGAAGCATAAAATCACACTTCACCTACCACACACAATTGTGTTGAGCAAAATCTGTGCAAATTCACACGCAACAAAATGTTGGCACAGATAAATGGAATTGTAACTGCCTTTCAGGAAAATCCATCCCTGAGCTTGAAATAAGTCTGGCTTACTTCAAGAAATAAGCTTTTTCAAGGCAGCTGGGGGTCAATTTGCAATGTAGTCAAAATACAGTGTATCTTGCTAAGTGTGGCTGAAGTGTAGTTTGTTAATATTTCTACAATTATCTTAGTATAAACTCACCAAATAACTTATTCATTACTTCATACCATTTAATATGAGCTAAGTGGGGCTCATATACTGGATTTTCTATCTATTTTTTTACTCCAATGAAGTGAAAAGAAATGGAATTGGCCAACTTATGTGAGCTAATGCTATTTTTAACTAACTTAAACAATCTTTTCTTAGCCGGCCCTCTGCCTCCAGGTGTTGTCCCCAGTTCCCAGGTGCTGTCAGTAACTCCCAGCGGCAACGTTGCTGGGAGCTCACCAGAGCTCTGTGGGGATGGCCAAGAGCAGGAGCTGCACTGGATAGTGTCACAGCTGGGGCTGGGCAGGCACACATCATGACCTGTATTCTCAAATACGAGCCATGGTCATCCCCCCAGGCCTTCTGGTCATTCAGTAAGTGTCCTGGATTGTAAGATAAATGTGTGATCTATCCCCATCTGTCAGAGCTGGGGCAGTTCTCTGCTGTTCATTGGGCAGTTTTTTCTTTATTTCTCCCACCACCAATCCTCCCTCCAGGAGATATCTTATGTTAATGGACTATTGATTATTAATTATCTTCTGTTCAAGGGACATTAATTATTAATTATCTTCTGTTCATGGTCAGTGAGTGTCCCTGCATGGCTGAGAAAATTCCATCATCCCATGGGGAGATGCTCTGCCCAGGGGATGGAGCCAAGCATTCCTACCTGGATACAATCTGAGTTTTTGGGACACCACAGCAGCCTTTACCCACTGCATTCCCAGAGGAGCAGCTTTCTGCCCCACTGCATTCCCAGGGGAGCAGCTTTCTGCCCCACTGCATTCCCAGAGGAGCCCAGGCCCATCCACACCAGCCCTGGAGCTCCAGAGGAAAACTCCAGCCTTGTCCAGGATCCTGCTCCAGCAGAAGCACAGCTGGCACTGCAGGAGGGCTGAGCCCCCATGGAATGGGACTGCTGCCACCACCCTGACCCACAGCCTGCCAGGGCCTGCTCTGACTCTGGCAGTGGTTTTTTTTGTTGTTTGTACTATTACATTTGTATTTTTAGTTTTCCTAATTAAGACCTGTTATTCCTATTCCCATATCTTTGCCTGAGAGCCCCTTAATTTCAAAATTACAATAATTCAGAGGGAGGGGGTTTGCATTTTCCATTTCAAGGGGGGCTCCTGCCTTCCTTAGCAGACACCTGGCTTTTCACACCCAGAGAATAACTCACGGACACTGTCTGGCAGCCAGGGGACTGTGAGAGAGCTGCTCCAGCTGAGATCTGCAGAGAGGGCAGTGGGAAGAAGCCCTCAGCTGCCACTCAGAGCTGGGGAGACTGGAATGTGGAGATGTGGAAGTCTCATCCTTGGACAAGCCCTACTTCAACCTGCTTGCCACAGGAGCAGAAGGAGCTTCACTTTGCAACACAAGTGTTTAGATAAGAAGCAAGGAAGCATTGCTGAATAAAACAAGGCTGCAAGACCTCACTTGGATAACTCATACTGGGACTTTCTGCCCCTGGCCCCCTTTTGCCTTCCTATTTTTCCACCTCTGCAGGAGCCAGTGGGAGTTTTATCCTCGTGAGCCCCAGCAAGGCTCCTGCTCCCAGTGATCCTCGGCCTCATCACTTGTGTGTTCATTGTTTACAACAGTGGAATCCTGCTCTGCTCCTCTCAGTCACATTTCAAAACCAAAATGTAAACACGAGCACTCTGCTGTTATTTAGGGCAAAAAGAAAGATTTGCTGGCTTGCAGGCGTCTGAATGGGAAAAAAAAAAAAGAAAAAAAGAAAAAAAAAAAAAGAGGAGGGGTATGGAATAAAAAGAACAGAAATGTAAACAAAACAATCTGGAATACCTAAAGGTACCTTTCATACTGAGCTGGTTTTGGCTGATGAGCAGCACAGGTTTGGCTCTTGCTCAGGGTGGTAAAAACAGGGAAGTGTGTCTCACCTCACCTGGGGATGGCTTGTTCCCAAACTTTTATCTGTGCCTTGACAGCTCCTCAGGACATTCATTAGCTCCTTGTGCCCTCCACAAAGGGCTGGAAATCTGGCACTGCCATGTGTACATTTACTTGAAATTTAAGTGAGGCTTCTACAGTGTGTGACCCAAGTTTTAAGATCAATTAATTCTTTTTAAAGAATTGCTTAGCATGGTTTCAAGACAACAAAACCACTTTATGAAAGCCCATCCTCACTGAATAGGCTGATTCATTAATTTTAATTATTCTGTTTTCTTCTCGCAGACAATTCTACATTAAATGCTGTCCATGCTTAGATAAATTAAAAAAAAAAAAAAATAGAGCATTGCTAAACCATCCCCAAGTGTGGTTTTGACACAGCTGCACAGCAGTGGAAGCTAATTGATTCCACAGCCCAGCACAGACCTTCCAAACGCCAGCCAAGGATTTTCTAGAGCAAAGTGAGCAAACACAAGGCCCTGAACCATTTCTTTGGATAATTCCTGCATCCCTGGTTCATGCCCTAACCCTGACCCATGTTCTTACATGCAGGAGAGCAGCAGGCTGAGCCAGCCAAAGGGCTCCAGAGGGAGGCAGGGAGAGTAGGGAATAGTGAAGTAGGATGATGCATGCCAGAGCCCTGGAGCAGATGGCTGTGTGTGAGTCCTGCACCAGTGCACAAGGCAGGACGACATTTTAGGCTCTTGGAGAGTCAGAGAGCACCAAGACAGAGCTGGCTGTGCTGCAGAATTGTTCAGGAGCTGCAGCACTACAGCAGGTCTGCAGCACCATCTCACAGCCGACAGAGAAATAAGGACACACTTTACACAGCCATTGGCTCTGGCTCTCTTTGCAGCCAGTGATGAGGAAATGGCATTTTGCCAAAATGAGAGAGGGTGTGTGGTTGGTCACCTTTAGTCGTGGTGTGGGGCTGTTAATGACCACAAAGATCTCAGGACACTGCAAGGAGAACAGTCTCTGCACAGAAAGGAACTGCCCATTTGGTGCTGGGAGTTTTTGCAGCAAAACCAAATTCAAAGCCAGGTAGAGGAAAAATAATATCAAAATTGCATGTTTGTCTTTGCAAACATCCACTTATTTTCACTTATTTTCACTTATTTTCACTTATTCTGTAAGCTGGGTTTTTTTTTTTTTTTTCTTTGTTTGGAGTTTTTTAAGAATAAAATCTGCCCTTTCTTTTGAGAATCAAACCTGCCCTTGGCTGCTCATGAAGATGAAGGATATCTCAACTAAGGTTGCTGAGAACAATGCAAAAACCTTAAAACGTAAAAAAAGTTTTTGGCAGGTCTATTGTTCTTACAGATTTTCAATGCTTATATTGTTTTGTCACTTTGGAAATTGAATAAGGATTTCCTCACCAGACACTGGTGGCTCAGGATCTGCAGTTTCTGTTGTTACTGTAAAATAAGCTTGGAGCTACTGCTCTCCCAGGACTCTATGTCTTTACTGCCAACATTTCACATTGTTTGGCCAGACAGTAATTCTTCACCAGTCCTCCTTAAAGTAGTCCTGTCCCATATTTTTTGGCAGCAGCTAGTCAGTCATTTCTGGTTTCCTCAGGCTTGTCCTTTCTCTCTCTCTAGTCTCACAAGTAAACAACACAGAGATCTGATTATATGCTCTGCTGCTGTAGCATTTCTTACTTTCCATGCCAAAGCCCTTGCATTTTAAATTATTTGTTATTTTGGAAGAGCAACAGACTAGGAGAGCTAAAGAATTAAAATCTGACACCTTTGCAGTGGAAAAAATAAATGGCAGTGAGAGACCAGGGAGTGCAGGTAACAGCTTCCACTTTGAAAATCCACAATGAACTATTACTCATTATCTTTGTGCTCTTCATATTTTTATTGGTATTTTTACAATACCAATTGTAAACATGATGCAAAAGCAACTGCAAAAGAATTCAGTGAAGCTACTTGCAGACACTGCCTAATGTAGATAAAAGTTTCCACATTTCCACAATCACATAAATTTTAATTAGCAGAGAGGATCAACTCAAGTCGTAGAAGATATTTAATATGAACTGGAACACAATAAGCACCTAGAGTAACACAAAACTGTAATAACAGTCTGCTGCCACTTCTATTACAGCTCAATATTTGCTTGATTCTGACTTTAATTTAACAGGGAGTCAAAACTTGGTTTACATAGGCTGCTCCCAGTAACTTGAAATGATTAATCACTCCTGTGATACCAAGATAGATTTTAGTATTCTCTTCTGGGCTGTTCAGGTTTCCAAACAAACCAGTTTTCCCACTTACATCTCTTACTGAGTTAATTCTCTAGCAAACTTAGCCTCTACAAAAATTATAGCCTTTACATGGGAAAAAGGGAATTGATTTCACATAAGAGAGTTTGACATTGGCATTGCTTTTGAGAGTAAGTATCATTTATTAGCAGCCTGAAGTGACAAAGCAGTCTGTAGGTGCCATGAAGCACAAGGTGTACAAAAATCCCTTCCTTCCTTCCCTTCCTTCCCTCCCTTCCCTTCCTTCCCTTCCTCCCTTCCCTCCTCCCTTCCCTCCCAAATTTTCAATTCTCCTCTCCATCCATGTCAGATTCTCCCAGCACATTTCCCACCTGGAAAATACCCCTAAAGGATATTTTATCTCTGATTCTGCACCAACCACTCGGGTTTCTTGCCCTCCCTCCCCTGCCAACACCATTTTGCCATCACGAGCCAGACCCATGCTCCTGCCAGGCCCATGGATGGACGTGATTTCCCGTGCACAATTCACCACAAATAAATGACTGAATAAACTTCTGCAGGAAAACACGAGTTGTTTAACACAGGCAGAGCAGCTGGGCGGGGGCTGCCCGTGGCACAAACAGTGTGGGATACCGACCCCTGCGAGTTTGAGGGGGTACCTGTGAGTGTTTGGAGACCCAGTGGCGCAGGACGTTGAGGACGCGGTTGGTGGCCGCCCTGCGGATGATGAACTCCTTGTCGCACGTGCGCTCCGAGTTGTTGAACCCTGCAGAGAAACAAACCCACGCTGGAGTCAACGGGATGGGGAGGATTTAAAACAAACAAAAATTAAAATACAGTTGTGTTGGAGTCCAGGACATCCCTCTGGCTGCCCTGGCTGGCTCCAGACCCTGGCAGGGGGTTCAGAGACCTTGGCACAAAGTCAAAAACACCTGTGGCTTCGATTTTAGCCGGTGGAAAAAACTGTCAATTTTGAGTGAGGAATTACAAGCCAAAAGGGTTTGAGTAGTGTGATAGGGGAATTAACACAGGATGGAAAAGCAGAATTTTGGGATTTTTAGAATGTAATTCAGGGGTACAAGATGGAGGAATCTGGGCATGTCCTGGCCTTCTTTCCTTTCTCCTTGCCCTCCATGTCTTGCTGTGATGGTGACACTTTTCTGTTGGTTTAAGGCAGAGATTCACTGTCTAACATGGGTGGTGGGCATTGGCACAGATCTGTAAACATCCCACACGTAATTTTGAGTTTATCATGTGGGAGCAGCCTGAGGCAGAGGCAGACTGCCATGGCTTCTGTGCCAGGCAGAGCTCGGCAGGTCAGAGAGAGAATGTTACAGACAAGGAGAAATAAACAGCCTTGAGAACGCGATCCAAAGCATTCCAGACTCCTCCTTTGGCAAAAACTTTTACAATCTTGGGGTCATTCCAATGCAAAGCAGACCCCAACACAACAGAGGTGACCTGGGTAAACTGCAGGCTTATAGGATATTTCTGTGCAATAAAAGGAAAGGTGCCTGACAGATGGTAAAATGTGAATGTCTAGACCAAAGAAATTCTGCAGCATAAGTACAACACAGCCTTGCCCATCACAACACAGACACCTCGCGGGGTCAGCACTCAGCTTCAGAAAGGTGGAGAATAATTGCCTGTGCAATTAAATTTCAAGGTTTCCCTTCAGCGTGGAAGAAATAAAATAAAGTGCATCAAGAAATAAAGTGAATGAAAAACCCCTGAAAACAAACAATGATTTTTTTTTTCCAGTATGGAAGACTTTTACAGCAAGGAAAAGGACCAGACCAAAGCTAGGCCTGTAATCAAACAGATTTGAAAAGTCAGTATGATTTAGAAAAGGGAAAGAGGTAAATTTCAGAACTAGGAAAGAACAAGGGGAGGAGAACAGTTTAAACACAGAGGAGAAAAAGGTCAGTGCAAGAAATCTCCCTTCTCAAGAGCAGTATTGTACAGGCTCTACCAATCAACACTTCAAATAAGTTATTTGAGATTTTACCACGGGCATGACAAGAAAATGGGAAGATATATGGAAAACACATTCATAGATCCAGCTGCCTGAAAACTAAGATTTTCTAGATGCAGCCTTTCCCCACTCATCTCTTATGGACAATTTATTTTTATTTTCTTTATTCTTTTTTTTTTTTCCTTTTTTTTTTTTCTTTTTTTTTTTGTCAGCAATATTTATTTATAAAGAAAGTGTATTAATAATAAAGAAGAAACTTTATCCCTAGATAAAGTTCATATTACTACTTCTCTTTTCATTCTGCCGTAGCTATATAAAAAATAAAATCCACATGCTAAAATGATGATTATATTATTATTTTAATAAGAATAATGAAATTGCTACACGAAGCCCCTGAATGTCTTCTTAAAAATTATAACTCTGAAGATAGACCTGAGAAGCTTGCATTTTTCTAAGTTCTTGTCAGATTTGCTCTTGCACTGTGCTGCTCTCCATTCCACTCAGTGCACAGTCCAGGAACAGCTGGGAACACCCTCCCATATGACCTGTACTTTACTTTTTTTTTTTTTTTTTGCATAAAAGCTGCTCGAAAGCCCATGTTTTATTATAAATAGCACAGGCAGATTAAACTTCTATTTCTTCTGTGATAAACCCGTTGGAGGGTTTTCTGGAGGCTTGTATTAGTTTTGCTCTATTCTTACAACAGACAATCCAGAGAGTCCAAATGGCTGCTCTGTATTTTTGGCAAGATAAGCAAGACAGGAAGTGTTTAACTGCAGTCTCACATCTTTTACTGCAGGTTAGACCTCAATCCCAAATGTATTTTCTATCTACACTTACATTTCATGGGCGTTTTTAAACTACAGCATTTTACACTGTAGATGGCATCTAAGATTCAATATCAAAGATAGTTTAATATTGAAGCATTTTAAGCAGGTGTTTTTGCCCATAAAGAAAAAAAAAATAAAGAAAATCTCTGAGGCTTTTTTTCAGCAAAAGGTAACACAGGCAACATTTTGCATGTTAATTTTCTATGCCTTTCACAGTTAACCTATTGCAGAAGCAATTAGGAACAGACATTATAAACTGTTCAATTAGCCACTTAATTGCAGCAATGAAAGTCACAATGAAAATTATATATTAAAGCAGCGAAGTCTTTACCAAGGTAACATTAAGGAAAAGAACTGCAGTAAGCTGGGACAAAAAGAGAGAGAAGCCTACAGACACAGTTTTCAATGAGCTAAAAAAAAAATTAAAGAAAAAAAAGAGGGAAGGAAAAAATTAAAGCCTCCAGAGATCACTTCAGCAAACCCATGTGGCCCTCAGAATTTCATCAATTTTTAAGCAGTAATTAGCTTGTTGCAGAGAATGAGCAACGTGTTCACCAAGATCCACATTCTCTGCACTTGATGTTGATGCGCTGAACCAATAAATGGAGAACTGTGTGAGAGAGGAACTGAGGTGAGCACAGCTGGCCCCTCCTGTCAGGGACTTGTGCAGAGCCAGGTCCCCCCCAAACCTCCAGGCTGAGCCCCCCAGCTCCCTCCACACCTCCACAAATCTTGGTGTGCACACTGACAATAACAAATAATTTAATTAGGATTCTGTGTGGACCTGTCCGCATCCAGACCCGGTGGTGAAACAACCTGAAGCACTCCATGGTAAATATCTGTTCCTCTTCCTGAAGGAAACAATCTTTCCACATTAGAAATGCCAGCAGTATTTCTAATTATTAATCATCTAAGTGGGCAGCTACCTCAGTGAGTGCTACTTTCAAGCAATGTTTTTCACCATTATCTGTTGAAATTAATATGCACTGGTTCCACAAATAGTATCTTCACATAATGGTGATACAGAACTTTTACCACAGGCTGTCAAACACAAAGTTAACCTGACAGCATTGCTAGTTTCACTGAATTACTTCTTTCAATATTATTTAATCACTCTGTTCATGTACTTGTCTTTAGATTGTGTTATGCAAAAAATCCAGTCTCACCTTCACATATTGTCTTTTATGCACTTCAATAAAAATCTGGTATTTTTATAGCTTCCTCTATTACCAAAGATTAAAAAGATAGGTGCTGAATAGACATAAATCTCCACATTAAACACCTTATCAAAAAGCTAATACTTTTATAGCTTCCACTGTCACCGAAGACTAAAAAAAGTATGTGCTGGATAGAGAGATAAATTACAGTATTGCACCTTTAAAATCCACCTCACCCCAGAGGAACATTTATATCACGGTAAGTTCTGCACCATATACTTTAAAGAAATTAAACATGCACATTTTCTTTCCTATTTCAGTTAAGATGTCAAAACCTCTCACTCCAGTCACAGCATTTCTGTATCCAATAGTTGTCCCTGCCCATGGCAGGGGGCTGGAAGAAGATGTCATTAGGGTTCCTTCCAAACCAAACCATTCTAAGATTAGCCTGAGATTAATAAAATAGCACATGATTCCTGACCATAGTAATTAACTTGTCCAAAGTTTTGATGGTATAATAATAATAATATCCACTTTTAAGGGTTTATCTACACAAAGAGAAATCCGTTCACAAGAACTGGTGCAAGTTGTTCAGAGTCATGAAGCTTCTGGTGTCTTTCTCAGCAAAAAACTTCATTTCAGAGGCTGATTTGATGTGCCAGTTTCATCGACCTACCCTGGAGTCCCACACTGAAGGTGTGTTAGCACCCAGCAATGGGAGAAAATCGCACTCCAGACTTTGGGGAGACCCCAGCAAGCCCCAGAGAGTCCCAGGGACGTGGAAGGAGAACATTCAGGGCCCACCAGGCACATGGCAAATAATCAGAACTGAGTTGTAGGCCAGCTTCACCAACCAGCCCGCCTTGAATCCTGATACCTCAGCAAACACCAGTGCTGCTTTCTGACCTGCATACAGAGCAAATACCAAAAAACCCCAGGCTTGGGGCACAGCGCTTTTCATCCACAGATTAAAACGGAAAAAGCCTCTCCAATATATGCAGCACAAAAGAAAAGGCTTCCCAACGCACAAGAAGCCCCCCAAAAGGGATTGTATTTTTCTTACCTCAACATACATAAAAAAGTTTGGATGAGTGTTTGTAGATTCCCATCCTTATTGGTCATGAGTTCTCAAGCAAGTCAATGGGATTCACACATTTGCACAGAAACATGTCAAAAAGTGAGTATTTTAGTGTTGGTAAGAAATCTAAACTGCCAGTGATCCTGCCCTCATCCATTTCTTAATTTATGATATTGGGCTGTCATACATTAGCCAGCCAGAGCATGGCAGAGCTGGAAAAGGAAACCATGTGAACTGTGATGAAAAGAAGGATGAAGGTGATGAGATCCCATTCACTGTGTAAAATACAGTGTATTTGCTCAATAATACAGTCCTTCCTTTTATTTTTTTTTTTTTTCAGTTATTATCGAATTATCTTAGACTTCTTTCCCAGCCTAAACCATTCTCTGGGGTTTTATATGAGCAGTCTTAGGCTTGAGAGCACAGACTGTAACATTGAGCAGCAGTCCTCTGTTCATAAGAGAGGAATATTTAATCATTCACTATGCCAGGCTTTGAGTTTGTTCCACAAACGAATTCAGCATCAGAACCGACTGTTAGGAACCAGGAGCAATCCAGAGTCCAACGCATTTCAGGCATTTAATTTCACTTTCAGTGGTCCTTGGAACATATGAAATCATTTTGTTCTAAGAAATATGCCACTGAAAATCCCTGTTGCAACCACCCACGTCAGAAATAATTCCAAGTATGTACTTGATTCTTCTGCCTAAAGCCTCTGCCACACATACAATCTAACTATCAAATCAAGTCAAGGGATTATGGTTTTAGTAAGGTAAATCCCAGGGATTCACATGGACCAGCTGATGTACAGTAGTGTAACATAGATAGAGACCTAGTGACTGTGTCTAATTTCTGCACAATATTTAAGGGAAGGGTTGGTAAACTATTTTTAAATGACCCTTGATTTAGAAAGGCTTTTTCTAATCAGAGAAATTTAAAGAACACAGCATTGAGATAAAGCAGTCGTGTTAAGATTGTGCAGTAAACTTGGACTAAATCCAGAAGTCTAAAAATACATCAGTCCAGCAAAATAATCTTAGTTTAATGGTTGGGAGAGAAAGGTAAGTGGCTAAAGAATACCTTCAAGATCAAGAATGTATTTTATCTCCTCATAATAACACTAAGGTTGCGCCGAGAATTATTATAATCTGTGAGATTATATGCTTAAAACATGACTACCAAAAAGAATGAAAATATCCCTTTAGGCTCACAAAAATATTCAAATTTGAAGATTTGTCCTTCAAAAGTCCTTAAAAACAGGATTGCTGCTATAGCTATAATTAGCACGCACTCTTGAGATTTCTCGTTTTTTTAATAGAAATATTCTCTCAGGAGAGCACATCAGTCCCACTCTTGAAAAAAAATATATTTAAAAATTGCTAAACACTGAAAACATACTTGCTGTTATTAATTACACAATTTATTATTAAAAAATCAGTAACTCAAAGTAAAATATAAAAATGCACAGTATTTGGTTAAGCTAAAACTCAGCAGCAATACGAGAACATCCTGTCCTTTTCTTATTTCAGCACCACAAAAATGGGTTAATGTCATAACCAAAACCACTTGTACACATCTTCAGAATCACGTTTCTTTGCAGGCAAGAAGAACGTTTGTGTGAGCATCCATGGGTAAACCCACAAGGCCAGTTTTTCCTGGTGGAGCCTCGGACAAAACCACCCAAATCTTGTGCCTTTGGTTATAGATGTATCTGTAGGAAGGAGCAGATCCCGGATTTCAAAGGCTGCTGCTGCCAATTGTGCTCTCAGGTTTCTGAGTACCATGGCAAACATGCTATGTGACAGCACTTTTTTTTTTTTTTTTAATATAACTTACATAAAAAACTATAAGGAGCAGCTGACAAAGAAGAGCCTTTCTGAGCAACCCTTAGCAATTATATTGGCAAATCTTTAGTACACCTTAGACTTCTTTTTTTTCCCCCCACTGCATTAATGTTTGAGTTATCTGCTATGAACACAAGAATGGCAACACTGCAGCTGATATTTCTTTGAATTTACACATTTGTCTGTGCTCCTGCTACATCTCTTATCTTTCTGGGAGGAGATAAGCAATTTTTACCTATTGATGTTTTCCTGCATTTTAAATAATCCCTAGCTCTTGATTTCCTTAATGACACTTCATCTACACTCGTAACTTGCTCTATCATCAATATGAAGAGGAGTACAGCAGATATTTATTGCATAATGTTCACAGTCTTTTCAAGAACTATTCAAAGGAAGCTTTCAGATGCCTAAAGTGCTCAGTACCACAAAGGAAAAAATTAAAATACAGGCTGTGACAATGTACAGATAAAAAAGAGAAAATCCAATAAAATGGCTTTTGGAATTTTTACCTGTAATTCATTAAAGTTGAAGGAAGTAGTTTGTGAGATTATTCATATTTTTATAATGTCAATAGGAATAAAGGTTAAATGGAAAGGAGGCGATAATTGCAAGGAGCCAAATGTATCATTTTTCAGACCATCTGTGAACAGAGAGTTGACTGTCATGAAAAACAAAAGCTGGCAGGATGCACACCAGTCACCAAAAAAAAAAATCTCTGAACAAAATGTCCATCTCGCAAGCAGCTTTCAGACCATTTAGGACTGGGTCATAATGGAAGCTTAAACTAATATTAATTATGCATGCAACACTTGGGCACAGGGGGGAATGAAATGAAAGAAAAAAGACATAAAAATCCTCCCCAAACTTCTCTCCCCACACCACTGCAGCTGCTCAGGACTTATTCCAATATGTCAGGAAACAAATGTTTCACAGCTCTGTAACTCAGTAAATGTCCAGTGAAAATACTTATTTCCTGAGTAGCCAGCTCCTCCAAAAGAGCAAGATATTATTTCAAAATAAAGGAAGACATAAGTAAAAGCAGGAGATACTAAACTTCTGCTAAATTAAGAGCAAAAAAAATTCACCATTTTCTCCTATTTCTTAATTCCCAGAGCAGGGATCACTTGAAGCAAAACTTTAATTTTCAAGCCATTGTCTAAGAAAACTGCGAATAAGATTCAACCATTTAGCCAATTATCTAAAATTGCAAAGCAAAAATTTTTTGTCAAACTTTGTGAACGAGCAGCCTGGAACAGGGCTCCCATTTGCCCCCTGCCAGGGCATGGACAGCCCCTGATGAGCCCAACCCCTCAGAGACCCCACATCAGGCACAGCCCTGGTCACTCTGCTTTGGTAACAAACCCAGGGCAGCTCGTGACAAACCCTGCAGCCTCAGAAAGGGACAGTGCTTGGGGCTAAACTGACCTTTTTTTTTTTTTTTTTTTTTTTTTGTCACACAACCATTTTCAGTGGAGAGCAGTGTCAGCTGTGGAGTAACTCAGTGAGCATTTCCCACACGGAGTTTTTTAAATGAGACAGGAACGTCAAGGAAGTTCAGTGTGCAGGCCTCAGCGCCTCTCAAACCTCTGTGAATCTGCAGAAATGGGTCTGGGAAACTCATTAAAATGTGTCCCCAAGAGGGAACAAGTACTCGCCTCCCCAGTTCCTGCCTAGAGCCATTAGTTACACAAAAATGACAGGAGAAGGACTTGGCTGTCCTGTGTAAAGGGCCCAGGGAGGTTAACAGATCCTACATCTTTATTTTCTGGGAATTAAACATGTTAAACCCCTGACAGAAGGTTGGCAGTGGGAGCCAGAGTCAGAGCACAAGCAGGATTGATAAGCAGGACACAGTGTGATGGCATCCTGTCTCTCTGACAGCAGATGAGGTGCCCCTAGACTCAATCCTGGAATTTCACCAAGACCTGAGGAACAGCAGATGAAATTACAGTCTTCTACCAACTGTTTAGACAGAATCTCATCTTAACCTTTACTTGGGATAGCACCATCAAATTAGTTTTCTTTCATGTCTGGAGTCAGAAGGAGGAAGTTCCACAAAGCTTTCCCAGTAGAGGACTGAGATGTTATAGCCCAGAAAATTACTGGAGTGCAGAATTGCTATTATAACCAGCAACGTTTATGGCACCACACTGAGGATCAACTACAAAATGACACACTTTTTCCAGTTTTGCTTCAGACATGGATACTTCTGCACAAATTCAGGAAGAAATATATACCTTTCCAAAGGTCAGCATGTAGCTGCTGATGCAATTTGAGGCATTTAGCACAGCACTGGACTGGATTACCCAGCCAGCCACACAATGTAGAATCCAGCTCGAAATCACATCAGATATTGTTTGCTTGCCTTTCACGTAACACAGCAAGGAAATCTCTCTCAGCCTGTCCTCTTACCATGGAAAAAAGAAAGCAAATATTTCCCTTACAAGCCTCTCTTAATTCTAATCTTTGCCAAAGCCCATACTAGCTCAGCTGCGTACACCAGAATCTCCATCTCAGGAAACATGATGGTGTAATGCCACTTTATTAATCCTGTGCTCAGAACAGGGGAAATTCTCCCTGAACAGGACAGCTGATACCCTTGAAAGCAGAACTTTATGTATGTCCGTGTGTGCAAGACAGCGACAGCCAGGGAAATTCTGCGTCTGTTTAAAGCATCATGTGTGCTTGTACACAGTTTTCCATCTCGGGGACCAGCAGGATCCCCCTGGGAGTGTCTGCCCACGTTGTGCTGCCCCTGCAAGCCACATCAGCGAGCTGAAAGCTGAGTGCACCTGGCAGCAGCAGGAGCAGCCACCGTGTCCCCTCCCAGCACACACGAGGCCTGAGCTCCCTGCCATCACTTGGCACGAGCTCTGTCGTTCCATTACTCCAATTAGTGCCTCTGCCAGAACAAACAAAACAAAAATATTGTCGCACTGGGAGCTGGCAAGTTGTTCAAATGACTGCAGAACAGCTCCGCTGGTCACAGCCCAAAATAAGCCAAGCAGCTCTCCCCGAAAACTTTCGTGAAACTTTCTCACGATAGTTTTGATGTTTGAAAATAAACAGCCTTAATCAAGCTGTGCCTGATTTATCAGAATGGAAAGACCCACACAAGACCCACTGTGGATCTTTATGAAACGTGAATTACTACTTCCAGCTAATTTTCACCCCCTTAATATTGTGAGAGTAATCAAGCAGGGCTAAAGTGTGTCAGCCTGAGAGCTCACAGGACTCATCTGGCTCAACCTCAGTGCTTATATAGCTTTCTAGAGATTTGTCATTCTGGAAACCACAGCTGTAATTTACAAAGGTCCATTTCTATTTGCTGTTGCTGTTACAGTTGGGTTATGTTGCAGCTGACAAACTCCTACAGCACCTCTGAGAGAGGAGAACTTTCCATGCTCATTCCAGTGGCTACTGAATTTGACACTTCCACAGAAGTGTTTCCACAGTGTTTATCTTCATCCACACTCAGCTGCTCTAAAATTGAAGTTTGGCAGCTCTACATCCCAGAAACTATTGAAAGAGCCTACAATGTTTCACCACAGGCAGTGATCAAGAATACAGTAATAGCCAGCTCAAAATAAATTAGACATTTACAATGCAAAAGGATTACACGCTTCCCTTTGTACATCTCTTCTTTCACTGATGCACACATTATGCACGTAGCTAATGCACTAAAAATCAGTGGAATGTAGCCTGTAACTACCTTTTTTTTTTTTTACACTGTTTTAGATTCAGAAAGGAACTCTATCCCTCCATAGGCAGTGACACGGAGGCAGATCCATCAGTCCAGAACCCAGAGGCTGTAATAAGGACCTCGTCCAGAGGAGCAGCAGCACCAGGAGGGACACTTGAGCGCCCAGGTGTACTGCATTGCTCTGAAGGATGATACCACTGGCATTTAGCACCTGCAGCAAATGAGCAGAGCAGGTTTTGCACTGACTCCAGTGAGAATCTGCTGCAGCTGGAAAGGTCTGGTTGCTTCTGCAGGCAGACTGTGAGAGCTGTGCAGAAGCAGAGGATGCCAAGAAATGCTCTAGTCAACAGTCAGATCCGTTTTTCTAGACTAAAACTGAGGGCAATTTAGATTAAGGTTTCTTCTTTGTGAAAAGAGATGGAGGTAAGTAACTCAAGCCAAAGGTAACTTAGCACCAGGGATGTGTGCAGCCAGTTAATTGAAAAGGGTCATATATATGCAATTCATTTTTGTGGAGCAGCTTCAAGCCGTCATTTTAAATCTCTCCTTTAAATCACTAAAATTAGAGAGATTAAACCTATCTGTCCTTCTCGCCAGCCCAGGGCAGATTTCCTTATGTGAGGATCATTATTTGTCAGAGATACTCCCCCAAAGACTCTCTTTTCCCCTGCATCTTTTTCACCCTCTGCCTCTCACATGTGCTTTAAAAAACAAACGCTTGTACTGAGGAAGCCAGGCCCTCCTGCCAACCACAGCTCCCATCCCACTCCCAGCCTGTCCCATAATGTCACCTTGCTCTGGTGAGAAATGGGACCTTCTCCGCAGCGTGGTCGGCAGGAGGAGGAGGAGGAGGAGGAGGAGGAGGAAGGCAGCTTTGAGGCACGCTGGAAATACAGTGTGTACCAGCTAAAATCGTGTGACAGAGCCGTTGAAACAAAGCTGCTGTGTGCTCATTAGGGAACAGCTCATTTGTTTGGGTGGAAGTATTTGTTTCTTGTCTAATATTCGCTGTCCGTGCGGGGAGATCTTTACCCTCCAGCTCGAGCTGAGGAGGACATAAGCTTCTCAAAGTTCTTTTAACCTGTCTGGTACAAATGTTAAAGAAAAAACACCCTGGATTAGTTTAGATCTTGAATTTAAGTTTTTTGTCAGAGCAGCCTCCCTGAAGCTCATGTTCGATAGAACCATTTCAAAATAAAACTACTGATTTTGGAATCAACGACTTTTCATCAAGTTGCATTACATTCTCAGGAGAGGAGAAATCTCTATGTTTCCTATGTTTATGCAAGTACTTTCTACTTTATTAATTGTTAACAAAAATGGAATTATTTTGCTAAGCTGGCTTCATCCATAGAACTGTTCAGACATTTTAAGTAAAATTCAAATTTCCTCAAGTCACCTTCATACCTTGTGAGTGTTAACAAGTATGAGAGCAGTTTTGGTAAATAAACACCAAAAGGTGTTTTTTCTTTAAAAATCAGTGCGTGATATCTTACTAATGCTGGCACTGTGCACTGATTCTGCGCAGAACAGATGTAAATAAAAAGGTAAGGAATTAAGGGGGAAAAAAGCAACAACATGTCTCAAAGAACTGTACAAAAATAAACCAGGGAAATTCACAAGTTCTAGAAGCCACAGGTGGAAGAAATAATTCTCCATGTAAATGGTTTTTATCTAGTGCCAGGGTTTGTGTGGGTGCTGTGTAGATTACACTGCTGCTGCTGAACTGCTGCAACATCTGTAGGATTTCTGCAGCAAGACTGCAGACGATTGGTGAGTATTTTGGCAGGAGGTTCCTCTCCCACGTTTCCAGTCTCTCTGCTTGTTTTGACACTGGCTGTGTGACAGACTTGGAGAGGGGAGGAATTCACTCCTGAGGAGATGGGGCTCCCTGCAGCTGCAGCTCTGCTCCAGGACTATTCATGGCAAAGCTAAAACAAGGGATACCTGGTAGGATGGGACCACTCACATTCAAATTTCTGTAGGGACTTTTCCATATTACAAGGCAGATGTGGGAGCAGATCTAAAGAACTTCTGTGTGGATTTTGTCACTGATTAAAGCAGAAATCAAGAACCGGTTTTATAGAGATGTATAAACAGAGGGAGAAGAAACTGCTGAAGTCCATTCCTATGTTAGAATCTGTTAGTATTGCTGTACTATTTTTATAAATTGGGAAAAGATTAAGGTGTGCGACAGCCAATTAATGGTGACAAAGCACTTCAGCTGCAGCATGCCATGAGCTTCTCACATCCCTGAGAAGAGAAATGACATGTAAAAGACAGAACCTACTCTATTTGTCCCTACTGTGAATATTATCATCCATACAGGCCCCAAGCTGTGCACATGGGGTGCCTTATTTAACTCTCTGTACTTCATGTTTCTTTTTATCTTTATCGTGCTGTTAAAAAAAAAAAAAAAAAAAAAAAAAAAAAAAAAAAAAACCACAAAAAACAAACAAACAAACAAACAACAAACTAAAATGCAAGTTTTCTCAAAGAGAATAGAAAAAATATTTTTAAGATAGGTGGAGATTAATATTTAACCAAGCAGATTAATTAAACAATAGGAAAAGTAGCACAGCTTGGTTGGCATCATCAAAGCATTTAAGTGTAAAATAAGTGGAAATAATAGCAATAAAATCAGTCAGTTAAAAAACACCTGCTGAAAGGCATGAGAACCTGAGCCATCCTGATTTAGAGAAAGGTTTCATTCACAATTCAGGACCACCACAGGCAGTGCTCCCCTAGGTGCTCATCTAAAGAGAGGTAAAGCCAATGTACACCACACGAGAGCTGTCCAGGGCTTTGCATACTTCTCCCTTTATAAAGTTATCGTTGCATGGGGACAGCAGTGCTGAAATGCTGTGGCCAGAACTCTCCACAGAAGATAGCTGCATGTCCTTCATGGCTGGTTCTGACACAGTGTGTGAGCACAGGCCCTTGATGGGAGTCTGTTACCCGGCTTGTCACAGTGCATCCCAGTCAGAACTGGGAGATGGGCAGTGGAGAAGAGCTAAGGCCTCATATCCCGAGAAAACAAACTAAAACAACCAGCAGTAAACCCCAAAGTTCCCCAAAATAAAATAGATAACTAAATAAACGAATACATAAAATTAAAAAAAAACTACACCAAAACAGAAAATGGCTAGAAGGCTGCAGGGAGCAGTGAGGACAGAAGACACACAGGTGACTTGTACCTCCTGATATTCCCCCACTGATTTCAGGTGCTGATCTTGTTCTACTTTGCCAGTCTGGTAACCTCAAACAACCCCTGCTTGCTCTGGATCCCAGGTGAGTCTGTTCCCTGTGGAGTGTCCCTCAGCAGAACCCCGCTGAGCTTCTACCGATGGCACAAAGAGCCACAAACTCCTGCTCGTTCTGAAACTTGGCCCCATGAAAACCATCTGGTGTCCTACATCTTGCATCAGAAAAGGCAGAGAATCTTGGAATTGTAGAATTGATAGGGTTGGAAAGGACGTCTTAGAGCACTGAGTCCAACCCTTTACCCACTGCTGCTACCCTTCCCCTTCCCCCATCCAGCCTTTTACAGAATGTTCTCATCAACTCTCCAGCCCTCTCTTCTCTAAACTCCACATGCACAGAAGTAATTTCATACCTCACCTCATCCCTGATTTCAAACTCCCAAAATTTTCCACCTCAATCAGGACTGTACATACCCTTCAATATTGTGCAAATTCCGCATTTGTACTGTGGTGCCATAATAGTCTCCCCTGCTCCTTTCCGTACAATTCCTGACATTTTTCTTCACCTTTTTGGCTCCTGCTGAGCACCCAGATCATTTCAGGAAAGGACCTGTTCTCATCCTCAGTCCTGAGCCAGTCCTTTCAGGTGCAGAGCTCAGACTGTTTTGCCTCGTGTGCCTCACTTGGTATTAATCAACACTGGATTTCATCTGCCACTCTACTCGTGCACCACGTAGGAGTATTGTAAATTACACATGTCACAGTGTCAGCATCAGGGAAACCAAGGAATGACTGAACAGAAAACCAAAAAACCCCACCAAGTCATTCACTCCCAGAACTGATTCACTGACTGGTCTATCCTACAAAACAAACGGCGCCAGGAGCCACTGGGAAAAAGAAAGTCACTCTTCAAAAGAATCTCACAGTCATGATAAAACACACATGGGAAATAAATAAAATTTGGTGTAGCCAAATTTTAACTTCATGACTCTGAAGTTATCTCTACCATGAATAATTGCACCAAGTTACAAAACAGGTGATTCCATGGTGCAAGGTCTGGTTTGTAACCTTCAGTTTTTCTACTCATTTCAGGTGGACACTAGATAACTCTAACTTAATCTTCTGAGACCCCAAAACACACATTTTCTTGTCAAATTTGCTGCACAGCCTTCTGTTTTCTACATCACTTGGGAGAATGACCTTTAATGAAGAGCTCACTTAAACAGCAACATTAAAAAGAACTTATAAACGTTAGGAATGTTGTTTTTCCCTTTTAACATTCCCAAGCTTTGATGTTCCTTCTAATGACTGCATAATTGAAAATTGCATTTTCTCTCATACTTCAGTATTATGAATATTGAAAAGCAGTGGTTTTAACAATGCAAAAGCAAAATTTTTAATTTAATTAGTTCCTAGTGGAAAACCCAAGTAGTTTTCATCCTTACTTTGCTTTCTAAACAATCAGTAAATAAAGCAAATACTTAATAAAGCAAATTGTGTCAGTGATTTCATGCAGAGTCTGATTCCAAAGGCAGAGACTATTCATCATTCAAATAAAAATTGCTAAACAGAAGTTTGTGACAGGTTCACCAGACAGTGTGATCACACAGCACATACAGGACAAGCACAGAGCCAGACCCAGCTGTTGGAATCTGAAATGCAGGGAACTCTCAGAACTTTGGGCCTGTGAGCCAAAGCTTAGAATTAAACACAGGGCTTGATCTGAGACCTTGGAAAAGGTTTCCAAACTCAGGTGCTGGAAGGGAGAACTGTTGGAACCCAGGGTGTCCCTCAGACACTCTTGGACGTTCCTGGCCCAGGGCAGAAGCCTCTGAGACCCTGGCAGGCAGCCAGAAACCCCTGTGGTTTTGAATCTGACCCATGGAACAATTTACCAACCTTGCAGGAAGAACAAGAAATCACAAAAGTCTAGATATTATAATATCTATCTATCTATCTAGATAGATAGATAGATAGATAGATAGATATACTATATATATATTATAATATAATAGAAGTAATCACAAAGTGAAAGGTAGGATTTTTGAGTGCTGTACAGGGGGGTTTAGGCCTTGTACAGAGGGGTCTGAGTTTTGTACATGGGGGTCAGAAGTTCTAAGATGGAGGGATTTGGGCGTGCCCTGTCCTCCTCCTTTCTCCTTCCTATTCCCCATGTTCTTGGTGATGTTGGCACTCACAGATTGGTTTAGAGTAGAAAGTCACTGTTCAATATAGGTGATAGGCATTGGGGAAAAACTATAAACATTTAATAGGTAATGTGTGATATAAAAGATGGCACCAGCCCTTGGGCAGTCAGAGGGAGTCAGAGACAGCATCAGTGTGTGTGTGTGCCTCTGTCTGACCTGCTGAATGGACCACAGCAGTTCAGAAGAAAATCTTTTAGATAACATACAATGAACTGCCTTGAGACCAGACAACTGAAGACTGCTGAGTCTTTCTTTGAAGGCCTGGGTTGGAGGAGAGACTTTTCCACCTCCCGGGGTCACCCCAATCTGGGGGTGAGCCCTGTCAGAGAACGTGGATTTATAGCTTAAAGCAGAGACACGTTAAACTAAGGAAAGTTTAGAGTTTTAGAGTGTACTACTGTAAGTTTGTGTGTCATAACAGGATTGGCTAAAAAAGCTTACACTGGAGCATGAGTGCATAAGATGAAATATTTAAGGATTGGGTTAATTCATAAATGTCCTTCTTGGCAGTGTTTTATTGGTCAATAAATCCTTAAAATGTCCTGTAACTAGACATCACTGTCTTGTAATCCAAAGATCATGGGAAGTACACAAGACTAAGAGGAGCAGTGATCCATGCTCATGCAGAAATTATTTTCTCCTGATGTCTTCTCCCCCACCAATTAATGACCAGAGCTCTAGACATAGTGGATACAAAATCCACTGAGATCCACAGGGATCATTTACTGGCTTACACAGATTTTCACAGGTGATTTCGAGACTGGGGTCTTCAAAGCAATTTCTTGACATTCCAGTGGGAAAGAGGCAAGCATGAGTTTACAGCTGGATTGTGCTTTGTCACACATAATCAAAATGAACTGTGGATTTGTCAAGCCAAAGGGAAATTGATTTTGTAGACTTTAAAAAAATTGGTTTTTATTTGCAACATGACCTATGAGAGGACCCTGTTAGTGGAAGATATTAATATGTCAAAGAGTACATAGCAAGATAAGCAGCACATTCAAAACTTAAATCAAGTATTTCATGTTGCAGTAAATACCTTCAGTCAGTAATTGCTTTCCAAGAAAAATACAGTATACACTCACAATAAGTAAAACTGCATACCATCTCTGGACATAGAAAAATAAAATTTTGAAAAATAAAATTTTGAAAAATAAAATCTTACATTGTAAGTGTATTAAAAAAAAAAAACTCAAACAAGAAATATATTATCTGGATGCTTAGCAGATCAAATTCATGCCAAATATTAATCCAGTAACAGGCTGGGTTAGAAATATTAAGATATCAACAAATAAGGTTGGAAAAGGCCTTAAAAATACCCAGTTCCAGCCCTGCCATGGGCAGGGACACCTGCCACTAGACCAGGTTGAGATGAGAACATCATTCATGAGAACACAGAGGCCTGTTCTTGAGGCACCTCTTGAGCACCTGTGTGTCACCTGCCTGCACAGCACACCCCCTCACCTGGTGGGCTCCCGTGCCCGGCTGCAGCTGTGGCAATGGCAAAAGCAGAAGCAGGAGACACGGAGCAGTGGCTGTTGTCAGCAGTCTGCACTGTAAAGGGGAAGGACAGGAAAAAAAAATTACCTTCTACAAACTTTTTATCAAGCAACAACAAGACTTAGAGTCTGCAGTAATGTTTGTCACTTTGTGGGCATTGTATTTATTAAAACTGTCAGATGGTTTTCTGTGAAAGACAGTAGAAGTATGGTAATCATAGTTATGGTTTATATTTCCACATTGGTATAATTAATGTTGCTATAGAAAAAAACATCTAAGACGCTGCCGAGGTGAGGAACAAGATATTAACCGAATAGGAGGGGAAGAAAAGAGATAAAGAAAAAACAATGGCATAGAAAATTAACCTAAACAAAAAGTTATGTCAGAGAATTAAGCATATTCACCATCCTCTGATACCTGGATTCACACATTTTCCCTGGTCACTGCCCAGGATGAACAGACTTTTGCAGGTTTTATCAAGCTTTCTCTACAGGGAGTGATGTGAACATTGTCTCTAGGACTCAGATAATATGACACTGCCCACAGTTTCCAGCTCCCAGATCTTGCCTTCCTGCCACAAATGTGCCCAATCACATAAAACTACTATTGGTTTGAATCTAAAGTGTCCTGGCAACAGGTGAGAAGGCTCTGCTCTGCTTCTGTTTTAGTCCCAGGTATGAAACACCTGCCCAGAAACCTGGCCTGCAGGACCTGGCAGCATTTTAAATCTTCATGGACGCAGCTCACAGCCCTGCTAATGATTTTGAAAGAGCCACGTGAGAGTTATTTGAGGAGCTCCAGCTCCCTTTTTCCTCTTCAATTGAGCAGCCTTTTCAAATTTTGGGATGAATAATGTGAGACCATCTGTAAACGTTCAGCATTACACAAAGAAACAGACGCAGTCCCTCCCCATTGACAACAATGGGTGCTGTGTGTTTCATGATTACAGATGGTGCCCAAAATATGCCCCCTCATCAGCTGAAAAAAATATGTTAGAGTCTTGAGAGTTCTGTGAGAACAGGACTGATTCAATATTAGTCTTGAACTTGGGCACATCCTGCTTGAGCTATTTCAGAGCACTGAATCATACTGAAGTCTCAACATGCTTCCAGTGCCTCGTTATTGCTGCTCAAATTTAACGGGCACACTTCACATTTTAATGGCTGTTTTATTTTTAACACCTGAGAAGCAAGAAAAATACAGGCAAACCAGACGATTCAAACATCATTACTGCTTTCTGCTGTCCTGCACAGATCACAGTGCTCAAACTCAGTTTGAAGTGGCTGGCAGAGCCAGGACAGCTCTCACCTCCCGGCTGCCGGTAGCGGAGGTGGCGCGGTGTCGAAGGGGACCTGCACGGGGACAGCTCTGCCGTGTCCACCACGGAGGTGCTCTCAGGAATGGTCCTGTCCACCGACACAGTTTCCAGAACTGCTGCTTTAAAAGAGAATAAATGTCACTACTGGTGATCAGGCATCGTTCGGTTTTACAGTTGTTTCAAACAGTGCCGCGCCTGTAACTTGCCGTGAGATTTTGCCATTAAGTCAGCCATAATCACCCTCTGGATGGATTTAAAGGAGTGGGAAAGTCTTGTACCAATGACACAAAAGCTCATAAACAAAGAACTTGGTGAAAACCAGCAAGTTGTCAGTTTTAAAGTGTGTTGGATAAAACTGCACTTTCAATCAGGAGAATATGCAGTGACATGCACACATAATAAGGGTACTTGAACTCATTGGTGTTCCATGACCTAGGGAAAATAATCCTTGTTGAGTAACAAAGTGTAATCAAAATCTGTCCAATAAAATTGCTAAACAGCACTGGAGAGCAGACTAGTCCACGGTAGAGTTCTTTTATCAGAAGAATAAAAAAAGGAATGGGATAAACACTCCTTCCAAAATGAGGGAAAACAAGCTGATAAAATACATCCTGCATTTGATGTGAATGACAGCTCTGCCTGCAGCACAAGCATTGTGTATATAAGGCTAAATATAAACAAAAACTTTGGAAAACAAAAACTCTGAAAGCAAACAACTTTGAAGGTAGGGAAAAAAGGTGAAAATCCCAGCCTGTAAATGGACAACAGTCATAGAGAACAGCAGTCACCATAATAACATGTCCTGGGAAACAGAATTTGTGCAGTTGTGCTGGACTAAAAGTAAGCCAGAGCTGTTTTGTTTGTTTGTTTTTTTTTTAACTCTGGCAGTATCAGAGCAACAGGACTACCCATTTTCATCCCCCTTAGGAGATTTCTTTTTAAACTTCCTCATTTGTCAACGTTCTGCATGCAGCTGGACAGAGCTACTGCAGGACAGAGCTCTCTACCTGCAAATTCCTCCAGACTGAGTGCAAGCTGTTCAGCAGGAGATCCCCAAAGGGGTGGGAGACTGCACTGACAGCAATTTATCATTTATATGGGCCTCTGGCCATTTCCAAATGTTCCTCGTGCTGTCCAGCTTTGACAGACCACCACAATGAGAAATGTGGATAACTCCCACTGCCTACACTCGGGCAGAACAACCTGCTCTTTACCAGTTCACTTTACAGTGTAGCAAAACTGTTACACCTACGACAGCAGTTACCTGTCTGTGATTAATTTCAATGCATGGCCTGTATTTTGGGGTATGCTGTGCTATCATCACATTGGTTTGACTGTGGCTAAAGTAGTGCACAAGAAGAATTTGCTCAACTTTGCATAGAAAAACCTCTATTTTATAAAGTCTGTTGTGCAATTAATGTAAAAACATCCAACATACTGTATATATAATATCCATGATTATGCACAACAGCTAACCAGTGTTTTTGAAAGCATAAAGCATGAGCTAAGATCACAGAATCACACAATCCCCTGAGATGGAAGGGACCCACAGGATCACCCTGAGCCTGCCCTGGCCCAGCTCTTGGCTCCTGTCCCTGTCACAGGGAGCAGAGATGGGAGCTGCAGCCCCTGGTGAGCTCTGCCCTCATCTGCTCTCCTCCAGCTGAACACACCAAGCACCCTCAGCTGCTCCTCGTGTGGCCCCTCCAGACCCTTTACCATCCCCAGGTCTCTCTTTCGGGCACTCTCTAACAGCTTTAGCTCCTTCTGATACGATGGTGCCCAAAACTGCCCCCAAGACTCGAGGTGAGGCTGCACCAGCGAGTGATGCTGGGCCTGGTACCCCCCAGGACAGGGATGTCCCTCCTGCCTCCGGGCCACCACTGACTCAGATCAAAGTGGACATGGACCAGGACGCCCAGGTCCCATCCCACAGCTGCTCTCCAGCCCCTTGTTCCCCAGTGCATCCACACAGCCAGGGGTGCCCATCCCAGGTGCAGAATCCCTTGTTAAACCCGACACACTTGGTGATTTCCCACCCCTCACTTGCCGAGCTCCCTCTGCGGGGTCCCTCTGCCCTCGAGGGAGCTGACAGCTCCTCCCAATTTAGTGTCATCAGCAAACTTACTTAGTACTCCTTAGAGTCCTGTGTCCAGGTTGCTAATGAAGATGTTGAAGAGCACAGGGCCGAGGACCTGGAACCCCAGCAGTGACCAGTGCCAGCCTGGTGTCACCCCAGTCACCGCCACCCTCTGTGCCCGCCTCAGGAGCCCATTGCCCACGATGTTTTTATCCACCTGTGGGCTGGACACTTTGTCCAGATGGATCCTGGGAGAGACTGTATCCAAAGCTTTGATGAAGCCCAGAAAGATCACATTAGTGCCTCTCCTGGGTCACCCAGGTGTGTCACCCTGTCACAGAAGGAACTCAGGTGTGACCAGCAGGACCTTCCCCCTTGTGAAGCTGCGCTGACCTATTGTTGCCAGATGAATACCTGTTTGTTCAGCTGGTAGGGAGAAGACAATGATTATTTTGTGAAATCACTGGCCTGTGGAACTGCATAATGGGGATCACGTTAAACATCAACCAAGAAGAGGAGCAGGAGAATACACTTTCATCTCCAAAATAACGAATTACATCGGTTCTGCTAACTCGGCTCCGTATTTGGGAAAGTAACACTGAACTCATGGGGTGGGTAAGTGTCACTTCAGGGCCTACAACCACCAGAGACCACTGTACAGACCCCTGAGACAGACAAACTCATGTGAAAAGGGAAGGAGCATATGCTGATGACTTTGGGGGAATGATTATCATATGTATGTTTGTTCTGGGAGAACCTGTGGGCACACCTGTACACACAGCCTGGGGGCAGGAGCCCTCTCTGTGCCCAGCACAAATGTCTGAGAGGAGACAGCCCCTCGTGCCTGCAGCTGGGTGAGGAGTGGCTGCTGCTCCGTGCTGCACTGCTCTTAGTGATGTTTTGTCCATTTTTCTGTAACATGATGCCTCAAGGTGTTTTCCAATACCTCCCAGGGTAATTTTCTCCATGACCTTACCAGGTGCTGAAGTGAGACTGATGGGCCTGTAGTTTCCAAGGCCACCCTTCCTGTGCTTTTTGAAAACTGGGACAATGTTAACCAGCATCCACTCAGCTGGGATCTCTGCAGATTTCCAAGACTGTACAAATATCAAGAGAAGCCTCACAATGACATCAGTCAGCTCTTTCAGTAGTCTCAGATGAATCCAATCAGGCTCCATAGATTTACAGGAATGTAGCTGGTGCAGCAGATCCCTACAACTTCAGGATCGACTGTGAGTTTATCATTCTCAAGCCATGGTCATTCAGCTGAGGGCACGGGGACTCCCTTAGCCCATGCTGAAGAGAGGTAAGGAAAACAATAAATATCCCTATCTTGTCAAACTCTCTATTTGTGAGGTGACCACCCTCATTCTGCAATAGGCCAATGTCATTTCTGCCCTGTTTTTTTGTTGATGTGTTTTAAAACCCTCTTTTTTATCATCCCCCACAGTTCTGGCAAGTTTCAACTCCAGTTATGCTTTGGCTGCAAAAATTTTCTCCCTGTACAGCACCATCTCTGTGGTCCTGCCATGTCACCCAACCTTCTCCTGCTGGGCATACACCTTCCTTTTCTGCTTTACCTCCAAAAGAAGATGGCTGTTCAGCCAAGCCAGCCTTCTGTCTCATCTGCACTGATAGAATTCAACATTGTTGAATTCTGTTTGACAGAATTTTTGGAATTGCCGCTTCCTGTGCCCATAGGAGGTGATACCTAAAAAGTATCCACATGGACTCCAGCACCTTTGGAAGAATTTTCCCAGAAATCTTGATCACTATTTCCCTGAGCAGCCTAAAGTCTGCTCTACTCATGTCTAAGGGTGACAATTTTCTGACACTTTTTCTCCTAGTAAAAGAGATTTTAAACTCAATCACTTTGTGACTGCTGTAGCAAGATAGCCATCAATCATGTCATTCAAACTCTCTCTGTTAACAAGCAACAAATCGAGGGCATCTTTCCCAGTCAGCTCTCCTCGTACTTGTATATGAAGTTGTCATCCAAGTGTTTTAGTAATCTTAGACTCCAGAGAAGGGACTCAAGCTGGGAGAGAATTGCATCACCATTTGTTCTCCTAATTGGTGCTTTTTATCAATTATACAAATTCCCTAACACCTGTAAAAGGTACTCACCCCTGGGAGTAGGGGGAGGCTTTTGTGGACATCTTTCCAATAACTGCCTATGAAGGCCTTCAAATAAAGCTCCACTCTTATATTACCTTCTTACTAAAAATATCCCGAGTTTCATTTCCAGGTTGGGAAAAAGGCAACAGTCCGGGCTGGGAGATCTATAGTAGACTCCAACAGAAACATCTGCATCCTTTCACTGCCCCTTGATTCCTACCCAGAGGCTTTCAACTGTGCCACTGCCAGTTGTGACCTCCCTACATTCTAACTCTTCTGTTATATCCAGTGCCTCCCTCTGCCTCATCTGCCCTGCCTATTCTACCTAAAGAGTTTGTAAGTGTTCAATAGGGCACTTCAGTTACAGGACTCATCCTGGTAGGTTTCACTTATGCTAGTGATGTCAAATCAGTGGGACTGGGCCAAGGATCCATGCTCCTCTTGTTTGTTCTTCGTGCTGTGTTGGAACAGAAACACTTCAGCTCTGGATTGTTGTAGCCAACACTTCCCACCAGCGCTCAGTTCCTCAAGTTTTGGTGCATCAGCCCACTGCCTCTCACTAGCTGGTTTTGTCCCTTCCTCCTTCCAAACTAGTTTAAAGCTCTCTCAACAAATCCTCCTAGTTCTTATGCTGGAAACCTTTTTCCCCTCTGAGAGGTGCATCCCATCACGTGTCAGCAGATCAGGTGTTGTACAGACCATCCCATGGTCAGAAACCCAACATTATTCTGATGACCCCAGCCCCTGCTATTGATAGGCAGACTTCTAGAATGCTGCAGTGGATAACTTCCCTGTTAAAAAGGAATTTTTTTTTTTTGTTAAACAATAGCAGCAATCTGTAAAAACAATCCCTTGGCACAATAAAACATCTAATTTATTAGCAGGGCACTGCTACTTCATCAGTGGGGAGCAGACAGAACTTCTTAATTATATTTGTCTTACTTCGTATTTGGTAATCTTTTTCTTCTTTCCTCTCTTTAATTTTTTATTATTATAGTACTACCAACTACAACCAAGCTACATTTTTCTCAGATTTACAGATCAAATTCCTCAGACTGTAAGCCAGGCCATGTACAACCATTTTTAAATGTTAATTTTAGTAATAAACAAAAGCATTTTTAAATTGCATAGTTTTCTGTTGAGTGTAACAACAATAAAAAAAAATTACTGCAAACTTCTATTCCAATTAAGAAGATCATTCCTCTGTCCCCAAAGGAAAAATAATGTCCACTTCTGTTTCCTATGAGACTGGAGCTGCTTCCTTGCTTTGCCATCTATAACTACAATGCTCCCAACCCTAGATGCTCACACTGAGGCTTTTATCAACCAGCTTCAGCCCTCTGGAAGTAATACCTATTCCAAGGTGCCTTAAAGAATCCCTAGAGGAAACAGGCATTTGCTCAGGAGCAATTAATCTATTTTAGACTTGTACCTTCTGGAGGGATAACCAGGTGACATTCACACCACCTGGTACAAATGTCACCGATGTACTGAGCGCATCACATGCATTATTTATTTGGATTAGTGGTGGAATGTCCCTGGAAAACCAGCCTTCTATAAAAACATGTTAAAACTATTATGTCTTTCTTTTTAACTTAATATTTCACTTCCTGCAGTACATGGTGCAACTCAAAAATCTCTCACCTCAGCGAACAAAACTGGCATCAAATATTCTCTTCTGCCTTCTCTCCTTACTGAAGTGAAAACAGACAAGGTGCTGTGGGTTGGAACGAGATGAGCTTTAAGGTCCCTTCCCACCCTGACCATCCCGTGATCCTATGACTTTGCCATGCTGCTTTTCCTGGGAAGGAGCAGCAAAGGGCTGGGAGCAGAGAGCTCATCAGAACCTCGACCAGAGAAGCAGCAGTGTGGCAGGACTGTCCTCCCCTCTCTGCCATAGACAGTGGGTGCAGATATGAAGAGATAGCCCAGGCTGAAAGGCCCAAAGGGGTCATCTCCAGCGCCAAAAGGGCTCAGGCCCCAGCTAAGAATCAACATCTCAGTCTGGAGAGCAGATGTGGGAAGAGATAAAAGAAATATTCTTGACTGTTTTACAAACTCTAAAAGACACACGAGTTACCACAGAGGCAGAAGCCTCCTACACCCTGAAAGTCTTTGAGACTTTTCCCTGGAGTTTGGACACAGGTTCTGCTGTTACTTCCTTGGGGATTGAGAGAAAGGATCTCAGTGTGTGCCCCACCAACAACTGGATGGTGAGATCCACTGAATCCTAAGCTGTATTATTTCTTTACTAGCTGTAACATTAATAGGTACCTTTAACCTCATGCTGTATATATCTATTAGTAGTTTTCTTTTTGTCCTTATTCCTGTGTAGTATTAGTTTGTTTTAAGTCTTACTTCTGTTAGTTTTCTGTCTATCAAATAAATAATTCATTCTCTAATAGTCTGAACCAGCCATTATTAAAGAACTTGTGAACAAGAGTGGGTTTTGGGGTGCTGGCCACCTCAAGAAAGCTCCTGCCTGCTGCCAGAGGCCTGGGCAAAGGGCAGGGAGTTACCCAGACCCCACAGCCACTGGTAACAAGCAGCGAGCAGCACGCTGGACTCCGGTGCTCCGTGGCTATGGAATACCTCTGCGGATGCTCCTCCTCAGCTTGTTGCAGAGGTCCAGGCGCGGGTTCTCCAGGCTGTCCTCGGCCGAGCCCGGGCTCTGCTCGGGGGACGACAGCCCCCGGCTCAGGTCCAGCGGCGCCTTGCTGCCCGTGGGCGGCGGGGACGTGGCCGGGCTGTAGTTTGAGGTAGGACTGCTGGCCACGGACGAGGCCGAGAGGTCGAGGGCACCGATCCTGGAGTTCAGCGGGGAGGTCAGGGACAGTTTGCGGGTCCTGGCGGGTGAGGAGGTCCTGGAGAGTGACAGGGGAGGAGGAGAGGAAAACTTGCGGCAGAGGTGTGGCGACTTCCCGTCAGCCAGGTACTCCCCTCTGTTGTTCTGACTGGTGGCAAAGAACAGCTCCAAGGACCTGAGAGGCAGAAACACGAACAGATTTAAGTGAAAACGCTTCCGTTTTGAGCAAATCTGCATGGCGCTGCAAAATCTGTGTGATGGTTAGTCCTCAGAGCTTGGGCATATAGCTGAGACAGACCCTCCAAAAAACTGGCGTCCTGTATGCACACCTAAAAGAACCTTCCTCCTAGATTATTTACAAGCAGAAAATAATGAGAAAAATGCCCACAAAATGAACAGCGACCGAGGCCGCCGTATCTCACCCAGAAATCTGCGACAGGGAGGCCCCAGGACGGTGCAGAGCCCGGGCTCACCTGACAGGAATGGAGGTGAAGGGCCGCCTGTAGATGTCAGAGAGCTTCTCCAGGACCACGGCGGCGGTGGTGAAGATGCGGTAGGTGTGCAGGAAGGTGTTGAGGAAGTCGATGCTCAGGAACCGCAGGTCCGTCAGCCGCTCCAAGAGGCGCTCCACGCTCGCGTAGCGGATCTGGGGGACTTTGCAGGAATTCAGCGTTTTGCTGAAGCAAATATCAATGTCATCTCTGTGAAGACGGGCGTCGGATCTACACCAAAGTCAAATTTAAAACACTTTACCAATGAGTGATCGTGATGCCTTAAGTTGTAGCTGTCATATTTTCCAGATTCTGTATTACATTATTATGTAACTCTGAGCTTCATACGGAGTGTCAGCAAGTTCTCCTCACAGTTCAGTCAGACAAAACAATCCTTTCCCAGCCCCAGAACCAAGGACACCGCTGCAGCTTCAACCCCCAAAAGTGCAAACAGCAAAAAGGCCCAAAATGCCCCAAAAGTGCAAACAGCAGGGAATGGAGGAGAGTAACCTGGGAGGATGGGACTGCACAACCTGGAGCTGGAATTGGGCAATGAATCCCAATGTGGAAATGGACCAAAACTTATCAAAGTGTCAAAAGTCATGACTCAGAGTCCATCTTGGGTGGAGCCATGGCTGGGCTCTTTTGCTGCCCCAGGTGTATCCTTTGAAGGATTTTTAATAAATCCCTACTTTATTCCTTTAACTCTGTCTAGCCTTTGTTCTAGGCAGACTCTCAAGGCATCCCTTTAGCCATTCCTGTCAACATAAAAGCAAGAAATATTTATGCACTGTTGTGTTTCATCAATGCAGGAAAACTTTAATTTGTGGCGACAACTGCTTCCATAACAAAGGGAATTTAAATTTTTGTTTTTGGCAAATGCTTTACTCTTCAAAGCCTAAGGAACTGTTAATCGTGCATAGATTTCTGAAATGGAACAGGTGGCAGAATTGTCCCCTCTTGTCTCTTTCAGGCTATTGTGGCCCATAGGTCAATATTACTAAAATCTCAGTATGGAATAATTGTTTGCAGTGTTTTCTGCTGGGATCAAGCTTTATCTGAAATAAAGTAATGGATCCTAAATATTAACCCCTTAGCTAGGTTTAAGGCTTACCTGCAAATTAACACCTGCCTTCAGCTCCAAGAATTACTTTTTGTTTTAAGAGAAGAAAGAGGGAACAGCACAAAACATCTCGAATTTCAAAGCAGAAACAAAGAAAAATCTTTATTTTAGTGAAAAAACCAAAACCAAAAAACAATCAACCTCTGCTTGGACATTAAAAAAAAAATCATTTACATAACCCTAATGGGGTTTTTTTCCCCTCAAATTCAGTTTTTCTTAGTTTGTAAATAAACAGGATGAATACTAAGTAAAGCATCTTTCAGTACACCCCATATTTTTTTTATAAATTATTGGAGTTTCTCAGAAGAAAGATCAGGTTATTCCACACAATTCTACACTGTATTACATAAAAGAAACAACAACAAAAAATCCTGTTTCTTAAATGAGGCTCTCTGAAAAGTGGAAATTTTTTTGTTTATATTATCCCATGACATCTGACTCTGAAAGTCGAACTGTGCTGCAAATCAGGCAAGTAAAATTTCAGGAGTGTCTGTTGTGAAGTATGTTCTGTATGTTCTTCAGAATTAATATTCCTTTCTGTTGGCACGGGGACTGAGGTCCTGCTGTACTTTGAAAGGGGACAAATGTACTTTTAAAACTCAGCAGGTGACATAAGTTTTTACGCACTGTAGAGTTCCTGGAATAAAGCTGCAGACAATAAAATGCCTTATTTCCAGGGATCAAAGGTGTGTGCCCTAACAGTGCATTCCCAGATTCTTTCTCTCTCCCATTTCTAAGCAAAAAGTGAAGAGAGGAAACAACTACAGAAGAGGCATTTGAGAAACCAAGAGATGTGACAGATAATAGTGAGAGAGGAAGTAGTTTTATGTCTATCCTTATGTTTCATTCACTTATATATTCATTGGATTCTAATAAGTAAAACTCATGTAAATTGAGGTATGCAGAAGATCCAAACTGTGTTAAAAATCTGGATTCATGTACTGAAAATATCTCACTGGAAACAAAAAACACTTATTACAATAAATAACTGAGAAAATCCAAAGGTAAGGGAAGCAGCCTTATAAACAATGATGCCACTTTGATGTGATCAAATAAAATAATGAGAGAAAATAGTTTTTGAACAGAAATACAGAGAACAAAAACCTTGGCTAATATAACAAAATACCTTTGAAAATAATACTTTTCTGCAGTCACATAAATTTTGAAGACTTTGTAAAAATCTCCAACAAAATTATGAGATGAGAAGGAAAAGCTGAGAACAAAATCATTCATCTGAGGCATAGCTGAAGCCAACTACTGAAAACACAGAAAAACCTAAGTTGTGATCCAACACTGTGAATTGAGAGTTCACCATTCTGAGTGATCCCGACAATTCCAAGAAAGGGATTTGAAAATATATATTTTGGGACATAGAATATCTTCCATTCACCCAAAATGGGAGAAAAAAAAAATTAAAGGTTTGCATTTCCTAAAGACATGCTTTCTCTTGTTAAAATTTTTATTGAAGAAAAACAACAATCTATTTTGTTCTCTGTTGCACTTACTTGATCATATGTGGCACTGTGACCTTGGAGTTTTCTTCAAACACTATTGTCATTAATCCATTGCACCTTATATTATCAATGCACTGTGAAAATAAACATTGAAAACTGTTAAAATCAAAACGCTTTTCATTATCCCTATAAGCTCAAAGCACAGCTTTTGCAGGGTATGGGCTGATTAAGATAAGGTATTTTCTCAAATGAAAAGCAGTGATGCAAGAACTGGAGTCGACATGCTTCTCTAGGCTTTGACTCTCGGGGTATTCCGTTCAGCAGCCTTTTCTTTCCACATGATTAAGTATTTTGAGTTGGAAGTGATATTTCCTTTGAAGCTCCTTTGAAAGGGAACAAAACTCATTATTTCTAGTATTTTCTGAAAGAGTGTAAGCTTGAGAAATCAAGACCACAAGAAAGTCAGCATGCTTTATACTCCAAGAGGTACAGTAATACCTTAACCTTTACTCTGTGCAAAAGACTAGAAGGGAATATAAAAAGCTTCCAGAAACACATTTGTAAAAACAAATTCAAGTGGTGCTCCTTGTGAAATGCAGCTGTGAGGAAGCTGCCCAAGCTGTTCCCTGCAAACTCTTGTATAAATGTTTTGGGCTGGGAATTAGGAGGGACTTTCATGTGCATTTTTATGTAGCTCAGATGAGAAAGGAACGGAGCTGGGGAAGGGACTGGACCTGTTAGCAAACCCTACAGGGCTCTTGTCTTCGTTATACTTTCCACTTTTATTTTTATATATATATATATATACACACGTATACATATATATATATATATATATATATATATATATATATATATATGGACAATCTCCTTACATCAGTAAAAAGGAGTTTCAGAAGTTATCACACGCATTTATCTTGACTTCAAGAATAAATGCAGCCTTCAGGCTTTGGAACATTTCACAGCAGAGCTATGATTGATACTGGATTGCTCAAACCTGATAATCACAGGCCTCTTCAGGTTTAGATTACATCTATTAATTTAAAATATCATCTATGCAGTTTTATGTGGGTCTCAATTCAGGATTTTAAGATTATTTGGAAAGTGCAGCTGCAGTAATTCACAGTATGATTTTCTCAAGTCATTACCTAAAAGCAGTGACAAACACATTTAATAGAAGTACTTATATTTCCCCTATTTGACCTTGAAATTTTTCAAAGAAGTCCTTAGCACTAATCATGGTATCAGATGACTTTTAAAATTTTTATAATTTAGGCAAGAATAGACTTAGTAGCATTCTTAAATGGTCTTTATGTACCAGCCAATAGCTCCAATAATTTTACATGTCATTTGAACATTATAATTCCCTGAAAATCTGTTTTGTAAAAAATTCTTCAACCAGGTCTGTCTGTAAGACAGCAAGTTGTAGCTCATACTGTATTTTGAGATTTTTATTTGCCTATTTTTGTTCTTTCAAAAATGTTAATCCAGCACAAAATAAGTCAGAATTCTTATTTTTTAAGCAATTTCTCCTCATTATGATGATGATTCATCTGGAGATGTTGCCAGAAATGATAGCAACTTTGGAAATGCATGACATTCCATGCTGATATTCCTCTAATCAGCTATTTCTCTCTAAATTAATAGAGGATAGGACCTGAATTCAGAACTCTGAGAGATGTATGTTCTTGTTTGTGTGCATAAACAAAACACAAATAGCCTTGATTTAGCTCTGGTTAGCTGGAAGTTCAGGGAGTTTTTTTAATTGCATTCAACTTCTTTCCACAAATAGATTATGACAAAGTTTGTCTATTATGTTTTTAACTAACAGCGATTTAAAAAAAAAAAAAAACCCACAACATATCCCTGACATTTCAAAAATTTTAAATACCCTTTTTGTTCATTCACAATACAGACAGTTCCTGCACACTGTCAGAATGCTCAGCAATCATTTATAATAGTTTGTTAGTATTCATTTTTGGTGGAAAAAAGAGTTTATCCCATTTTCTTACTTCATTGTTGATGTGATATGGTATCATTTTCACACTAGGACTCTCAGGTGGTTTTTGATCTGTATGAAAATCATGAATAAACCAGTTCTATCCTTCTTCTTAAATCAAAATATATGTCTAGATAGGCTCTCCTTAGACATAAAAATGCTTACCACTATGTTTGTCCATGGACAGTTTTGAAATTTATACCCCACCTATGTTTTTGAGAAACACACTTCCCTGGAAACTCAAACGCCACGACAGAACTTTGAGGAGAACAGGCAGCACTAATGGTTTTTCACACATAACACAGCAAATCAAAGGCCCTGTGTCAGGCTGGTTTCCAGAAGCACAGAGTGAAGGAAGACCTCACCAAAACCAGGTGAGAAAATGTCTTAGGTTGGGAACGAGGGTGTGTGTTCTATCCCACCTGTCAGAGGTGGGGCAGTTCTCTTCTGTTCATTGGGCAGTTTTTTCTTTATCTCTTCCACAACCCATCCTCCCTCCAGGAGATCTCTGCTGTTAATGGGCTATTAATTATTAATTATCTTCGGTCAATGGGCTATTAATTATTAATTATCATCTGTTTATGGGCTATTAATTATTAATTATCTTCTGTTCATGGGCCAGTGAGTGTCCCTGCATGGCTGATAAAATTCCATCATCCCATGGGGAGATGCTCTGCCCAGGGGATGGAGCCAAGCATTCCTACCTGGATACAATCTGAGCTTTGGGACACCACAGCAGCCTTTACCCACTGCATTCCCAGAGGAGCAGCTTTCTGCCCCACTGCATTCCCAGAGAGCAGCTTTCTGCCCCACTGCATTCCCAGAGGAGCAGCTTTCTGCCCCACTGCATTCCAGAGGAGCAGCTTTCTGCCCCACTGCATTCCCAGAGGAGCAGCTTTCTGCCCCACTGCATTCCCAGAGGAGCAGCTTTCTGCCCCACTGCATTCCCAGAGGGAGCCCAGGTCCATCCACACCAGCCCTGGAGCTCCAGAGGAAAACTCCAGCCTTGTCCAGGATCCTGCTCCAGCAGAAGCACAGCTGGCACTGCAGGAGGGCTGAGCCCCCATGGAATGGCACTGCTGCCACCACCCTGACCCACAGGCTGCCAGGGCCTGCTCTGACCCTGGCAGTGGTTTGTTTGTACTATTGCATTTGTATTTTAATTTTCCTAGTAAAGAACTGTTATTCCTATTCCCATATCTTTGCCTGAGAGCTCCTTAATTTCAAAATTACAATAATTCAGAGGGAGGGGGGGTTGCATTTTCCATTTCAGGCAAGTCTCCTGCCTTCCTTAGCAGACACCTGGCTTTCCACACCAAGACAGAAAAGCACTGGGGTACCTGGCTGATGTCACTTGTCCACGCAGCTTTCTCCTGCCGTGACGGGGCCAAAAGGACAACAGTGAAAGGAGGAGCATCCGTGGGCTCCACTATCAGCTTGAAATCCAGGTGTCCAAACACCTGTCCAGAACCTTTTGCTTTACAGCCAGAAGAGGAGGAAAAAAGCCACACTGTGAAATGTCACAGCATAAGACGAAGAAAACAGTGATTTCATTTACAATGGAAATGCTATAAAATGTCTTTCTGATAAAGAGCAAATCCAATTAAGTATCCAGCAACTCATCTTGTTATTCACATATGCCAAGCACAAAAATACTGGGATTTGCTCTTCAAGATAAAGTTTCTTATAACACCTGTATGCTAATACATCCTCACTATACTACAAGTATCACTCAAATTAATTAAACTACTTTCACAATTCAAGCGCAAAACTTGACAAACTGCAGGATGGAAGACAAAAGGAGTAACAATAAAATCAGCCCAAGGCTGCATTTTGTAATTCCATTTGAATAAGCTCACAGTCCAGATTTGTGGGGAGCCCAAGGCAAAAAAGTTTCCATTAATTCTTCTAAACCACTCAGCTCCCATGTATTTAAGAAAGCTAATTATCTACTGCTTATTTAAGGCTTCTTTCCTTTTTTTTTTTAATTTTAAAATTTTATTTTTATTTTACTTTCCAAGATGCTCTGGGTGAACCTGAATACAAAAGCTAGCAAATAATTTGTCACATTTCTCCAGCCAACCCTCCTGAAAATCCTGTAAGGGGTGTTAACAGCAGGAACAAACACAATAAAACAATGCCCCATACAAGCCAGCATGTCCATTATTGGAACAGCAATTCTGCCGGATCAGTTTTACACTGCATTCTACTGGTTTCACAACAACATATCTATTTGCTCTTATGAAAAAAATAAAAAAGGGTACTAATTTTAGGAAACTAGAAACTGTACTTACTACTGACAGCTGAATTTAACTTACAATCATCATCACTCGCTTCTGCCTCCTCGACCAGTGTGCACTCTATCAGAGACAGAACACCTCCTGTCTGTGGAAACAAAGCACATTTCACACAAATGGTATTTATTCCCATTTGTCACAGGTTTTCTTAAATGTTGACGGGCCTCACTCTAACATTTTACATTACTCAGAGCTCTAAGGAAGATACATCAGTTTCATGATGCACATTTTTTCCCTTAAAAGATCTAAACCCAAACTGATTAAATATAATGGTTTTCTTAATCCAGCAGATCAATAGTACAATGCACAAAACTTCTTTCACTTTTACCACACTTTAATTTATGGCAAAAGCGGGCTTGTTCAAAAAAGTTAACTAGAATTTCATCTTTTCAACTTAAGTGAAATACATACAAGATTTTTTAAAGGTTCCGTTAGACTCTATGTATTGTGTATAAGTACTTGAACTATGTAAGAGGTGCAAAGTGGGAAAGCACATGACCCTTAATAACCTCTTGGTATGCCAAATTAAAATTTGGTTATTCAACATAACCCACTCAATGAACTACCAACATCTCTTTACCCACTAGCTAGCACTATGAAAGACTGATTCTCAACAAATATAACTAGATTGTACTTAGATGACATTTTATTTTAAGAGAACATGCTGTTCAGGAAAACTGAATTGACTTTGAAAATTAATTTTATTAGAGCTCTGGAAAATGTTCTTTGGCAATTCTGCAGGGTTGTACTGACTGATTTATGCACTGAAAACTGACTTAAATTCAGTGCTACATACACTGAATTTATTCACTACTTAAAAGAAATAGATACATCAATGCCTTGTTTCTAATCCCCAGTGTACTACAATTAACTGGGTCTAATAAAAGAAAATTGGCTGAATTCTATTATTTGCAATGAATAGACAAAGCAGTTAAACATTGTGCACCACCCCACTTTTGTTTATAACCACTAATGCAACGCTCACGTGAAAACCATAAAACAGCAAAATGTTGTCAGTTCAACAAAGATGTGTTTTCATTTTGAAAACTAAATCATATTATGAAGTCCATACCTTAAGAAGATGCAGTTTTCCTCCTGAACTTCTTGTACAAATTAAGAAGTGTTTCGTAAACAAGAAGCATTGTCTTTCTCCTTCTTTCTTCAAAGACAACGAGCCCAGGCGAACTTTACTCAGCTTTCCCCTCTCAACTGAGGGGACCTGGATAAGGGAACCTGGTAATGGAAGGTGCAAAATTTACTGCATTACAGTAATATTTAGTAGGCAGTGCTCAAGTTGTTAATTCATTGAACACTATTACGTTAATTAACACAACTCTTCATTCCAGTATCAATGTGTCTCTTTTCAGCACAAGACAATCCCTTTTTTTACTACACAGGTTCCCTTTTTTTGTTATCATAAATAGACTCAAGTACAGTCCGGACTGTAACACTTGTGTGCATGGCAGGATTAGATCCAGGGCTGATTAGGCAATTAAACACACTAAGAGGCCATTGATCAGAAAATGTGGCTGAACAGCTGTGAGTTTGCAGGCCCCAAGTTGGGCAACTCCCCGGGGGCTGCCCTGGCAGGGGAGACCCTCCTGGAGCAGTTCTGTGTCAGGAACGAGAGGCGCATTGGACTTTTTCGGTCTTCAGCTTCTGTTTGTTGTTATCAAAACTTCAGCAAGCTGTCTGCAGCAGACTCTGCGTGCAGGAAAAACAGCACAAAAATGGCAACGACCTCGTGTTGCAAGGCCTTTTGAGTCTAATCAAAAACTAAGCTGCCCAATTAAAAAGTGACACCTAAATTATTTTCCTTTCTAACCCAATAACTGACCCCTTAAGAGCCACAATGCAGATTTTTCTACCCAATTACAAGATACCACGCAAACCCAAGATGAAAGAGGAAAAAGAAGAAAGGAACTCAACAACACCCTGTATCCTCCATCTTGAACCCATCTGTAACATACTAAAAATCCTAAAACCTATATTTCTCACCCATGTGACACACTGCACTGCTCTCTACAATCTCTACAATCTATTTCACACTTTTGTGGTTTCTGGTCTACCTTGAGGCTTTGGAAGTTTTCTCCATGGATGAGGGTCAGGGTCAGTGCCCCCCTGGGGGTCAGGACACCCCAGAGCAGACAGGGGAATATTTCCAGTGCCCTGGCTTTCCACAAACAGCAAACACCACTCTGACAGCCACTACACTTGCAAAAGACACTTCCAAACCAAAGAGACACAGAATGGAAAGAACATGGAAAAGTTCTTTTTGATGGGAAAGATTTTGTGTGTGTGCCTGTGCACAAGAGAGATGGAAACGAAGCTCATTTCTGCTTCTTATCTTGTACTGCATAATTGTCAGTGCTCCACAGCTCATCTGAAATGTGCTAGCAGTAAAACACTCCTGAACTAAATTGAACCTGCTTACATAAGCCTGAATTTTGCTTTGCAGAGCTCTGGGCTGGGGACAGCTCTGCTTCTCTGCTGTTTCACATCTCAGTCTGTGACCAACTTTTCCAGATTGATCCCACCAAGTGTATCACCTCCAAATTTGGAGCAGGAGTTAAATTTGGTGGTGGAGTGCAACTCCTCTGTAGATTAAACAGAAAGATTTCTACCATACAACTTGCTGTTAGCAGACAGGGCAGCCAAGAGACCTCCTGTCTCCTTCCCACACATCTCTCCTCACTATTACCTTTACACTGGCTCGTGCCTTGCTCCAGCATCAGGTACTCACACAGCTAAACCAGCAGGAAAGCAGGCTGGGAAGAGGCAGCTGACTTAGCTCCCTGAGAGGAGCAAGGTCACAAAAGCACCAAGAAACTGATGATGCAAAGGGAGCTGCACAGCAGAACAAGCAGGAGGAGAAGGCTTTGACCTGCCCATTCCAGATACGAAATGGCACAGCTGCATCAAAGCCCAGAGTAGTGGTGGCATCCTGACACAATGCCAGCCTGACAGAATTATCCATGAAATATTAGATTAGCAATTCTTACCCTGTGTTGTCAAAAGGATTATCTTTCTCAAAGTTCACATACGCAATCTTAAATTAACACACAAAGAAACTGCAGTAACTGAGAAAGGTGCTATTTATCTACAGTTTTCCTACACTTAGCTCTCTCTATATATTTAAGTAGCCTTAAGTTATTAATATGTAAACTTCTACTGACATGGAAAAGTACACAGCAGTAAATTTGCCAGAGAACAGTGTTCTCTGACAGACACTTCACGTTTAGTCTAGAAGTGTATAACACAATTTGTGTCACCGAAACAGAACAGTGGAGTTATGCTCCAGAGTTTTGCAAAGGAATTTGGAGCATTTCAGATTCACTTACATTCTGACCCAAACCCATAAATATTTACTGGCTGTTGTGCATTTCCCCTGGACAAACAGCCAACCTGCCTCAGCTGTAAGAGAGAGGGAGGAGATCATTTCCATATGTTGGAACAGTGACTTTTCCATATTACACTGACTGTCCCTCAAGCCACACTGCAAGGCCAGCATGTTCAAAACAACTCCCAGACAAAATTCCCAGGGTACTTTTAGTCCTAAAATTCCATCTACACATTTAGGGGAGCAATATTCAAACTGTACATTTTGTTTCTGCTTTGCTTTGTAGACTAGTAGTACTCATAAATATGATATGCTTACAGAAGTAAGTTTACAGGTAACTTTTGTTTGTTTATTTATTTTTATTTTCATTAGAATGCTTTCAGGACTAACATGCCCTGTTCTTCTATAATGGACTGAGGTTAAACAATGTTCTTTCAGGGAGCTGAAATACTGTTTAATAAGGTAAAAGAGAGCAAACCTCTCTCAAAAAGCAGAAAACAGAGAATGCATTTTCTCTGTTTCAAATTTGCAGGGAGGAACACGTCTCCTACACATTCTGCATGGCTGACACCAAGCAAGGACCTTGGGCATTCTCATCAGGTTTTAGTGGTTAACAAAACTGGGCATTGGCTCTACCACAGATTTCCTCTTAAGGAAAAAAAATGGTCACAATTGGCCAATGTACAGATGCAATGAGCAAGTGAAGCTAATTTTAGAACATTCACTAACAGTATAGTTTGGACAATAGTGTAATCCCATGAATTTTTATCCAGCCACAGGCCTAAGCACTTTCAGCACTTCAGTGCTTCAACAGTCACCCTCTCAGCCTTTGCTCAATCCAAAGAATATAAAAGGCTGTATTTGTATTTATAAACAAGCTCAAGCATTCAGAAGTCTACACTGAACTGTCTGATTTACCAACTCAGCCTGGCTTTCCCCATGCTGGAGGTTTTTGGGCTTTTTTACTCTTTTTTTGCTGTTTGTTTTTACTGCTCAGAGGGTTAAACACTGGAAGAGGTTGCTCATTCAGGGAGGTTGCAGAGTCTCTGTCCTTGGAAACAACAAAATACTGACTGGACATGGCAGAAACCAACCTCCTCCAGCTGGTGCTGCTTTGAGACTGGAATGGATAATTTCCAAAGTCCCTTCCAGCTTCAGCTGTTGTGTGATTTTGTGGCTATGATATCTTTATCAGCAGAGGTACGTTCACAGCAGCTGATGGCAGAAACATCAGAGTGTTTGAAGGCACCACAGGGGCTCAAGGTGCCCAGTTGTTTGGATGTCAGCAGATTTGAGATTCCCTGAGTGTCCTTCAGCCTCACAAAGAAAACGTTCCTCGCTTGTTTGTGTGCTTGACTATAAAATCTGTACCTAAGAGGCAGGGAAAAATCAGACCCCAAGGAACTGGAAGGAGAATTCACAATCTGCATTGCAAAACACTGCCAGGGACAGTTCCTGTGGTCTCAGCATGCACAACTCAACAGAATCAATCTCTTTCTAAAAATGTAAAGTCTGTAACACATAAAAAAATTGTCACTAACATAAAAAAAAAAAAAAAAAAAGCCTGAACAAAGGTAATGGCAGCTCTCTCCTGTTTTAAGCTGGAAAAGAGGTTTCTGTGCCCATCTACACTAATCAACACAACAAATGGAAGCCTAACTGAAACCAGAGGAGATGGACACCACTCCCAAACTGACCTTCCTTTTACTGTGAGATGTAAAAAGAAAATGGGCTCCATTACTTCATTTGCTTTATTCAGATTTCTGCCCTTGCACAGAATGACAGGCAGTGGATGTTCCACCAGATAAGCTGATAAACCCTCTGTAACACACACTCCTGTCCACTATCCTCTGACTGTGTGTCTAGAAATAAATCTGAATTTAATTTACTTACAGGGCTTGGTCTGGGCCTAACAAGCCAACAGTAATTTGTTCAGATGGATTCCCGCAGAAAAAAAATTCTAAATTTTAGTGATGAAGCAGTGAGTACACAGATAAAACATTATCAGTCAGATTTAATGGGAAAACCTTAATAAATAAAAATACATATTTGTATTACATATTGTAATAATCTTGGGAAAAAAAACCCTAAAATTTAATTAGATTTCATGGTACAAGTCAACCTAGGATAATCACAGCATTATAATTCTTTGGCTATGGGTGCAAAACAACTTGGTTTTTTCCTTAAAGCTATATTCATAACTCTTAAAACACCTTAGAGATAACAAATGCATACATTTAATGAAGAATCTAGTAATTTAATAGGATTTGTAAAAACAATATTGTTAGCGTATTGTAAAAATAATATTGCAAGTTATTACAGAAAATTCATAGTTTGGCCACATAACTACAGAAGCAGCATCAAACACATTTCAAAATGTACAGAAAGCCTATTAATTACCAGATGCAATATGGCCCCATCAAATACCAGATATTCTGCTGAGGTTATCTGGAAAAGGTTTTGTGAAGGGATGCACCTAAATTATATTCCTAACCTTTCCTGAGTATATTTAATGCTTTTCAGCACAAAGGAGCAAAACCTGTCAAAATCCTGCACTATAGATCTGTAGTTACTGTGTACAAACCCATAACTTCTGGATCAAGAGATCCAGAAGTAAAATATTATATAATATATAATGGGAGAAAAATAAGCAGTTAAAGTAAACACCACCAAGTAAGAATTGTAATTTGCAGCTCCTGGCAAAAATACTGTCCCTTATGTAAAATGGAAATGTTATTCTAGCAGAGTTTTTTGGAACTTAACAACAAATTCCACCTCTGCTGTAACTAATTTTCAACAGAAAGAGTTTCCATCAATAGACAGAGAGGAGAAGAGTGCTGCTCTTCCCCTGCTCCATCCCCTTGGGAGCACAGTCCAGGCAGAATCTGAATCACAGCCCCACAGGGGCTTTGCCTCTCACGTGCTGCTGATTTTCGTGGTTCCTGCAGAAAACAGCACAGAACTGAGGTCCAACCACAGCCCAAAATCACCAAAATCACGGCCCAAAATCACCTGTTTTCAGGTGATTCACCTGCAGGGACAGGGGACAAGTGCCCAGTGCAGTGCCCAGCCTGACGATGGCAGTGTGAGCCCTGCTGCCTTCAGTGCAGTTTTTTTTGTTTCATGATTATGGGGCAGTTTTGCAGAGGAATGTCTTACCTTGGCGTATAAAGGTTTGGCTGGTATCTAGCAATATGTCACAGCCCTCCACTATGGTCCTCTCTATGGCCAGGTTCTTGCGGATGTTCTCTGTGTCACTCACCTCGTCGTGCATCACTCTGTTGGGGACAAAGCAAAATGCACTTTATCTCCCCAAAACATGCCTCACACCTGCTGTGTCTCTGAAGACACAGTACATGCCTTTCACCAGCTGCTAGAGAACAGATCTCATCACTCCAGAGCAGGTCTCCTGCCTTTTTTCTTCTCCTTTTCAAATCATTCTTGTGATAATTTTGATTTTTCAGCAGTGGAGCCAGTTTGGCAGAATAGTGACTGTTCTTGAACACATCTGACAGATGCCACCAAGCTACAACACTTCACAGCTGATAGAAGAGAACCTAATCCTTAATGCCACAAACAGGGAAGCATTGCCTAGAATTGTGTAGGGCACAGTGTAGATCTACTCTCCATGGATTTAGGGCCCCTCTCTATCCCTGCTTCATCCTTACATCTCAATGTATCAGTCCTTTCCCTTTCCTTTCCCTTTCCTTTCCCTTTCCTTTCCCTTTCCTTTCCCTTTCCTTTCCCTTTCCTTTCCCTTTCCTTTCCCTTTCCTTTCCCTTTCCTTTCCCTTTCCTTTCCCTTTCCTTTCCCTTTCCTTTCCCTTTCCTTTCCCTTTCCTTTCCCTTTCCTTTCCCTTTCCTTTCCCTTTCCTTTCCCTTTCCTTTCCCTTTCCTTTCCCTTTCCTTTCCCTTTCCTTTCCCTTTCCTTTCCCTTTCCTTTCCCTTTCCTTTCCCTTTCCTTTCCCTTTCCTTTCCCTTTCCTTTCCCTTTCCTTTCCCTTTCCTTTCCCTTTCCTTTCCCTTTCCTTTCCCTTTCCTTTCCCTTTCCTTTCCCTTTCCTTTCCCTTTCCTTTCCCTTTCCTTTCCCTTTCCTTTCCCTTTCCTTTCCCTTTCCTTTCCCTTTCCTTTCCTTTCCTTTCCTTTCCTTTCCTTTCCTTTCCTTTCCTTTCCTTTCCTTTCCTTTCCTTTCCTTTCCTTTCCTTTCCTTTCCTTTCCTTTCCTTTCCTTTCCTTTCCTTTCCTTTCCTTTCCTTTCCTTTCCTTTCCTTTCCTTTCCCTCTCCCTTTCCCTTTCCCTTTCCCTTTCCCTTCCCTTTCCCTTTCCCTTTCCCTTTCCCTTTCCCTTTCCCTTTCCCTTTCCCTTTCCCTTTCCCTCAACAACCACAGCTTTCATATTTCACCATTTCCTTTCTCTTATGTTTTTAATAGGCATTCTTCCCTTACAGAGAAAAATACAGATTATATATATATATATATATATATATATATATATATATATATATATATATATAAATTTTTTTTTTAATTTATATTTTTTTTTTGTGCTGAAACCGACCCAGGAGCTTATATGATCTTGCAATGATATTTTCCTAAAGTGGGACTGGACTGCACTTTCTGGAATCTCCTTCTCCCTCAGAACTACCTTAAAGGGATGGAAATGAGTCAGTTTATTTTACATTTATGGTCTCTACTGACTTTATGAGCAGAGAGGATCGGTCGGTCTCAGACTCCAGATCTGAGTGTTCAGTGATTAATCAGTTGGATCAGCAATGAACTCTTAACTTATGTGATGAAGCCAGTCCAAAGCTGATTTATCTGCTCGTGCAGATCTTCTACAACTAAATATCCTCCAAGCACATCTTTAGTGAATCCTCCAGACACTGAATATTTATATCCTGGAGTTCACTCATGGTCTCTTTGTTCACAGCAGAAAACTGCATTTCCCAGAGAGGAGAAACACATTTCTCACTGGGCTGATGAGAGGAACATCTGAGAAAGGTCTGGGGGTTCAGGGAAGAGCTTCATTGTGCAGGTTTCCACAGGGAGCAAAAGTTCTCAGAATATATCTTTACTTCCTCCTTATCTGGCATTGTTTGAAGCATATATGAAAGTCAATTTTCACACTGGCACACTAAAATTATGACACAGATAGAGAACTAAGTACTTTCCAAGACCATGATTATTTAAAATGCCCTTCTCTCTTTAAATTAAGAAAAATAAAATTTCTTTATGTAAAGAAAACTGCTCTGTTCATAACCCAGGAGTAGGTGGTTTCTATAGTGATTTCGATTCTCCCTAACCAAAATACAAGGAGACACTTGGAGATTTAAATTTGCCAAAAAAAAAATAAATAGAACAGACTAAATATTGCACTGAGATATTTTTGTTATTGTTCATTATCTTCTGTTTTGGGTTTGATCCTTTTCTTTGAAAAACATATCTTTTTAAAAGAGCAAAAACAAATAAAAATAAAGAAAAACTGTTTTTTCTTTTCAAAACATTTAATTAAAAATTATCAGACATAAGGCAGAAAAGTCTTACCTTGAAAGTTCTTCTAGTTTAGATTTAGCAAATTCAAGGCTTTTTCTCTCAACGTGTTCGTGTGGTGTGTGAGCCAAAAGTTCATGAAGTGTTATAATATATCTGGGAATCTTGAAACCAATAAGACATAATATCAGTAAATCCATATATACCTTCCCTCAATTTTAATAGATTACGAGCATGTAAATTTCTTTTGACATTGAAAATACCAGGTGACTTGTTTGCATTCAGATAACATTCACATTGCACAAAAGGAGATGGAAGAATGTCCAGTATTTGACTGTTAAAGGCTACAGGGTAACAAGGACCCTTCAGAGCTTTTAACCACAGGAAGAAGGACCCTTCAGAGCTTTTAACCAAGTGATGGTGCAGCATAACTGGTCTGACACAACAAGATTTATGGAGGAGGAGAGGCAAAATTATGCTCATGTGGAAAGTCATCAGCAAGGACATAATAACATTCCTCATCACACAGGAACAGGACCCTCTCCTTCCCTCCCTTGACCTGGTTTCAACTCAACCCAAAGAAACCCCACACTCATAAAAATTTTAAAATACACCACTTCAAAAATTAAAAAAAGAGCATTGTTGCAGGTGCTAATGGCTCCTTAGGCTAATATGAATAACTACCATTAGCATAAGTGTCACTGATGCTCCTTTTTAATTTTTTTTTTTCTATCTGGCTTGCCATTAACTGCACAAACTGAGGGGGTTCACTATTCCTCTGATGAGTAAAATGTCAGGTTAAATGAAAAAGACATAAAATTTTCAGGCCAGTGCTTTACAGACATCTTAAAACAGCAGCAAACGTCTGCTCCAGGCAGATCACAATAAAATATCAAGAGGTTAAGCACCGTTTTCAAAACTTCTGCAGTTTATTTTTCATTTTCTAAAGACCAAGTCACTCGAGAGCAAAGTGGGGAGAAAGATACAAAAATGTATTCCCAGTAAGGTGCTTATGACTGCTCTAAGTTACTGAAAATCATCTCTCTCTGGGCTTTTTAACCTGGGGTCCTAAGTCAAGGACCTGCTCCTTGCCAATTTTCTTTGGTGCCGTCCTCATCCCACACTGCCCCTCAACATTCCTGAACAAAGATGAGCCAGCATAGCTGGAGATGAGATCTCCACAGGCAGAGTCTTGGTGCAGCAACAAAACAAATTACACCAAACTAATTTTCAGGAGAGTATTTCTAGTTAAGCAAGACGAGCCTTCAATGTCAGTAACATAAAATGAATCTACCAAACAGTAAAACCAAACATACACAAAAAATACACAGGGAGTACCTGAAACATGGGGTAGGTAAGGAAAGTTTCCAGCATTCTGCCCTCACATGCTGGGTTGGCTTCATATTGCTTCAAGAGTTTGTCAAAATCCCTGTTTTGCTTACAGTTTGCCAGCACTTGTAGGCTATATTGATGATTCCGAACAAATTCTTGATATATGTTCAGCATTGGCAGCAGAATGTCAAATAAGTCAGCTAGAAAAAGCAGAAAAATGCCTTTTTTTTTTCCCCAGCTACCCATGTACTGAAATACATTTTTAAAAAAAAGGTGTTTTCCAGTGTTTCCTCTGGAAGTGAATTACTATAATCAGTTCTGTTTCCAATACACTGACAATTTAGAAACGTTAAACATAGCTCTTTCACCTGCCCAGTGATGGTTGTTCTGATTACCTAATGGTCAGAGAGCATTACCAAAAACACAGGTCTAATCAATGCTTAGGGCAGAGGAATTCTCATATACAGACCATTACTGCCCACATGGGATTCCCACTACACCTGATCTTGTGCTTTTAACCCTGCAAATAAATTCCCTTCAAAAGGGACTATTAAGAAGTCATGTCTTCAGAAAAAAAAAAAAAAATCCCTACTGAATATTCAAAAATGAATATGAAAATTATACCCCTACAGAAAATAAAGTAACTTACCTAGAATTAAGGTAGGCCAGTTAGCTATTCTTGCTTTCAAGCCCTGGTGAAATATCTCATGAAGAAACATGATTGTTTCACTGAAAAACAAGTATTTAAACAAACAAAAAGACAATTCTGGTTTTATTTTCTGATTAATAATTCACAGAGAAACATCTCTTCCTCTTTTGCACTTTGCTAGAAAAAAAAAAAACAGAAGACAGTTATTGTTATGGAAATAAGTGCTTCCTTTTAGTGCATTGTTTAAAAATACTAGCTCAGTGCTTCTAAAAAACTCATAGTATTCAATATAAATATTCTAACATTGTATTCATATTCTAACAAGGGAAAGAAAACCTGCCTCATGACTAAAGGAACATATTCTATTTCTCAGAAGTTTGGGGCAGGCTTGGATGCAGTCCCAATCCTGTATCTAATGTTAGATGCCTCCTGGGCTGCTTGAACATGCTCATTACAGCAGTACTTGGATGCCTAATGAAAGAACAATTCTTTTTGTGCAGGATATGAAAAGACAAGTGAGAGGGAAGGAGATTCCTTAGGCAGGACAACAGAAAATAGAAGCTTTGACATTCTCATCCTCGGGGTCTCATCGGGATCATTTGAGGCCACTAAGTCCAGTTTTGCGCTCTTAAGAGAAAAAAAAAGAAACAGGAAAGGTGACAGAAAATTATGAGGACTGCCCCAAGAGGCACCATCTGTCTTTTTTTGCCTTTAGCAGACGAAGACACAGAATGCAGGAAGGTTGAGAGGTCATGCTGGTTTCCAACAGCATCACCTGCAGCACCTTTGCCTTTCAGACCTGGAAATGTGTCTGGTTCAGTGACACCACCTGCATCAGAGCCAAAAGAGGAGTCAGGACTCTGCCTTCAGCTGAACCAGAATGGGAACAAGCACCCAGGGAAACCCACACAAAAAAAAAAAAAAACAAAAAACCAAACCAAACCAAACCAAATAAAAAAAAACCCAAACAAAATAAAACAAAAAAACCACCAAACAAACAAAAACCCAAAACAACAAAACAAAACCAAAACCCAAACAAAAAACAAACAAAACAAACAAAAAAAAACCAAACAAAACAAAAAAACCTCAAACAGAAAGCCACAGAAACCTCCCAAAACAACAACAACAACAAAAAAAAATCCCAAATAAATCCTCTATACCTGTTGAGGAAAATGCTGCTGACATCGTCGTGGCTGATGGGTGGCTTCTTGGAGCTCGCTGCCATCCTCAGGGGCCGCAGGAAGCAGTTCACCAGGACATAAAGCTGGTGCACATACTCAGACTCAGCCTCCACCATGTTGAAAACTATCTGGTTCCTCTTCCTCATGCTCTCTGCATGAGGAGAACAAATATAGTCTTGGACAATGGTTTTCCATTTTCTTCTGCACAACCAGCCCCGCATAAAGCTCTGAACCTAAAAAGGGATCATGCAGGAAAAGAAAGTTAAAAAAAAAAAAAAAATTACATGACTTATCACAAGCTCTTCACTGTAGAAATAACTGTCAAAATTAAAAGTCTTTGCTCAAAAATAAAAATGTTCCCTTATTGATACGTAATTGTTCTGTAATTAAATATATTTTACATTTCTGTTCGTTAAGGGTCATAATTGTTGCCAGGAGACAGACTGTACAACATGGTATACATAGAAAGGAATCTTTCACTGCAAGCTGGAGTGTTGTCCTCTTCCCATCAGCAGGAGTGCAGTTCCTTCTTCCTCCCCCTAAAGCATTTCTCTTATACCCCAAAGGTATCCTGCAATTCCTCCAGGTAACAAATTCCATCACAGACTCTGTATCATTATTGGCAGAACTCTTAAATTATTTTTTAAGCTCAGTTTGCTTTCCATTTTGAACGGATAACACTTGGTATGGGTATTTAAAGCTAGGTATCAATACATTGCTTGATATCAGACACCAAGGCGACAAACATGGTATTCAAAAAGACAGATTCTTGGCATTCTTAAAAGGCACCTCTATGTCATGGAAAAATCTAACTAAGCACAGTATCTACTGAAGTTGCAAGTGGATTAAAGATTACAGAAGAGGTCTACATCTGGTCACAGGAAATTTCATTATGTCTGTGCCCTGACTTGATGTGGAGATCATTCATCTTCATAAGAAGAATGAGAAGTGCAAAATTTCACTGGTATCCGTTTACTCTGAAAAAACAACTTTAAATAAAAGGGGCCCAACTGTCAAAATGACCAAGACACAGAATACAGTGAATTTCATACAGATTCAAAGCTCTCTTGCTACTAAAAGGGGCTTTCCCAGCTTCTGCAACAAGGGTTCACCTACACAAAAAGGAAAATTCACACCAAGTTATCAGCTCAGGGCTGACCCTGGCTCAAACTGCCCACCCCAGAAAAAGACAGAATCCAGACACCTCAAAAACGATTTCATGCAAATACTTCACAAGACTAAATGTGGCACAAAAATACACGTAATTGAAGAGATTTAAGCAGGGGCAGGGCAAAGAAAAATTTGCAATTTGACTGTACTTTAAAAAAAAACCAAACAAAAAAACAAACGCACAAAAAAAAAAACAAACCTAAAAAACTAAACCAAAAAACGGAAGTACACCCCTCATCCCACCCTTCTCCCTTTAAGCACAAAAGACTACATGTTTACCTTCTTAATTTTTTTAATATCTGGATCTTCATCTTCCTGGTTGCCTTGATAAGGTCGCATTTTTTCCTTTGTTTTATTCAGTGCTACAATCTGACAAAACCAAACACTCATTAAATGCTTCCTCGAGTTAAGGAAACTCTTGGCTGGAGAACCAACAGAACAATTTCCCCTTCCCCCAGCCTGTGGAAGGGGCACAGAATGACCAGCACACATCTGGGGACAGGGACTGGAGCACTTCAGGCCAGCACAGCTGGTATGGGGACGCAAATTCTGCCCCCAAAAGTAATTGTGCCTTTTGGGCTTTATCAGCCTGGGACTGCAACGAGGTTTATAACAACATCCAGGGAATCAGAGCAGTCTGGGACAGTGCTTAACACCATCAGAGGCAGACTCAAACCTGAAGGCATGGAGGAAACTGTGAAATCAGTGGCACCCACTCTGCAAAGCAGTGTGTGTCATCGTAACAGGATGAAAGGATGACAGCATGTCAGGAAAAGTAACCCAATCAGCCCAACAGGCCCCAATATTTCAAATAAAATTATTTACCTAAGGAGTCACTGGGGGACTGTTACATATTAACCTCACTGGGTTCTGCCATTTTCACAGAATATTACAGAAATACTGAATGCCACTGAGGCCTTAAGTTGTAGTTTTCATGTTTTCCAGACTCTGTACTGCATTAGTATATAACTCTAAACTTCATACAGAGTGTCAGCAAGTTCTCCTCACAGTTCAATCAGACAAAACAATCCTTTTCCAGCCCCAGAACCAAGGACACCGCTGCAGCTTCAGCCCCAAAAAGTGTAAGAAATGGCAAACTGGGGAGAGCAAACTGGGAGGATGGGACTGCATCACCTGGAGCTGGAGCTGGACAATGAAAACCCAATATGGAAATGGACCAAAACTTATCAAAGTGTGAAAAATCATGACTTGGAGCCCACCTTGAGTCCACCCTGGGTGCACCTTCGGTGGAGCCGCGGCCGGGCTCTTGCACTGCCCAAGGTGCATCCTTTGAAGGGCTTCCAATAAATCCGACTTTATTCCTTTAACTCTGTCTGGCCCCGCTCCAGGTGGCCTCCCAAGGCATCCCCTGAGCCCTGTACCCAGCAGAAGGCTCCCGTCAGTGACTGCCTGGTGGGTCTGGAGCTCACCTCCGACTTGAGCCTCTCGATCTCCGTGTCCTGGTCCTCCAGCTGGTGCCGGAGCTGGTTGGCCGCCACCTTCTCGGTCTCCACGATCTGCACCAGGTGGATGTACTTCTGCATCAGCACCTCCCGCTCGATCAGGATGTCCGAGTAGCTGCCAGAGAGAGATCAGGTCACTAAAAACAGCCACGTACTGGGGTTTAGTGGTTTTGGTTTAAGAAGGCTTCTGAAAAAGAACTGAAAAAAAAAAAAACAGGGAGTGATGCAGATGAAAACATGTTTTAAATTATTCCTCTTCTGTGCCCAAAGAACTGTTCACATTATTCATTATTCTTCTTTGCATGATAGCTGACTGTGCAAAACATTCCTACTGTTAGATATTTATTATTGTTACATATTCCCTGTTGTTAGATATTTACTACTGTTAGGTATTTACTACTGCTAGATATTTACTATTGTTAGATATTTACTATCATTAAATCTATAGTATTTAGTTAGATGTTTAGATAGATAGTCGATAGAAAATAGATAGTATTTAGTTAGATAGTTAGATATTTACTATTGTTAGATATTTGCTATCATTAAATCAATAAATAGTTATCTATTATTAAGTGCCTATTATTAGTAGATATTTAGAATAGAGACTCCACAGGGGGAGAAATGATGCCTTAAGTTTTAGCTTTCATATTTTCCAGATTCTGTACTGCATCACTATATAACTCTGAACTTCATATAAAGCCTTATATCTCCTCACAGTTTAGTTAGACAAAACAACCCTTTTCCGGCCCAATATATTTTTAATAAACACCTACTTTATTTCTTTATTCTGCCTAGCCTGTCTTCTAGGTGTCCTCTCAAGGCATCACAACCCCCTCATGGGACATGGACAGATAGCACGGCCCCACTGGCAATGAGCCTGCAAAGCCATGCTTGTTTGGTTTAAAATATAATATGCAGTGTGATCATAAACCACCCAAATCTTAATCACCAAATCACCCAAACTGAGACAGTTTAATATCCTTTTTACCCAGTTTCACAGTATTCAGCTACTGAGAGCAAGATAACTGCACTTTTTATGAGCTTCTAATTCTCGTGCTAAGAACTCGGTAAATTCAGTTTGTTTTACTTATTTTAAGGTCTTGATTCTTTCCCATCTTTTGGGAGGACTTGGGGGAGCATGTAGCACTTCATCAGAGCTATTCCTCTCCATCTGCCAGATCAATTTATGGAAGAATTCCCATCAAAACTGTCATTTTAGTGTGCTAACACATGTTTTAGTTTTTAGACCCTTTTAAAATTACGTAAATAAATGCCTTTAATCCAATCAGCATCAGGAACCACGGCATCAGTCTATCTTTTAGCTCTTGGGCAGCTCTTCCCTGAGAAGGGACAATATCCCTAGTGCAATCAGATGCCACGATCAGAGCACTACGTCAGAAATGCTTCCCAGCTTCAGGTAGAGGAGAAATCACTTTCTCCCTGTGCAGCATCTTCACCAGACTGACCCCGAAGCAGCAAAATCCAGACAGTTTGCTGCCTCTTACGCCAGGTTTTACAAAGGTTGTTCCTCTGAGAGTGACACAAATTTACAAGATAAAGACCCAACCAAACACAGCAGAATGGAGGCCCTAAATCATTGACAAGGGACCCCTCACTATTTGGTATCACCTCTTTTTCCCTTGCTGAGTTTGAGCACAGCATTTAACAGAAGGAACTATTAGGCAGCAAATATCTTCCTTTTAAATTTCTTCCTCCTTGTTATAGCACTCATAAAACAATGAAAATTTGCTAATACTGCGAGGCCCTTAAAATTGCAGCAATGTGCATCCTCCACAATGTGGTTTTCCTGTAAATATTTACTTGTATTTCAATCAGTGTTAGTGCACTTACACACTGGGGGGTGCCAATATTAACCACAGCTATTGAATTCAACACCTAACCTGGAAAATAAGCTTGGATTTTAAGAAATTAGGATAAGTTCCCACAGCTGTCAAAAAGTAAAAGTTTTTCCTCCGTGTACAGATTATAAAAAGAATAAGAAGTAAATTTAATTCTATTACAGCTGCTGTTATATTTTGACTCCTGCAGAAGTAAACAACACAGTGGAAAAAGGAAGGTCAGGCCACCACTTCCAAGAAGTTAAAAACATACATAAGTAAATCTGTCATGAAGCAATCCACTTATCACTCAGCTGTGCAAGAAACAGCAGCGAAGTATGAGATCAGTTCTTTAAAATTTTTCAAATTTTTTTGGTTTGTTTTGCAAGAATTCTGGGGTTTTTTTCAGAAACCAGAGTACTTCACCTCTTTGCACCCTAAAAAGGCATGTGTACATTCTAAAAATTGTCTGAATCAAAAGCACTAATCATGTCTGAGTTAGCACTACTTGTTTTACAATGTTATCAAGATAAAAATATATGTAATATGTAATAAAATGCTTTTATTTAAATTTAACATAAATAATCTTTCTTACCTAAAACCAAGTCCAGACAGGTGAAACAATCTCTTTTTCTATTCATCCTTTTCAAAAGGTTCTAGAAGTTTTGCTACCATTTGTTTTCAACACAAAATTTGAGGGGTTTCACTTTGGTTTTATTCCAACTGAGGAAAATTGTAGGAAAATAGTAGGACACAGACTCACAAAGGATGAACTGCTGATGTAGGACTCAAGATATTGTTACATACAGTGCTTCTCTTTCACTTTTTAGTTTCTTCCTTTAAGAGGGGAAGAAATTTATGTGTATTTCCAGGATTCTTTAAATGCATTCAGCTGGACAGCTTTGCTTTACTGGGGAATGAGAAACTTTGCTCTGGAAGACTGAAGTTTTTGTTCTTTTGAGATGCTCTTAGAGCAAATCAGTGGGGGGGCTTTGGCTGTCAAAAATGTCAGACTCAGCCTGGAAGCCAAACAACATCTCCTTCACTCCCATAATTAGCAGTACGAAGAAGAGTTAATTAGAAAAGCCTGTGTACACCTACACTAACTTATAATAGGCTAAATCCATTTTCCTTCCCAAAACTCCTCCTGGGAAAGGAAAAATCAGAGGCGTTTGGAATAAACTTCACATTCTTCCAACAGCCCCTTCCATCCATCCATCTCTCTGCATGCCTGAGTAGAGATCACCATGTCCAAATGTGTTGACCTGAATATCCAGAGTAATCCCAGGAGCCTTACAAGAGGACAGGGCATCAATACTGACATGAACACACATGTCTAAAAAACCCTTGCAAGAGAAAATTGTACCAAAATGTTCAGATGTCAAAGGAACACAGAGAAATATATAAAACAACTTGTAATCAGCCAGTCTAGGTCTGGTTTTCTGTCTGGGGCATCGTTTAATAGAAAAAAACAACTGCTGCAAGCCACAGCTTATATGAATTTTTATTAATATTTTATTGAGGGAAGCAATTCTGTAATGTCTAAAACATCCCAAAAGCTGAGGCTGAACCTGTCTACTACCATCATCTATAGGAACAGGGCTCAAACCAGGTATTTCAAGAACCTCTGACTGACTATCACCCACCACAGAGAGGAGAGGAAGAAATTAATAAAACCCTCCTAAAAAGTGCTGCACCATTTAGTCTCAGACATGCTCAGAAAACCTAGGAAAACTGGAGGAAGTTTAACCATAGCCTCATTATTAAGGTCTCCTTGCTCTGGCAGCAAGCCAGGATACAAGTTCCCGCAGTGCTACCAGCAAATACTTCTGAGTTTTGTCCCAAAATGAGACCAGAGTTATGGCTCATTGGAGCAGCCCATGCTAATTGCACTAAAGCTGCTCAGGCTGCTGGCAGAAGCAGGCATTTGGTCTGGCCACATCAAACCACCCTCCTGAAAAGCAAAATGCACAGCCTAACTCACTCCTTATGAAAACCAGGCTCTGGCTGTCTGGAAGGCAGAAGAAATTGCCTGCATCTGTCCCCACACCCACCTCGAGCAGCTGCAGGACTCCTTAACAGAGGAGAAAAAGCTTCCAGACAGGTTTTAAAGCCTGATGGCACAGTCACAGCCACAGCAGGGATGGGAACAGTAAAAGCTGCACTAGAACATAACCAACCCACCCCTGTGACTCCAAGCAAGGTGCCTTGGGGTGTGATCCAGGGTTCTGAGGGATCCCAGGGCCAGCCAGAGCCACAAGGCACCGTGAGAACTCCAGACCCCAAATGGTTTTTACTACATGATCCTTCTGAGCGAGAGGGTGAAATACCAGCTGGGAGACAGAGCCTTTGGAAAAGTGGGCCCAACAACCATGTCCATGGGGAATGGCTCACTCAGGAGCAGGGTGTGAGGGCAGGGAAGGCCACCCTGTTGTGTGGGATGGAGACTGTGCTGGAAGCACCTCTCATCAGCCAGTGTGTCACCCACCAGACTCACACCTCACACCAAAACCAGCTGTTCCCACTGTCCTGGCAGTGCAGCCAGGAAAATCGGACCATAGGAATTCATCCACAAACAAACTGTGGGAGAATGGCAGCCCACCCCACTGTGCAAAACTGAGACACAACTCAAAGCATGGGCAGCATGAATCACACAGTCGTGGCATGGGTTGGGTTGAAGGGACATTAAAGATCACCCAGTGCCACCCCTGCCATGGCAGGGACACCTCCCACTGCCCCAGGCTGCTCCAGCCCCAGTGTCCAATCTGGCCTTGAGCATTTCCAGGGATCCAGGGGCAGCCACAGAAGCTCTGGGCACCCTGTGCCAGGGTCTGCCCACCCTGCCAGGGAACAATTCCTTCCTAATATCAATTTTAACTCACTCTTTTAGTTTAAAACCATTTCCCCCCTCATCCTCTTGCTATCTGCCCATGTCCCTCTTTTTCGGGAGCCCCCTTTCAGAGGGAAGCTCATGAAAAGCTGCCACGAGGTGTGCCCAGAGTCCGGGGAAAGGCTCTCCACATCTCCTCCCTAAGGCTGAGAGCAGCCACCAACCACAGGGGTGTGAAACTTTTTATGGGCTACAGGGAAGAGCATTTCAGGGTGGTACAGATTTGTTACGGAAGTGCAGGAGCCAAAGGCAGGGAAAGGGAGGCATGGAATAGGTCTGAGGAGCAGGAAGCTTTGGAAAACACAGATAAGGGGATAAAAAGGGATAAAGGATCACAGGTAACCACAGTGATCAATAGACTTGTCTGGCCATGATCTGCACATCACCACCACTGCCCATCCCGCCTTCTCAGCAAATCCACTCCTCTCCTTGGTGAGGGGACTCTGTGTGCGCACCCCTGCAGCTCTCAGTGCCACTTTCTGCAGCTGGGACCAAGAGGCCACAGGTCCCTGTGGCACCAGTGGCACGCAGGAGGGGTGGGAGGTGTGAGCCTGGCCCGGGTGTGACCACCAGCCACGGCCAAGCCGGGCCAGCCAAGCGCTGGGGACGCGCCAAGGCCGGGCTGGACCAACAGGGACTTTCAGATTTGGCTGCTGGAGGGTGCCAGAGACCCAAACCAGCTCCTGGGAACACCACGGGCTAGGGTGGCTGGCTGAGAGATGGCTCTGCAGGCCCAGAAGGAGCCAAAGAGCAGCACAGGCACTTGCAGGGCGATGCCTCAGGTTTTAGCTTTTATATTTTTAAAATCCTGCACTGCTTTGGGGTATAACTCTAAGCTCCACACACAGTGTCAGTTGCTGTCTTCACGTTTTGGTCAAAACAATTTCTCTGGGCCTGAAACTCAAGGACACCTGACAGCCTCAGGCCCCAAAAGTATAAACAAAGTGAATTGGGGGGGAGCAAACTGGGGGTGAATGACTTCATCACCTGGAGCTGGAATGGGAGGATGAACCCCTGAAATGCAAATGGATCAAACTTATAATTGTGGGAAAAACTCGTGAGCATTGTCCACCTTGGGTGCAGCCACTGGGAGGCTTCTGAGTGTCCAAACTGTACCAGTTGATTGCCTTCAATAAATACCCACTTTATTCTCCCAATCTTGCCTAGCCTCTGTTCCAGGCAGCCACTCCGAGGCATCACAGGGTCCAGGAGCAGCCCCTGGACAACCTGCACAGCTCAGGGATTCCTGGGGGGCTCACGCTGGGTGTCTGTACTGGATGCACCCCTCTGCCTTCACTTACAGCCCACCAGAAACCACAGAATCGTGGTTTTTAAAGCACCAGGCCTCAGCTAATACAGTTTTACTGACAGCAAGGCATCAGCACAGGGCAGCTCTGAGCTGCCACACTGAGCTTACAAGCACCTGCAAAACACTGTGTAAAATACACAGCAAAGTGTGCCTGCAAATCTGAGAGAAAGCCTTTCTGCTTCTGTTTGTTCTTAATTTTAAATTGCCAGTTAGAGGGCAGTAGTTCCTCGTACACTTTAAACAGTGACCCAGCTGAAGGAATTATTCCCATTTTCCTCCCTGCTCTTCTCCCACATCACCTGTGCAGTGAGCAGACCTGGAGGAATGAGATTGATTACAACTAAGCGGGCAATAAATTTAAAAAGCACATTTCCCTTCCCAATCATTTTCCCAATTAAGTTCATACTTGTGCCCACATGAAAGAAGGGTTTTTATTCCCACACGTGGTAAATTTAAGACTTTGGAATAAGCTAAAGTAGAGAAGTCCAATAAATTTTAGTAATACTGCATTAATATGAAAAAAAAAAAAAGAGTTTTTGAGCTAAATGCAAAAAGACCTTAAAATATAGAAGATTTTGTAAGAGAGAGTGATAAGTACACCTCAGTGTATTGAGGGTGAGACAGATTTTTTCATAAGAGAACAAGTTCTGGAAGAAAGCCAAAACCAGGACTTCCCAAAGCAGTCACTGACAGAGGAATTAGGACTTGCCAGGAATAAATCCTCCTGCCCAAAAATGTAGCTCAGAAAGAGCAAACCATGCTCTGTCACCCTGGTTATTATTGAGAAACAAAATTAGTGAAAATTCAAATAAAATGGAAGGAGAAGAAAAGTACGTACAGGTGTGGAACTGATAATGAGGTTCCACTAAAATATTCTGGATTAAATATCCCACTTCCTGCTCAAAAGCCAAACAATCCCCCATGTGAGGAGAGGGCTCTAGGGACAGGAGCAATGGACAACATCACAGCAGAAAAGACCTTTTAATTAGGTACAGCATCCAAATAAAATTTTTATTTACTCAGAGTGGACCATGGGGTGCACTGAGACTGGAGCATCCTTTTATCAACACTCTGTTTACAACTGACAAAGTAAATTAGACATGGAAGAAATTTTAATCGCTACAAATATGTGTTGGGGAAAAAAAATCATGAAAAGCAGTCCAAAATTAGGTTTTCTATGTGCCAATCTAAGAAAACAAAAAGCCTCAACTACCTGAATTGCACTGTCTCACCTAACACAGGGATTACCACAGCTCCTCATGAGGATATTACTCTCTGGAAAGCAATTAAATACTTCCCTTTCTCAAATGTCAGCATATTCACATGGAACAAGATGTTCCCAGGTCTCTTTTTCAATATAAGAGTAGTGCCAGTATTCTCAATGCCTCCTACAATTTGTAACTAAGACACCTGAGATAGTACAAAGAAGCATCTTTAAAGTGCTACATAAAATGCCATTCATCAGTTCCTAAAAAAACCCTTAGGTTAGGCTCAAATCAACAGTGGCACTTCTGAAGTTGCCAAAACTTCTCCCATTTGTCAAAAACACAGATAAACTCAAGGGAAAAGGTCTAGATCATGATGAAGGCAAAATTCAATCCCTAAAGACAATCTGTGCTCTTTTGTTCCATTAAGTTGGCAAGAAAAGTCTTACACAATACTCAAAAACTATTACTTTAGCCTCTTTTTATGTATCTTCAGCAAAAGACCCAACGGTTTAGTAACTAATTAGAAACTCCAGGCTGTTCTGCTCCACACAATGCAAAGCAAACAAAAGCAGTGAAGTAGAAAATCATCAGAGCAAGGAGGTAACCCACAATAGGAAATGACACTCCATGCTTACCAAGTAAATTTTACTCTTTTTTTTTTTTTTTTTTTGGTCACTTGTTGGAATTTTGTCCAAGAAAACACAAGAAGGGCGTGTCCGTATCCCTGGGAAATCTCCCCATGAAAATTTAGATACCTGTGCAGAAAAGGTGATTAAGAAAATCCCCTAAATGGCACAGGACCATGAGACTGTCCCTCACAGAGATGTCCAATATCATCAGGAGGTAGGTCCAAAAAAGGTGGAAACGGGCAAATAGCAAAAGGGTTAGAGATAAAAATACTAATCGTAGTTACCTCAGAGACCCAGCTGTCCTGTAAAGCCTGGTGGCTTTACAGGTTCTTATTACAAAATTAAATTACTTTAAATTACAACTCCCTGGTGGAGTCAAATGTCCTGATGCTGAATGTAACAACCAACTTCGCTGCAAGTTCTCATTATTGTCAGCTGTGCATTGTTTACCATTGCCTTAATTTCATGTCAGTTTCTACCTTGAAAATTCCTGTGTGACACATTTACAGACTGAACTACAAGGGGCAAAAGGTTTGCCTCGTGTTATGAAGCTCTTCTTGCTTACACACCTTTTACACTAGGCAATGGAGAAGAATCCCAGGATCAGTGAGGTTGGAAAATCCCTCTCAGACACTGAGCCCCAGCTGTGCCCCCATCCCCACCTTGTCCCCAGCCCAGAGCTCCGAGTGCCACCTCCAGGGATTCCTGGGACACCCCCAGGGATGGGCACTCCAACCCTCCCTGGGCACTTCCAATCCCTGACCCCCTTTCCATGGGGAAATTCCTGCTGCTGCCCACCCTGAGCCTGCCCTGGCCCGGCCTGAGGCCGTTCCCTCTCCTCCTGTCCCTGTCCCCTGGGATGACCCCAAATCCCCCCAGCTGTCCCCTCCTGGCAGGGAAAGGTTGTGGCAAAACCAAAGTGATGCTGCAGAGGGGGAAGCCCAGGATGCTGCTGTCCCTGAACACCACGAGCACGAGGCAAAAAGCCCTGCTCCCTTCCTCACTCACTGTCAGTAGGATGCCTTGATTTAGCTTTTACAGCTTTCAAATCCCTGACTGCATTAGTGGATAGCTCTAAACTCCAAATAGAGTGCTAGCTACTAGCTTCACATTTTGGTCAAAACAATCCCTCTGGGCCTGAAACTCAAGGACACCTGACAGCATCAGGCCTCAGAAGTATAAACAAAAGTGAATTGAGGGGAGCAAACTGGGGGTGAATGACTTCATCACCTGGAGCTGGAATTGGAGGATGAACCCCTGAAATGCAAATGGACCAAACTTATAACTGTGTGAAAAACTCGTGAGCATTGTCCACCTTGGGTGCAGCCTCTGGGAGACTTCTGACTGCTCAAGATGGACCTTGTGAAGGCCTTTAATAAGCACCCACTTTAGTCTCCTAATCTTATCCAGCCACTCCAAGGCATCAAGCACTGCACAGCAAAAGCTGTCCCACACCAGGACAAGCCCTGGGGCTGTGGCTGTCACACAGGGGACAGCCCTGAGCTCCAGGGACCCCCAAGGCACGCCATGATGTGGCCACCCAGGGCTGTCCTGGGAGAGGACACAGCCACGCTCACTGGCACCACTGATGCCTTAAGCTTAAACTTTCATATTTTCCAGACTCTGCACTGCATTGGTGTGTAACTCTTGAGCTTCATGTAAAGTGTCAGCAGCTCTCCTCCACAGCTCAGTCGCACAGAACAATCCTTTCCCAGCCCCAGAACCAAGGACACCGCTGCAGCTCCAGGCCCAAAAAGTGCAAACAGCAAAAAGGCCCAAAATGCCCAAAAAGTGCAAAAAACAGGGAATTGAGGAGAGCAACTGGGAGGATGGGACTGCACAACCTGGAGCTGGAATTGGGCAATGAACCCCAATGTGGAAATGGACCAAAACTTGTAAAAGTGTGAAAACTCGTGACTCAGAGTCCATCTTGGGTCCATCTTGGGTGGAGCCTTGGCCAGACTTTTGTGCTGCCCAAGGTGCATCCTTTGAAGGCCTTCTAATAAATACCCACTTTATTGCTTTAACACTGCCTAGCCTCTGCTCCAGGCAGCCTCTCCAGGCACCACCAGCACCAAGAGGAGGACACAGATCCCAGAGCTGGCTGCCCAGGCAGCGCCAGGCCTGCAGCCCCAGGGCCTCACTTCACAAGCTCTAAATTAAAAACTACGAGCTGCTCATGTTCAATTTTAGTTCTGAAGCAGAATCACTTCTGTTTACATGGCTCATGTCCTAAGCAATCCGGGAGCTGCCTGGCTCCTTGTGCGTTACCATGGCACTGCAGATTAGCTGAGGTGAGTGTGGATGGGAGGAGGCTGCAGAAAGTGCATTTCAGCAGCAGCTCTGCCTCCTGTTATAAATGACAAATACAGTTATTGGCTTTCACATTTACGTATTAGCTTTTGTTTTGCAAGTTATTATTGATCACAAAGTTCCTGATATAGTACAATTTGTAATTCATTTTAGCTGCTTTTTCGTATTCTATAATCTGTCAGTTTATGTATGCACTGTATAGTTTATATAAATAGAAAATAGTAATTTGATAAGTATATGATATCTTAGGCCATAGCATAATGTTAAAATGCTTTTATGTAACTAACTCAGAGAATGGTGTAAGATAATTATGTGGTTCCTTGCATTTCTAGACTATCTGAGCGGTAAAATAAGAGTGACAAAAACCAGAACCCAATTTACTGACTCCTCGTTACCACGGAGTGTAAAAACAACAGGGTGGAACCACAAGAAGAAATAAAATATATTGGTTGAATTTACAAGATGGCATGAAGACAAGTCAAAGGTTAAAACCAAGCAAAAGAACACCTAAACCCAAAGGAATGTTTGAATATATACATATTCAGCTCAAACTCTTATGAATGTGCATGTACCCCCTGTAATGTAACAGTATATAGGGAACATGGTTTAAGTTAAGGGTGTGCTTTTGGCAAATAGCCAAGCACCCCAGGACTGGATTTTTATCCCTTTTACCCCTTATTAAACTTTTAGGAATTTTGAAGAGTGAACATCATTTCTCCTAAGACCTGCATTCGTCAGACCTTCAGTGAGATGACTTTAATTTAGATTACACCTAAACTGTGGCCACTTGCCACACAGGCCTCTCCTCAGGCACAGACTACTGCATGGCTCAAGGTCCTAAAACATCCCTTTCCATAAAACGGTGGTTCAGGTGGCTCAGAATTTCAGTTTTGAAGTCAAAATTTTATTTGTCACACTTCATCATCTTAGTGGCTTGACGTCCTCTTTCTTACATTTATTTCTCAGTAAGAGTTTTTAAGGGAAAACTCATTTATTCATCTGTCATATCATTAATTTCCTCATTCACATGACACACTTGTCTCTAACATAAGACTAATCCTAGGGCTTCTTTCTAATAAAATAATGTTCTCCCTGAACTAATTTCAACTGCAGCACAATTGCTTATGAAAGATAAAAGACAGTGAAATAAGCATTGAATGTTAAAGGTGTTTTTTTCCTATAAGGTACTCGTGAATTGCAAACAGCATCCAACTAATATATGTAAACATCTCTTTCTGTTTGGAAGGTGGGTTTAGGTTCTCAAAGTATTATCCATTTATCTGTAATAAGATGGATCAGAGGGTCACAAATCGAGTTTCATACCTTGCTTGGTGAATAGCTTGGTGAATACTCATGAATTGCAAACAGCATCCAACTAATATATGTAAACATCTCTTTCTGTTTGGAAGGTGGGTTTAGGTTCTCAAAGTATTATCCATTTATCTGTAATAAAATGGATCAGAGGGTCACAGACGAGTTTCATACCTTGCTTGGTGAATAGCTTCTACCCACTCATCCCCATCAGCCTCATCCTCACAACGCAGCTCCAGTGGCTTCTGCCCCTCATGGCCAAAGAGAACAGTAAAGTAATGCTGCAAATTACAAGAAGGGGAAAAAAAGGTTCAGAAGAAACTCTTAAATGAAAAAGATAGATAAAGTTTAGAAAATAAACAAAAAATGACCAAACAAAAAAAAAATATAAAACACAAAAGACATCCCACCCAGCAAGTAAAAACCACCCAAAGACTTTCTATACTCAGCCCAGTGCGCTGCCAGCCCAAAGAAGATGTGTTTTAAGTTTTAGTCTTGAAACATGGATTGAAGTTAAAACTACCCTGAAAATATTCCCCTGTGTATCAAGGTAATAGCTTTCATGTACTCATTGATAACTTATTGTTCTTAAACTCCCACATCCAAGACAACAAAACACAATTCCCTGAAGAGCTCCTACAGCCAAGTACAATAACAGAACCACAGCGCGGTGTCTGCAGTTCTCTCTCGCATTTTTTTAACCCAAAACTTCCCTCACAAGCCAGCGTGGGGACCCAAGCCTGGAACCACCACCACCTCCTCCCAAAAATGCAGACTCTGCACTGGCTCCAGTTTATTCCCCACCTTCCCACAAGAACAGGGACCCTCCTCATCCATCGCACTCCCAAAACATGTTTTCCCCTCTCCCAAGAAGCCTCACCCATAACTGTACGGCAGCTACCTTTTGTTTGCACAAGAAAATGCTATTCACCCAAAATCTGGCATTTCTTGCATGAAGGGCATTGCCCTGCTGAGTTCCACAGAACTTTCAAGGAGCCACTTTTCATTTGCCACTGTCAGAATGCAGCATTACCAGAATTAGCTGGTGGGGAGGGAAGAGCCACCTTAGCTCCCATTTCACAGGGATGGTTATTTAGAACCTTATTTTGCACAACTTGTGTACCAGCTTACAGCCAGGCAGCAAACAGGCTTCTTCCAGCTCGGCTGAAAACAGGTCAGAAAATATGCCACCTAAACACACACCTTTAATTTCCACAGGTGCCCTAAATGCACCCTTTAGAAATCCAGACGTTTCACAGGCAGGAGGACGAGTGAGGGTCATAAAAACATCTGGGTTTGGGTCTGAGGTAATTCAGGAGCAATTCTGACTGCACTTCTCTGGATCCCTCCACTGTCCTCACTGCCCAGAACTCCCCCAGCCCTCGCCCACCTCCACACCTGTGCACAGGGAACAGAAATTCCTGTCTGGGCTCCAACTCGAGCCAAACTCGAGCACTCCTACATTTGGCTTCCTTTTGGGTAACATGAGCATAAAAAAAGGCATTCCATGAGGAGAAATTACTCACTCGTGCATTGTATTAGTTTGTTAAACATCACTACATGTAAACAAAGCACTCTTCAAGCAGAAGGGCACCAGAACTGCAGGATTGCAGACAATCACAACAGAATTGAGGACAAATCAGAAGCAGCCTTCACATTTAACAGGCTTTAACCAAAGGAAGGTCAGGTTCAGACCTGTTAAGTCTCAGAAATTAAATTGCTCCAGAGCCCAAATAATAAATGAGTACAAGGACGATCTTATAACCTCTGGGGTTTCAAAAGAACCTGAACACCATGAACAGGAAGGAAAAACCCATTTAATCAGGTCCATAGGATTCTCCATAGCAGTGAAAGATAAAAACTTTTACAACAATACAGTGCAGTTGAAAATAACCTACAGCACAGTGAAAAGTGCAGCAAGATTACACACAAATGTGCTCTGTTTATAGAGTGGAATAGTCTATTTTAAAAAGCATATTTAAAGATAAATCACACTGTTCAGCACTGCATATTATGTAACAAGTTATTTGCGTTTCATAAAGCTGCTACATATAAAATTAGAATAAAGACACAAGTGCAGACAAGCACTGGATTTAATCCCATTGTGTGGGGATTCAAGTTAAAGGGAGAGACAGTATCAGAGTCCTCCCTACTTTTGAAGTGCAGCAATTCAGACCTCTGTAAAGCAAGACTTGCAGTGATCTCATGTCACAGAATTTAAACTCAGAGGTGTGCAGTAACCATGGTGACAGGCACGCCAGAAACACACAGTCAGACCAAGAAAATGCATAATTTAAACTAACTTAGAGGGCAACCACAGCAGGCCTGGACCCAATGGCAACTACAGCTAAATTACAGACAGCATTTGTTTTGAAATCACCTACATCCGTCAGCCCCCCAAACAGGCATATTGCATTCAAGCATCAGCATCAGCTCTCACTTCATTTATCCAGAAATAGTCAACTCTAGATCAACAAAAGTGCAAGAAAAATATCATAACATGCCTCTAAAAAGAATCTCAAAGTCATCTTTAAATCCTCTTTTCAAACTAAGTGTTGCTCACTTAAAAATCTAATTTACTACAAGAAAATAAGATGGTATCTGTGATGCACTATTACATTATCCAGTAAGTGCTGTATGTGAGTGGGCCTGTATATATAATTACACAGAGACAATATAATTTTAGCACTGCCATTCAGTGCCAAACAGTTCAGCTTGCACATCACTGCAGCACAGTACAGGTAAAAAAACACCCTTCTGCATACACACCATGCTTTTCCTGAAGGGAAAACAGTAAATATTTAAGCACTGTAGCACATATTTACATCAACTGCCCTCATCACCATCATTATCCTGTCTGTTGGATACCAGGAACACACTTGTGTTTCAAGTTCAGCTAGACAATTTTGTTGTTTATGTTTATTCTGAAAACCACTGGAACCATAGAAGGGAATATGAACAACCTGTGTTTTGACATAAAACAAATTAAGTAATTTCACTTCAAGGTGTCTTTTCAGTATTCAGGTGCACACAAGTGACACAGCAAGGCTTCATTTGCACAAAAACACCTTTGGCAGAGTTTTTGAAGGTAAAGCTGGGGAAAAATGAAAAGAGAGGAGGGAAAGCTTCAGGTACCTGGCACAGGTATGAAGGCACGACTGACAGCCAAGGGAAGAGTTAAGGGACATCAGGAGCACTGGTCTGTGTCACTCCTTGGCTCCTACCTGGGGCCAACCAGAGTTTTTCCCTGCAGTGAAGGAGGAATGAAGAAGGAGCTGATGGGTGCCTGCTGCAGAGACAAGGCTGGAGCCAGGCTCAGACTCTGGGTGCAGAAATTCCTGGGCTGCCCAGCAGCTCACAGCACAACTCTGCCCTTACAAAACTGCCCAAGTGTTCAAAGCGAGGCAGCAAAACCTCTGCAGCTCCAACATTTCCCCTTCAGAGGGAAAAAAAAATTGTTCTGATTACAAAAAGAATCAATCAAACAAACTCTCAGAAAAAAAAAAGTACAACACAGCAAACAAACAAACAAACAAAACCACACACACAAAACAACCCCACAAAGAAATAAAAATCAAAAAGCCAATTTAAAAGAACCCATAGAAAAAAAAAATTAACCCAAATGATACATGCCCTGTAACAGAAATACTGCTTTTTCAGAGGTCAGTGAGTGTTGATGCCCCAAACAACCTCCAGAGTGAAGCACTGAGGGACCCAGAGGATTCCCTGTCACAGGCAGGGAATGCCACCTGGCAGCTCCACTGCCAGCTCCTTGCCTTCAGCTCCTCCTGGATTCAGCTTTCCCTGCCCAGGAGGCAAAGCTCACACTGGGGAAACGATGCAAGAGTCAGCAGTGCTTTTGATGTCCCACCCTCCCATCAGCAGGGCCAGCCAACAGGTAAATTATGTTCCAAGGGGCTCCAGGGTGACACCAAACTGCCCTGTGAACTTTCAGAGCGTGTGTGTGGGTGTGGCAATAGATACCTGCCCATGGTTTGCCCTTCCCTAAGCTTTCCTTGCTAAACGTAAAACCAATTTATAATAATGCACTGTGAAATTGTCGCTTTAAAACTTAGTTGTGCCATGATCTGGCCAGGTGTTATTTCCCAATCTTTCACCAATTCATTGCAGTCCTGGCTTAACTATTCAAGCCAGGACGTTGAGAGTAAGTTAAAAAGAAAATTATAGGAGTCAATATTGATAAGAATGGAAACCAGAGATGAAAAACAATGGGGGAAAATTTGTCTGTGTACCAAGATTGCGACCAAAACATTAAGAGCCATAACAAAAGCCTGTCATCAATGTGAGGCATAAGGAAGCTTAATCATTTGCCATGTATTTAAGGCTTATATTCACTGCCTGATGTTTGCAAGGGTGTGTTGCAAACCTTTGATGCTGGAAAAGGTGGCAGAGGTGATTAATTAAAATTTAACATGACTAGCTAAAAATATTTATTGTTCTTGACTTCTAAAGACATTTTCATTTCAGAACCTGTAAGCCTGTGTGCAACCTGAAGTGCAAGTAAATTACTGAGCAGAAGAGAACAATCACTGCAGCAACTGAAAACTCCTCAGTAATCCCAGAAGGAAAAGCAGCAAATTGCAGTCTAAATCAAAGCAGCTTATGCTATCCAAGGACACATTAACTCATGGAGTTTTCAGATGTGTTCTACTGACAGTATTTTGCCCAGCTTCTGAAACACAATACAAAAGCTGAATTCTGTATTACTCACATCCTGGGGAAAGGGAAGGAAAAGAAGGGGAAATGTTGGGAAGAAGGCAGCATCTCTAGAAGGGAATAAGTGGGCAAGAATGAACGTGTGCAGGTGAGGGAAATGTTTGGGGGAGAAGGCAGCAGTGCCTCACAGAGAGAGATCATTTATAACAACACGTGGTGAATGGTTTCAACAAGAGGAGGGTGAGATGGGATATTGGGAAGGAGTTGTTCTCTGGCAGGGTGGGGAGGCTCTGGGATGGAGGGGAGGCCCTTGGATCCCTGCAAGTGTCCCAGGACACGTTGGTATTGTAAATGCAGGTGAGCCCGGTGGGAAGAAATGCTGGTGTCTGACTCCAGCTCAGAAGGCTGAATGGTTTCTTTATTAGAACTATGCTAGAATACATTAATATACTATTTACAGGAGATACTAAAACTACAAACCTACTTGTTCTAACACCATATCTAACTCACTCACAGCTCGTGCCCCTCTCTGAGAGCGCAGCCACAGGTGGGTTGGATTGGATTGGGTTGGATTGGATTGGATTGGATTGGCCACCAGGCCCAAACAATCCTCACCAGAATCCAACCAAGCAATCACCCCAGGGAAACAATTCTCCAAACACATTCCACATGGGAAAAACAAGGAGCAGACATAGAAATTTTCTCTTTCTTCTCTCTGTGCTCCTCTATGAAAAATCCTGAGAGAGAGAAGAATGTGCCTGCCACAGGTTGGAGTAGCCTGGGGCACTGTGAGGTGTCCCTGCCATGCCAAGGGTGGGATGGATGGGATGTAAGGTCCCTTCCAACCCAAACCATCCTGTAATTCCATGGCTGTGCCAGCAGCATGGTGGGCAGGAGGGTCCCTCTCTGCCACAGAAGATTCCCCCATGCTGGGACTTGCTGTGCCACCACTCCTGGCAGGAAATCCACATCCCATTGCTGCTAAATTAGCATGAGAACGGGTTGATGACAGCACTGAGAATTCATTTTGAAGTTTCCAGGGAGACCTACTGAGCCAACACATTTCATGCTTGTATCACACCAATTAGTAGAAGCTATAATGAGAACAGGATTAGTGGACATCAGAATTAACACAATGTACTCGGGAAGAGTCAGATGGTTTTTGTACAAAGATGGCATCTCCTGTAAACCCAGAGGAGCTCTCAGAAGGGTCAGCAGGTGTTTGGATTGCAACAAAAACAGTTTTCACAATGATTTTGACAGATATTTAGGGAAATGCTTAAGCATCTATGACTTAAAAGAAAAAACAGGTGAAAAAAAAGAAAAAGGAAAAAAAAATCTGATCAAAGGCTAGGAAACTGTTGGAATATTGGGCCATCTGTCAGTTCTTAGAATGAAACAAAGTCATCAAAGGACTTCCTTGAGGAATTCTGTTGAGGACTGGGGCAGCCATTACAAAGGATGATAAAGTCTGTAAATTATTTCAGATAGTAATGATGAGAATGTATTATTAAGAATTTCAACAGTAACTGAGTTACTGGACTGCAAGATGGCAGATGGAATTAATTGTCACAAACACAAAGGCACACACGTGAGGAAAGACATTTCAGGCTTCACATGTGGAAGGATGCACTCAGGAGCAAGATCCCAGGGAAAAGTTCCATGAGAACACCATCCCAATGCTCAGCAATGCCAAAAGAAGCAAATCAGACTACAGGGATGGCTGGGAAAGAAACAGAACTAAGTGAACAAGGCAGTTACACTATGAAACACCCTGAACACCATGGGTACTTTTGGACTTTTCACACAGACATAAATTGGGACAGGTTCAGAAAAAAAAAAAAACCAGAAGTGGTGTGGAAAGGGTTGAGTATGTCCCAGCTGGGTAAGTAGAAACTTAATCTGGGACTCTTCAGCACAGAGAAAGGACAAGGGATGATGGTTTTGAGATGAAGGAGGCCAATTCAGACTGGATATGGGGAAGGAGAATTTCACCATGAGGGCGGAGAGGCCCTGGCACAGGGTGCCCAGGAGGAGGTGGGTGCCCCACCCCTGGAGACACTCAAGGTGTGGCTGGACAGGGCTCTGACCCACCTGACCAAGGTGAGGAAGTCACAGTTCATTGCAGGGAGTGTTGGACTAGGAAACCCTTAAAAGGTCTCTTCCATCCAGAATGTTCTGCAATTCTATGGAAGGAGCAACTTCGGGGATACAACAGGAGTCTGCAAAACCAGGAGGTGTACAAAGTGGATGAATAGGGTGTCACAGGTCTGCTTCTTTTCCAAGTAAAAATAAAGAAATCTATTAAACAAAGGTCAGACAAAACAGCTTCAAAACAAACAAAGAAGGAAGTGGTTGTTCACAGAGCTGGTGATAGTCTGGTGATGCTCTGTGACAAAGGAAGTGGTAAATGCAGTGGCAGTGATGTGCAGGGGGAGCAGAGGGGACACTGTGCAGAATTTCGGGGCTAGCAAACACACAGAATTCACATGTTTGTAATGCAAACCGTCCTGAAGCCGAAAATAACTGGAAAGTAATTTCAGAGCAGAGGGAAGGGAAAAGTAAAATAAGGATTAAATAGGCGCCTTCCCCAGCACGTCCTCACAGCCACCGTGTGGGACAGGTAATTAGAGCAGTTGGACCTTTGGCTGAAGCCTTTCTCATAGTCCTAGAGGGGCTAATTAAAACTTCCCTTGGTGGCATGAGAGTCTTCTACAGCCTACAGATTGATCTGCACCTGATTATAAATGAGATGTGCTGGTGCCTTCACGAAGTTCTGGCTCTAACAAGTTTCCTGGGGGTTTTCTTGATGATTTTGGGTTCGATTTTGGTTCTTTTAAAAAAAAAAAAAAAAAAAAAGGAAGTAATTTGCAAACCTGGTAGAGACACACTGGAGTATTTCAGGTTCTGTGTTTCTTTCTGGTGACACCTGGGGATTAAGGAGGGTTTTTTTTTTTTTTACCATTTTGGTATTACTTCATCATCCCTGACAGGTAGACATCTGATACTGAACAGAACTAGGGAGAAAAATATTCCAGAGGTAAATGAGAACAGGGCTTTTATCTGCCAACAGCACATTAGAAGGTACAGATTTGGATCTTCCACACTGAGGATATTCAGAGATGGGCTGTGGTATCTGCTCCAGGTTTAGCTTCAAACTGAACAAATACAAAATATCTTGTACTGGGTGAGGGACGGCTTGATGTCTCCTTTCTTAGGCCAATATTGAATTAATCAATTGCCAGCCTGCTCCATAAAATCTATTCTGACATCTGACAGTGGACTGCCTTCCTGAGCCATCCTGCAAATATTGTCAGGCCAAGAACAACTGAGGTAATTATATGTAATTATGCAATCAACAGTTTTCCAGTTAGGGAGATTACACATAAATGCACCCTGTGTTATAAACTCTTACTCTGTCAATTAGAAAATACCAACTTGCATGCAAAGAAGAAGTCAAGGAATACACAAAGGTCACTGAGGACCTAAATCCTCCTGCAACTCTGTTGAGTTGCATAGAAATTACACCAAATTACAATGGTTATAGCACTTGTTTTCATGGATGAGAGAACCAGGCTAATATGGGCCCATCTGCTCTATTTTCAATGCAGACCATTTGTACTTCAGCAGCAGTTTATCAACAGGGGAAAATTCTGCCACATAAAAGGAAAAATTTAACAAGTAAAACCTACAGGAATGGGTACAACAAGTAAGTGCAGCTAAATTATTCACTCATAATAAACTGAACACGGGTACCTTCATCTCAAAGTGCATTTGACACAGTCCAGTGGGAATTTCCTGCCAGAAACCACAAGCCACTTGCTTCCCAGGGACCTGAGAGCTGCCTTGCAGTGACAGCACAGTCTCTAGTAAACACTCACAGCCCTGCCAGGGCTGCTGCCTCCCTCCCACGTGCACCAGGGCTCCTGGGACTGCCACTGACACATCTCTGCATCTCATTTCCCCAGGTGACTGATGCTGAGATGTGCCCTGAGGACACTTCTGCAGGCTGCATTCCTACAAAGCACGGCCAAATCCAGCCTGCCCAAGGCCAGAGACAGGCAGAACTGCTCCAAAGACCTGGTGGTGGACACAGCCAGCCCTGTGCTCACCCTCAACCCCATCCCCAGGGTTCTGATCCTCCCAAGCACCGGGACACAGCACTCAGAGCTGCAGCTCACTCTTAAACACAAAAGTATTCCAGCCACCACTTGTTGCCTCTGCTCCCTCCCAGTCTTCGGTTCCTCTGTAAAATATTCCTTATGCTGGCAAGGGAACAACCACTTTCTTGGAAAGTGTTGGTTACAATGGTGATTTGAGAGGTTTTTCAGGGCACACCCACTCATGTGGAGAGTTCAACAAACGGGCAGGTACCTGTGGGGACCGCGGCAGTGAAATGTTTGCAGTGCAAGTGATGGAGAGGGAGCACAGAAATCCCATTTTCCCCACTGATGACCTAACCCAGCAGGTGGGCTGGGGGCACAGCCCCTCACTCCTTGTCCCTGCCCCCCTTTCAGGGTTTCAGCAGCTTCCATTTGGCCCAAACTGCAGGGAATGAACACTCAACTCACTCCAGGTTTTGGTCCCTCCTCGAGCATGGCACAGGTGACGCGAACCAGGACTACAGCCCGACCACATAACTAAGCACAATACAAATAAATTAGTAGAAATCCAACTAAATTAATAGAAATAGAGTTGTATCACTAAAAAAAAACGTGGTGTTCAAGCTGGCACAGAAAGGACAGATGGGGAAAACAGACAGAAACAGACCAAAGGGAGTACTGTAATCATTTGCAGTGTTAAGCATTTTTCAGGACTCAAAGCTTTCTGTGTTTTGCTCTTTTTTTTTCACGCTGTCTCATTTGTTCAGCAGTTGTCACAACCTTAACCTTTCTCCACATACTGACAGCCTTGCCCTCCTTGTCCAAACAGCAGCCAGAGCATTCCAGCTCTTTCCTCTGAAACCTGTCAGTGCTGAGAGCTCCTCCACACAAATTCTGACACAAACATCAGCATCTGGTTTGCCATGCAGAAGACATCCCTGTATTTTAATTAAAAGATCAGACTTTAAAGGCCAGAACGAACATTTATAACCTTCTGTTTTGATTACTTATGTAATATGGACCAGAAAAATCTCTCCAGAGAGCTCCTGCATCAAACATACAGGATCAAGATGAGAGACACACACCCTCCTTCAGCAACCCTAACACAGAAAGTAATGGAAAACCCTCCTGAGCCCAAGTTAAAATTTTCTAGGTAATGATTACCCTCTCTGCTGAAAACATGCAGGTCCATTTTAAAGAATGAGCAGGCAGGTAAATAATAAAATTATATGAACAGCCTGGATTTTGAAGATTGCATCCCTATACTGTGCACTGCAAGAGTGAAGCCTTGCTTCCTCAGCATCACATATGTACCACAAATAAAAAGGAACAAAGATAAATCCACCCCAAAGCATTCACACAAACAATTTCTACAGAGCAAACAATTTTGATGTAATTATTTACAGGAAGCAGATTAATTGACTGTCTTCTAATTATATTCTCAAAATATGCAAACGCAGCATTTGACATTTTCAAAGCTCTTTACAGAACTAATCTCTGAGCTCCTCTACAAGGTAAGAATTATGATGCCCATTTTAGACACCAGGATATGTGCAAAGATGCCCAAATATAGATCTGCTGTAAAAGAGTTCAACTCAAGACTGCTATAAACAGATCTTCTCTCCCTGAAGAGAGCCAACACACGATAGGGAGGCAAGAATAAGAAGTCAGCACATCTCAGACCTTGTTACATCCCTGTTATATATAATAATTTCTATCTATAAACATTTTCAAGGAAAAAAAACAAACACTTGAAATTTCAAGCAACTGCAGTTTGGTGTGAGATGGAGGACAAGGCTGGTACAGACACACACCAACACCAGAGACCGACAGGGCTCTGATGGAAAATCAAAGACCACTGCAAAGAGCCAAATACAAGGTTTTCATGACACCTGAATGATTTTATTGCACAGGAAAACAACCTTTTGTTGTCACCATGCCCCGTGGCTGCCACACTCTGTGGTTAAGGAGCCCTGAAGGGTCGGAGCCTCATTATAACCCTGTAAAAAAATTGGCAAGAGAAGTGACAGACTCTGGTTTTGAGCAAGAAAAGGCCTCGACCTCCACCTTCCCTGTACTCACAGCCCACCAGAGGAGCACTGGCTGCTCTGGCACCTGGATCCAACCCAGGAGGGCAGGGAGGGACATTCCAGAGCAGAACACAGAGCTGCTCCAACCACAGCTCCCAGAGAAACGGGTTCTTCATTAAAAGGACATTTCCCAACCTCGCCCCCAGGGACCATGAGTAGAAAAGTTCCCGTTTAGGGAACCTGTAACTGCCTCTCTCAGCACATCTGGACGCTCCAGCACATCTGGGGATGGTCTGGACTGCTGCACCGACCCCCTGAGCAGATGGGGTTCACTCAGATGCACAGGGAGATAAATCACTGGCCTCACCTCAGCACATCAAAGATCCAGTGACTGAGTCCTGTCCTGTCTCACCCACCAAGAAATCTGGATGAAATTTCCATGACATTTCTACACGCATTCTTCAATCCACTGTCCTTTGAATTCTCCAAATTTGCAATGAAAAAAAATCCAAGCTAACAAAACTAACCAAAAAAGAAAAAAAAACCAAAAAAAAAAAACCAACAAAACAAACAAACCACAAACCACACACAAAGAAAAAAAAACCCCAAAAACCCACCAAAAAAAAAAACCCCAAAAAACCAACAAAAACAAAACAAACAAACAAATACAAACCAATGCACCTCACCTTGGCCAAGCAACAATTAGGATGATTCCATCATATGACAATCCTTCCCTAACCCCCAGGACTTCTGACTGTCCATTTTCAGTTTCTGGTTTTGCATAAAGATTGTCTGAAATTTCCTTAACTGTTGACATTATTTGGACATGCTGTAATGGTAAATGCTCCACTGCTCCACCTTGCAAATATAGGAAAAAAAATCTCACACTGACAAGGGTCACAGCCACCAACATTTTGTAAGAAGGGTAAGAACTGAGTTCCACTACACCAATTGTGAGCTGAAAATTAAGTTTTCAAAATCTGGCTGGAGATTGCTGAAATATGTTGAGGCTTTATGTCAAATAAAATTATGTTCAGGCTGTAAAACCAATAGCATTACAGATAGAATCCTCATTTTATAATATTGACTGTCAAAGACCCACTTAAGCACACATTCAGTTTCCAACAATTTACCCAACTAGAATAACAGCACGTTTTCTTTTCAGGTTTTTACTAATATGTCCCCAGTTGTATTATCTGTGCTGCACCCAATAGCTTAGTAACATAGATTTTGGAGTTGATTCAGTTTGAAGGTTTTTCAGTGTGCAGTGCACAATATTCCTAATACTCACCCAAATTAGTGTCATGATATATCAAAGGGCATGTTGAAGTTTTGCTCTGTAAGTAATTCAACAATTACTCATATTCTCTGATAACAGTGTAGAAACTTTTCACAGCTTACAGAGAATGCCTGGATTTCTGTTCCCCCACAAATTGTGGTTTCAGCCACACCTGTCACCCCAGCACCACTAAAAGAGCAGCAAAGTTTGTACAAGAGGTAAATTACTCACGGTAGGAAGTACAATCTCTTCCTCACCCACTGCACTCATTTTGCACTGTTCTCACCCCGTGGCAGAACCTCCCACCCACCCAAACTTCCCTGAGAGAGAGAGGAGAAGGGGCTTAAACCAAACAGACCAGGAGGAGCTACAGGATCACAGAATCATGGAATACTTTAGGTCGGAAAAGCCCTCGAAGATCAGAGCCCAACCCTTCCCCAGCACTGCCACGGCCACCACTGACCCCTGTCCCCAAGTGCCACATCCACAGGGCTTTGAAATCCCCCCGGGGATGGGGAGACCACCCCTGAGGATATTCTCAGTTCAGTCAGAGAGAAAAAGAGAAAGATTTCTGCCAGGCTAAGCCTGGGAAAAAGTCCGAGAGGAATGTAAACAATCTGTTATCTTGTTTTCCATTCACATTGTTTATAGATGTGTTCTACCACACTGACCTAAGTCCAGTGTACCAATCAGGTGAAATGGTTTTACTGTAAGACCAATGGAATTAACGTTCACAATGTTCTCTATAAAAGAGAGAAGTGCTTTTGAATAAAGTTCATTCTTTGCCTTCTGAAATAGTGCGAGGAGTTTCGCCCATCCCTGGCTCAACAGCATCACACCCCTGCCCTGGGGTAGCTGGACCAGGGCTGGGCAGCCTTTTCCATGAAGGAATATCCTTAATATCCACCCTGAGCCTGCCCTGGCCTGGCCTGAGGCTGTTCCCTCTCCTCCTGTCCCTGTTCCCTCTCCCCCGGCTGTCCCCTCCTGGCAGGAGCTGTGCAGAGCCACAAGGTCCCCCCTGAGCCTCCTTTTCTCCAGGTTGAGCCCCTTCCCAGCTCCCTCAGGAGTTCTCCAGCCCCTTCCCAGCTCCATTGCTGAGCTCCTTTCCAACACCCAGTAACTGAGGATACCTTTCCATCAATCAACTCTTTCCCCCGGAGCTGTTGCAATTCTGGGTGTTGAGCAAAGAGATTTTTTTTTTGGTTTTTTTTGGGTTTTTTTTTTTTGGGTTTTTTTTTTTTTTCACAGAATTTGTGATCGAAAAGTTGAAGAACCTTGATGCTGTTGAGCCAGGGATGGGTGAAATGACTCACACAATTTCAGAAGGCAAAATGAGCGTTTATTCAAAAGCACTTCTCTCTTTTATAGAGAACATCGTGAACATTAATTCCATTGTTTTTACAGTAAAAACATTTCACCTGATTGGTGCACTGGACTTAGGTCAGTGTGGTGGAACATATCTATAAACAATATGAACAGAAAGCAAGATAACAGATTGTTTACATTCCTCTTGGACTTTTCCCCAGGCTTAGCCTGGCAGAAATCTTTCTCTTTTTCTCTCTGACTGAACTGAGAATATCCACAGAACCTCCCTGTTGAAGCATTAGCTTCCCTTCCATCCCACAGGCATATTTTGGCACTGCTGGTCGATCCTGATCTCTGGAAGCACCTTTGTGATGGCACAGCCCTTGTCACTGCCAGCTCTGAGGTGGAGCTGTGCTGTGTCCCTGGGCACAGGTGAGTGCAGCATGGGCTGAGTCCCTCAGCAGTGCCCTTCACGGGCACACTCCATGTCACCTGCATGCCAACACTGCTGTTGGACTGCTGTCACTTACTATTGTAAACGCAGGCGAGCCCGGTGGGAAGAAATGCTGGTGTCTGACTCCAGAAGGCTGAATGATTTCTTTACTATAACTCTGCTATAATACATTAATTTACTATTTAAAGGAGATACTAAAACTACAAACCTACTTTTCTAACTGCCATTTCTAACTCACTCACAACTCGTGCCCCTCTCCGAGAGCCCAGCCACAGGTGGGCTGGATTGGATTGGATTGGATTGGATTGGATTGGATTGGATTGGGTTGGATTGGATTGGATTGGATTGGATTGGATTGGGTTGGATTGGGTTGGATTGGATTGGATTGGATTGGATTGGATTGGATTGGATTGGGTTGGATTGGGTTGGATTGGATTGGATTGGGTTGGATTGGGTTGGATTGGATTGGATTGGATTGGATTGGATTGGATTGGGTTGGATTGGATTGGATTGGATTGGATTGGATGGGTTGGATTGGATTGGATTGGATTGGATTGGATTGGATTGGATTGGATTGGATTGGGTTGGATTGGATTGGGTTGGATTGGGTTGGATTGGATTGGATTGGGTTGGGTTGGGTTGGATGGGATTGGATTGGGTTGGATTGGATTGGATTGGATTGGATTGGATTGGATTGGGTTGGATTGGGTTGGGTTGGGTTGGATTGGGTTGGATTGGGTTGGATTGGATTGGGTTGGATTGGATTGGACTGGATTGGGTTGGGTTGGGTTGGATTGGATTGGGTTGGGTTGGATTGGATTGGGTTGGATTGGGTTGGATTGGATTGGATTGGATTGGATTGGGTTGGATTGGATTGGATTGGATTGGATTGGGTTGGATTGGATTGGATTGGATTGGATTGGGTTGGATTGGGTTGGATTGGATTGGATTGGGTTGGGTTGGGTTGGATGGGATTGGATTGGGTTGGATTGGATTGGATTGGATTGGATTGGATTGGATTGGATTGGGTTGGATTGGGTTGGGTTGGATTGGGTTGGATTGGGTTGGATTGGATTGGGTTGGATTGGATTGGACTGGATTGGGTTGGGTTGGGTTGGATTGGATTGGGTTGGGTTGGATTGGATTGGATTGGATTGGATTGGGTTGGGTTGGGTTGGATTGGATTGGATTGGACTGGATTGGGTTGGATTGGATTGGATTGGATTGGATTGGATTGGGTTGGGTTGGGTTGGATTGGGTTGGGTTGGGTTGGATTGGGTTGGGTTGGGTTGGATTGGGTTGGGTTGGGTTGGATTGGGTTGGGTTGGATTGGGTTGGATTGGCCACCAGACTCAAACAATCCTCACCAGAATCCAACCCAGCAATCACCCCAGGGAAACAATTCTCCAAGCACATTCCACATGGGAAAAACAAGGAGCAGAAATAGAAATTGTTTTCTCTTTCTGTCCTCTGTGCTGCTGTGTGAAAAATCCCGAGAGAAAGAACAATGTCCCTGTGACAATTCAGTGCCATTTTCTTTCACAGGTTTTCTGGAATACTTTGACAGCCACTTCCAGTGCAGATCCACTCCAGAGCTGCCCAGAGCAAAGCAGAACCCTGTGCCCAAGGTCCCTGTGCGTCCCAGGGACCGTGCTCCTGTCCCCTCACAGGCCACTCTGCTGTCACGATTACATGTATGAGATGTTTGGTGTTTTTTTTTTTTTGGCCTTAGATATTTATTAGTTCTTATTTATATTACAGTCTCACAAAGCGTGAGTTCTACAGTAATTCACTCTTAACAAATTAACAATAGAGTTGTATTTCTTTTTTTACAAGGTTTCTTTAGAAATGAACAGCTTAATTAAGAAATTATACTTAAATTATTTTGATTTTTAACTTAATAACTAACTGTTCATGGCTCATAATATAAACTTTTTTATCTAATTACACAATATTACTCAAACACATGCAAAAGAAGGTGACGAAGGACAAGCCTGTGTTTTAAAACTTCTGTTTTGTTTTATATATATTATAAATAATATATATTATAAATATGTAGTATATTATATATGTGTATTATAAATAATATATAAAAATTATATCTATTGTTGTTGTATTATTATTATATTCTAAAACTTTAAACTCTAAGTTTTCTACTGTGTGATATTATGTACTTTTATGTAAATGATACACTCATAATCTCAGTTTTATAATTTAATTTTAGAAGACTTTTTTACAGCCTCAGGTCGAATATGGTGGGGTTTTTTTGGGAGGGGGTCAGGGTCTGTCAGCACAGAAAGTTTAAAATCCACAGTAGTCAGGGTTCTAACACCCTGGGCAGAGCAGAGCCTGACCCTGCTGTGCACACAGAGGGGATTTGGGAACTGGAGAATTCATTTGGGAACGTCACCTCCCTGCAAGGCACAGGTGGCAGTGGCAACCAAGAGCAATCCTAAGCAGGCAGCACCATTCTGGAGAGGACAGAGTTACAGAAGGGTTGAAAAGGGAGGGGGCAGAGAGGCTGCACTTTCTCTCTCCCAGAATGAGTAAATTGCATGCAAGACAATGGGATTTTCTGTTCATTTTCCACAAAGAGAATATTTTATGTTCCTCCTTCTTATGCAACCTCAAATTTTGCTTTCTGTGTCAATACACATCCCCAGCAGCAAGAGCTTTCTCAAGCTAACCTGAATAAACACAGAGATTTTGGGCTCCCAGGGGACATCATCTCTGAGCAGGGAAAGCCTTCCCATTGTTGCTCTTCCACAATAAATCCTGTGAAGCCCTGGCTTGAGAAGTGCAGAACAGCATCCTCATCTCTCCTCTGTGGCAGGAAAAAGGCCAAATTTACTGTTTCTTGCCAGTTTGACAGTTGTGTTTGATAGCTGCAGTTCATTAAGTCTTGAACTTGCCATACAATTGAAGAAACTTTTAAGTAAAGCTCTGCTTTCCACTATGTTTCCTTCACAGTGCTTTTCAAAACAAATTGCTGAAAAAATCTGGAACAGCAAATGAAGCAGAGTGGCAAAACCAGCTTCAGCTTGGATACAAACAGAATTATTCTGGGGGATGTTACTGCATTTCCTTTTAGTGGTGCCAATACCAAGTTTTAGAAGTCGTGATTTCTTCCCTTCTACTGGAGTTTTGATAAACTCTAGTAAAGATCCACGTATCTTATATCATGTAATAGTACAGCCGGAATGATCAAAGAAGTATCCACATGGCAAACGTTGAAATTCAATTTGCTTCTCATCTCTTTTTTCCATTTGCACATAAAAGTCTTGGTTTTAGCTGAAATCCCTCCTCCTGTTAAGCAAAGTATATTGCCTGTTTTTTTCTTTTAAATGTAATCCAAACTGATCTTTTTTTTTTTTCTTAAATACAGAAAAATACCCAATTTTTAAGCCATCAGTTTCCATCAAAATGTCTGAGAAGCAGTTTATCACTCAGAGCTGCATCTAAATACAAACAGTTTCTGTTGTTTTTTGTTCTTAACTCACTGGAATGTATTGTGGGAAGACTATGTCAGAAATTCAATTTCTCCTCTCAAAATCCTCTCATTTTTTTAGAGCTTTGTAGCCCACATGAATATTACCCTTATCAAAGGCAGAGAAACACACAGCAGTGTGTAAGGATGGAAAAGCCATCCAGTTTTGCTGCTGATAACTAGAAAGGGAAACCATAAAAAACCTAATTTTCTGCATTAGCAGGCATACAGGGCATAATGTAAAAAATACAGTAGGAATTCAGCTACAGCTTTCAGGTCAGTGAAATGCCTCGATCACTTTCTTGCTGAAAATGCACTTTTTTTTCCGCAGCAACAGATAAAATATTCCTTAAGTCATCTTTCCTTAAAAACTATTTCTAACAAGAGGAAAAATACTACTGAAATCTTTTGCTCTGATTTACACCAGAGTTGGGCAAGGGATGGGTAGGGGGTAGCAACAGGTTAAAAACCCCACACCTTTCTATCCCAAAGGAAATTTAAATGTTTCTCTGCATCAGTAGTTGTTTAGAAACACAAAATCAAAGCAAAAATAAAAGCACTTTTTGTTTATTGAATCAATTGAGTTGATTTTTTTTTTCCTCCAGGTCCTTTGAAACTCTTATTTCCACGCAAAATCATTCTAACAAAAAGGTGAAGAGCAGCAAGCAGGGACACCTCCCCTTGGATTCCCCACTTCATGCATTCATTCTTAGAATTCTATTTCTGACACCTCCTCTCTAACTTTTGTAATGTAAAACATTAATAAACTTCTTTGTTCTAGCGCTTACATAAAATGGGATACCACTGCTACTACTGCAAGAGTTGTAGTAATTATGGAGATTGCCATCCTACTGCCTGACACTGGTGTCAGAAAGATAACCAGGTTAATTCAGGCTTCTTAGGAAAAAGAAACCCACAAAGCAATCTCTACCAAGCGCATAAAATTATCTTTTCCAAAGACAAAACAGTGCAGAAGTGCCTTGGATAACTAAAGAGAGAAGATTCAAAGTTCACATTTTGAACACAGCTGGGGAAACGTACTGTCTTGTAACATCCCAGTTTTGTTTCCCCATGTTAAAAAAAAAAAAAAAAAAAAAAAAAAAAAAAAGCATGAAAAGCCTGCTGTACAGACAAAACTAATGCAACCAGATGCAATAAGGGAGACAAAAGAGAAGAGGAAGAATACTGCTCAGTGCCAAGTGACATTCCCATCACTGTCATCACATGCAGACAAATTTCCATCAGGAAGTTTTGGGGAGGGGTTCTGTGGGATTCAGCCACAGAGAACCAACCCGGAGCAAAGGTGCTGCCCTGATTTTGGCAATTTGGGAGTGAAACCTTCAGTGATGCATCAGTTCCTGGCCGGTGTGGAGGAGGCAGGGGGGGCACACAGAGAACCACAGGACCAACAGGGCTGGAAATGAACCCCAGGATCACCAAGCCCAAACTTCAACCCAAATTCTGGGTCCACACCCAGTGTCCCAAGCCTTGTGTGACTACCACCAAACAGTTCCAGTGCCACTGTGATGTGTGAGGGCTTCTTTCTCATCCTCCTCCGCCTCAGAGGAACTCCAAGTACAATCAAAAAGCACAAAAACCACTTTAAACTCAGTTGACAAGACCCACAGGATCGTTTTTATTCTCCTCCCACACCTCTTCCTTACAACAGAACATTGTTGGCTCTGTGAACACAAGCTACAGTTGTCTCAAGAGCTGCTGAGTAAAACCACATATATAACAGTGTTATAAAATAATTTGTGTACAAGAATACAGCACAGAGGCGTGACAGATAGCCACCAGCTGTGGTTGCAGGTGTTGCTATCCTGGCTCAAATTAGCCACCTCTCAGTGGCCACAGCCACCTGCTGGTCCTTAAATGGTCCAGAGAATGAGGCAAGAGTAGAGCGTTCCCAAAAACGGGCCATAAAATCACAAAACAACAACTTTTAGGGGCTGCTTTCAGTGGCTACTCTGTGACTGAGATGCCAGAGTTATTCTCTTTCTAATAATTTTAGAATGAAGGCATGTGCTATTACAAAGCAAATGCTTTACTTGCACTATCAGTACTGCAAGGAGCTTATTCTTTTCATAAGAGATACGAACCTAATTTTGTTTTGCAGCACAACTAAATAAGTTTGCTTTTCCCTAAAAAAAAAAAAAAAAAAAAAAAAATGGTTTTCTAGTACAACAGCTTGAATAGTTGCACAAATCTTAACACTAAGAGACACGTCACAGCTCCCTACATTTTTACAGGTTTGCCTTTTAGACATTTCAAGTTACCAGGGAAACCCATATCTTGTAAATATTTATATCAGATAAATCTTTAAATTTCCACAAGTGCTGGTCTATGCCATTGCTCCAGCTAAATGACGACCATTTAAAGGTGACAAACTGAACAGCAACGTGCTCACAATTCCTCTGAAGCACACATGCAGTGATAATGTCACTCAGCTAAAGGGGTTATGCAGCAGAGTCCTAATAAAACCAGCTGCAGGCAATTCTGCAGCCTAACAAAGTGACAGATGTCCCACTATAATTTGGGGCCTGTGTACAGGAAAAACACCATGTCCTGCTAAGAAGGTCAGTCATCCAAATACAGCTATTTACACTGCTGGGTGGAGAGTTGGGATGAAGATTTTCAGTGTGCTTCTGTCAACCACTCATCCAACAGCACCAGAATAATTAAGGAGAGTGGGTGTTTAACTCCCAGCAATGTGTCCTCTGATTTAGCTGGCTGATTTAGGACCACCATGCTGAAACCTTATAATCACCAAAATAAATGCAAAGCTCCACCTAAATGCAGAGGACTCTGGGGCCTTCGTGTCTGACTCTGATGTCACTGAGGTTAAAAAGGTGCGATTCCAGTCTGCATCACCCACCATTCCCAGCATCTTTCCCTCCTGCACTATCTCCCAAACAAGTTTCTAGGCACAGCAAATACACCACAGTTTCCTTACAGGGATTATTGGGGTTTTTTGCCCAGCCCTTGCTGTGCTCCACCCCCACTGCTCACTGGGTTTTCACTGTCCTCTGTGTAGGTGTGAGGAGCAGCAGGTCACATCACCTGCTCACTTGCAAAACCTCAACAGAGACAATCAGAACCTACCAGCCCTTATTTATTCAGTACAAAGAAGAGAAAACATGTTATTACAAAGTACTGAAGTTTTTATCTATTAGTTCTGAAAGAAAAGAAACCACAAGGCATAAACCAGACACAAACACAGATCAACAAGCATGTTATCATCATGATGCAGGTATCTTAGGAATAGAAAATTTGCATTATTCTGTCTGCTATCCTAATTCTTTTCCATCCTTGAATATTAAAGAAAATAAATACTACGTGCTTCATATCAGGCAGACTCATAAAACAAATCAAAGAGTTGGAAAAATAATAATTAGTATCTTTTTTGAAGATTTTTATAGGTGCAAGAAGTAGGAGGAATTTATTTTTAATGTAATGTGGGAGCTTCCCACAATTCAAGAAAACAAAAAACTGTTCCTGGGCCACGGGCACAGTTTGTAATGCTGATGGGGCAAAACCTTCTCTCTCCACCTTCACACCAAAGCCAGGGTGGAAAAGAGCTCGTTTCAGGACAGCAGAGCATAAAATTCTTACAGCAAGTAATTGAAGCAACAACAAAAACAATCTGGTCCTGAGGTAAAAGATCTTGCTACTGATTCTGATACTAAACTATCTTACATTGAGAGCTGAACCACCACAGCTGTGATTTGCCCAGGTTCCTGACTCTTCACCCCAGAAAGATCCTTGCTGAGGTGCACAAGTGACCTTCACACAGCTCAGTGTGGGGACAGAGCTGCAGTGACACAGGACAGGGTTTTCCAGTGATTTTTGCAATTCAGATACACTTGTAAAGAGCTGTTCATAGCCATCTTCCTCCTCAGACCTTGCCAAATGCTTTTTTCTTGAATCCCTACCTGCCAACCTCAGCAGCTGCCGGCAGTTTGAGGGATCACTCCAAGCTATTGATGGCTTTTGGGGCTACCTAAAAACAGGGGCCAGACAAAGTTAAGAGAATAAAAAACAGATATATTATTGAAGGGCTTTCAGGTACATTTTGGGCAGGCAAAGTCCCCCAGGGCTGCACCCAAAACCTGTGACACGGGTCACAGGTTTTCACACTTTTATAAGTTTGGTCCATTTGCACATTGGGGGTTGATCTAACAATTACAGCTTCAGCTAATGAAGTAATTTAGCCCAAGTTTCTCCCCCAGCTGACTTTTGTTTGTATTTCTGGGCCCTGAAGCAGTGAGGTGTCCTTGATTGCCAGGCCTGGAGAGGAATTGTTGTGTCTGCCCAAAATGGGACAGCAGCAGCTCACACTGAATGTGGAGCTGAGAGTTATACACTAAAGAGCTGCAGGATTACAAACACATGAAAACTATAAAAGCTAAAATTTGAAGGCATCACTATCACAAAGAAACACCTCTTGGTTTTTGATCAGCACCTCAGTGCTGTGCTGCTCAGGGCTGATCATATCCTGTACCTCGGAGCTCAGCGCAAGGACAGGACCCACTGTGCTGATCACACACCTGGGCAGGCCAGACTGGTCTCTTTACCTTATTCCATTATTTCTCCCTCTCTTTCCCTGCCTTAGGCTCCACCTGGAGTCATCCCATAGCAAGTCCCAAAAGCTCTTCCCTGCTTCCCACAACCAGTGCCCTATTCCCACAGGCACCATGCTCAGCCTCCAGGTGACCTCAAGCCCTTTTCCTGACTTCTGCTAATTCTAGTTCAGGTGGCAATCCAGACCAAAAAATCACTGGATTTTGTGTGACTAACTGCCTGGGAAGTCATTCATTGCGAATTTGTGCTTGCTTACTTTCATTGTAAGTGGCCATTCCAAATATTTCAAGTATTTAAGGCGTATAACAAAATTTGGCGGAAGTCCAATGTGAAAATTTCCTGGACCACAAAAGAAAGCTCTGACTGCTAAATAGGAAGGCTGCTACCATATAGTTTCCCTTGTATTTTTTAAGTAAAAGAAAGGCTAAATGTATCATACACATACCCAGAAAAACTGTTTTTCCTTGAAAATTACTGTCCTCTTTTGTTGTGAAATTATTGTGTATGTTTAAGGCATGTTGTGGGACAATAATTGCTTATTAAACCAGCATATTTACATCACGTACAATGTCTCCAATTCATGCAATTCCCTGGAAAACTCTACCCAGCCACCAGTTGCTGAGCCCAGGAGAGAGTGGAGATCAAACTCTTGGTGTGTGGTGGTGAAGCTGCTTTGACATAATCCACACTCCATCTGCTGCAGGAGCCAGGCTGGAAACGTCCCACATTAATTACATAACAATTATGAATGGCAGGTAATTAGTGACTTACAGCTTAGGGCTGACACTCCAAGTGCCTGTGCCACCTCTGCAGAGGTTGTCTCGTGCTCTCTGTCCCTAAACCTGCTCTCAGGGGTGCTCTGCGCCCCGCCACACCAACCCACAGCCCTCAGCTGCTTTGCCTGGGGCTCTGCAAGCACAACTGAAGCTTTTTCTGGCCTCAAAAACGGAGGTATTTTTGGCCTCACTCATCTCTCAGGGCAGGCCATCAGGAGGCAAACATCGTCCGCTGACAAAAAGCTGCCACGCACGGCATCGCTACAGGAGCACCGCAGTCCCTTTTTCTTTTGTTCGACCAAAAAGTGCCCTAAATGAAAGGTCTGCAGCCATGCACAAGTGTTCAGAGGCTCTCAAACAAACTCAAACCGCAGTGTGAGGTTCAAACCACCTCAAACCTCCGCGGGCTGGGCATCAGCGCTGCCCCAGGGAAACAGCCAGGGCTCACACTCCGCTAAGAGAAGGCAGCAGAGCTGCTCCGTTCAAAGGCAGGGGTGCAGCCCTGGCACACGGCAATTCAGAAAAAAACAAACTGGGGGCTTTGGAGCTCGTGGTGAAATGCTGAGCCAGGCAGCAGCGCCGTAATTGTCAGTGACCTCCTGTGCTGCAGCCCTCGGAACAGCTCAGACCACACACCAGGCATCAGCTTCCAGATCTGAGTGTGGGTGTCTGACTGGGAGGCCAGTTGTAGTGCTAGTTTTTTCAACAGGTTATTTCTATCCCTTTTTTCTTTTTTTTTTTTTTTTTTAATAGATTAGATGACAGTATATACTTAAAACAAAGATATTATTCCTGCTGGTTGTCAACTGGTCCTGGAAAACCAGAAATTCTGGCCAGCTAACTCTACAGGCGTTAGCTGTGGCTAACTCTACAGGAGATGTGCAAGCATTATTTTTAAATCACAGCCTGTGGTAGGGACATGGAAATTACATAAAAATTAAAAAAACACAGGGCAACACTAAGTGTGTAATGGGTGACAAGTACAGTAGGAAAGAATTATTCCTGCCACATTTGGAGGACCTTGATGATAGGAGTTATGTAGGCACGCCTCAAAAAATACATTTAACTAAGTGTTAAATGTATTAAATGTTTAAGTACATTGCAGGACTGCGAGAAGGAGCTCTTCCAGGTGAAGAGAAAGGGTTGAATGGGTTTATTTGGAAACGTAACTTAAAAATTTTCCTAAGCTTTGGGATACAGTGCCACGCTCTAAAAGTTAATAAATTTGGTATTTACTAACACAAAATATATTAAATTTTATGTAATATTTAATAACACCAAAAATGCCATTTTTAGAATATTTTTAGAACATTTTAGAACATTCTTAGACCCCAGCATGTTCCAGCTCCAGAAACAACCTATAGCGAGCATCAGCAAACCAAGCCAAACATGAAGACAATGCTTCTCATCCAGAACTCAAGAAAATAATCCAACATAAGTTTTTTAAGCAAATATTTCAACTGCTAAGCGTAAGGACATCCTTAGGATGGATGGATGGATGGATGGATGGATGATGGATGGATGATGGATGGATGATGGATGGATGATGGATGGATGATGGATGATGGATGGATGGATGATGGATGGATGGATGGATGGATGGATGGATGGATGGATGGATGATGGATGGATGGATGATGGATGGATGGGTGATGGATGGATGATGGATGGATGGATGATGGATGGATGATGGATGGATGGATGATGGATGGATGATGGATGATGGATGGATGATGGATGGATGGATGGATGATGGATGGATGGATGATGGATGGATGATGGATGGATGGATGATGGATGGATGATGGATGATGGATGGATGATGGATGGATGGATGGATGATGGATGGATGGATGATGGATGGATGGGTGATGGATGGATGATGGATGGATGGATGATGGATGGATGATGGATGGATGGATGATGGATGGATGATGGATGATGGATGGATGATGGATGGATGGATGGATGATGGATGGATGGATGATGGATGGATGGGTGATGGATGATGGATGATGGATGGATGATGGATGGATGGATGGATGGATGGATGGATGATGGATGGATGGATGGATGGATGATGGATGGATGATGGATGATGGATGGATGGATGGATGATGGATGGATGGATGGATGGATGGATTATGGATGGATGGATGGATGGATGGATGGATGGATGGATGGATGATGGATGGATGATGGATGATGGATGGATGGATGGATGATGGATGGATGGATGGATGGATGGATGATGGATGGATGATGGATGATGGATGGATGGATGGATGATGGATGATGGATGGATGATGGATGGATGATGGATGGATGATGGATGGATGGATGATGGATGATGGATGGATGGATGGATGGATGGATGATGGATGGATGGATGATGGATGGATGGATGATGGATGGATGGATGGATGATGGATGGATGGATGGATGGATGGATGATGGATGATGGATGGATGGATGATGGATGGATGGATGGATGGATGATGGATGGATGATGGATGATGGATGGATGATGGATGGATGATGGATGATGGATGATGGATGGATGGATGGATTGATGGATGATGGATGGATGATGGATGATGGATGGATGATGGATGGATGATGGATGATGGATGATGGATGGATGGATGGATGGATGGATGGATGGATGATGGATGGATGGATGATGGATGATGGATGATGGATGGATGATGGATGGATGGATGATGGATGGATGATGGATGGATGGATGATGGATGGATGGATGATGGATGATGGATGATGGATGGATGATGGATGGATGGATGGATGATGGATGATGGATGATGGATGGATGATGGATGGATGGATGATGGATGGATGGATGATGGATGATGGATGATGGATGGATGATGGATGGATGGATGGATGGATGATGGATGGATGATGGATGATGGATGATGGATGGATGGATGGATGGATGGATGATGGATGGATGGATGGATGATGGATGGATGATGGATGGATGATGGATGGATGGATGGATGGATGGATGGATGGATGGATGGATGGATGATGGATGATGGATGGATGGATGATGGATGGATGATGGATGATGGATGGATGATGGATGGATGGATGATGGACGTGCTATACCATGTGGCACAGAGAGCTTTGCTGCTTGGGAGGTTTTGGTGACACAAATAAATACGAACAGCAGCCCGGTGTCAGCAGCAGGGCTGAGCTCACGGGTGCCCCAGGGACATCACAGCAGCACAGGGTGGCCCAGCTCTGATCCACACACAGACCCACGCTCACTGCAGGGAGTTCACAGCACCCCAAATTTCCTCTCTCACAGGGCCAGGCAGCTCCAGGAACACCCAATACCATCTGCTTAATTAAAACCTGCAGCTACTCCTGCCTGTGAAGAAGGACTTTATTGAGGCAGGGAGAGACCAAAGATTTCCAGCACATCCACCTGACAGAGGACAAGGTGCATAGAAGGAAAGCAGGAGAGGTAATGAGACTGTTTGCTGGTAGAGAAGGATATTGTAGCCTACATACAGTTATAGCCATAAGAATTTATTCCATGAGACATTCAATATAAACACTGTCCACAACCAAGCCTGCCCTCACTGACAAAATGACTTTCCAGTATCTCACTAAATTTGTTGTTGCCCTTTAAGTCCTTATTAAAAAAAAAAAAAAATTAAAAATCACCCCAAGAAACAATGTTATTACATACTCTATTGTGCCACATTGTGATCCCAACGCTGACAACAAGACAGGGTGCCAATAATTCCAGGCTGAAACTTTCCATAATTTTACCTTAGCAGCACCATGCTTTTTTCAAATAGCTCGTGGAAAGTGCTGGTACTCTAAGCACATTTAACACAATCCAGTTTCCAAATAACAACTAAAAATGAACATATACTGACATTTTCATTACATGAGTAATCTACAACAGAAGCTGCAGGTTATACATAAAATACATGCAGAACTAGATACTACTATTGATAAGTATTACTTAGTAATAATTAATTTGATGGGTTCATGATTCGGGAGGTCTTAAGAGGGCAAAGGGGGCAGCCTGAATCTAGTAAGTGTTTTTAATCAAATGAGTCAATCACATTTGAATACTGTTCTTTGGAAGCTCTCAAAACTCCCTTTCAAATATGTTCTCCATTAATTATCCACACTTCCCTCAGCACTCCACCCCACTCATATCCTTCCTGACCTGGGTGACTTAAAAATAACCTTGAATCAAGAAAAAACATCAGGAAATATAAATGGAAATGGCAGCTGATCAACCCTTAATAAAAGGTACATGGTATTAAAGCAGATCAGGCACCTGGTCCCACTTGATATATTTAGAAAAGTCTACTGAAGTCACTTAGATTAAATAATCCACCGCTGTGAAATTACATCAGGTAAAGGACAGACATTTAATTCATGTCTTTGATGTAAGAAACACCATTTATATATTTTACGAAAGTAAGTGGAGTAGGAATAAACAAATCTTCACAATGCTGGCCTGTGCTAGGGGGTGTCCCAGCTTTATACGTGATGCACCTTCAGTACCAGGTAGGGATTCCCCAAATATACCCCAGGGGGAAGAGATTAAATAAAAAGCCACCTGAGTGAACAGCAGGGACAAGGAAAGAGTGAGGGAAAAATAGGAAAGAAAATGGGTAAGGAAGTGACACACACTGGAGCCAAGGTGAGACCCGGCAGTGTCTGGACGTCGCGAAGCTGAACAACCACGTCCCCCTCTGTGCTTCCACCTCTGCAATAACCCAGCCCAAAGAATTTATTTTACATTCCCCAGGGCAGCAGAACTTGGTATTTTTTAAAAATATTGTTACTGCTCAGCACAAGGAGAATACAAAAGGCAGAAAACCACTGAATTACGGATATATTCCAAGTAACTCAAGACAAGGAAAAAAGGCTTCAGCTTGAGTTAGCAGCAGTTATATCACATTCTGTTCATTAGTGCATAAAAGTTTAAAGTTAAGTTTATTCTAGTTGCACAATTTTTTCCTGCTACAGTTTAAACGTGAGCCAAGCCAGAATGACTACTTCAAATTCAAATCAGATGGGAAGCGATTAAAAAAGAAAACAACCTCTTTTACTCTCCTAGCAAAAAAAAAAAAAAAAAAAAAAAAAAAAAGAAGTGAAACAGAAAATACATGCCACATACATGGTGCACTAACATGTGCATTAAAGAAAAGAAAGCATGGTCAAAGCACAGAAAGACAGAAAGTTTTCATCTTTTTATTTTGTAATAAACTCATAAGAATTCTGAATTTTTTGGTTATGGTTCTGAGCCAATAGTAAATTTCTTCCAGAAAGAAGATGAGACTGATCGCTGTACAGCAACTTGAAACAATGTCCTGGCATATATATTTCTTTTCACACGTGATTCCACTTCCTGACAGCAAGCACAGAGGAAAATTTAAAAAAAGCAGAGTGGGAAGCCTTGCTGGTTTTCCTTACCAAAAAAAAAAAAAAAAAAAAAAAAAAATTCCTACTATCTGGGCCAGCAGTCCCATCTTAGAACTAAATGTCCTGGGTGAAGGTTCAATATCATCTTTCACTGTCCTGGTCATTCAGAGAGTTTTAATCCACATCCCTGCTGGAGGCTATCACGCTGCTCAGGCGTGATTTTCCCTTTGTGGATCCCACTGACCACTCCAAGTCCCCCACTCTTACCCCCATGTCTGTGGAAATGCATCCCAGGAGGATTTTCCTCATCACCTTCCCAGGGACTGCAGTGAGACTGATGGTCCTGCCCTGTCCTGCCCATCCCTGGAGATGTGAGGGATGACATCTGGGAGATATCTGCCCTCTCCCAGTCCTCAGGAACCTCTCTCCCAGACACTGGGACCACTCCACACTTGTCAAGGCTCGCTCAAGCAAAAAGTCTGGGTGCCACTGGGCTGCACTAGGAAATCATTGAAGAATATGGATGGATTCAAAGTCAAACAGGTTCGTGTTCCTGAGTCACTCAAGAATTTAAAAAAATCTGATTTTTTTTGTATTACACCACGGTAACCTAGAGAAAAAAAAAAATTGTCTGTTTTTACTGCATGTAGCTGTCAAACGCTGACATTATTGTAAGGTGGGAAAGTATAAATATCAAAACTTGTTAGCAAAGATGAAAAACACAATTCAAAAAGATGAGGTGCCTTACACTGCTCAGAATAAGAGGACTTGGTTGCTTACACTTCTCCACCCACATTAAAAACAGCAGCAGAAAGTCAGAATTTCTTTCTGGAGAGCAAGAAATGCTCACAGCAAGAAATAAAAGTGTGGTTGCCCTGGAAGCTGCTGAAGGAGCTGCACCAGCAGGACACAAAGAGTTGGAGAATCCATGGGAAAGGACACAAATGATGGACAAAGCCCTGCACAGGTTCTTGTTCTGCTCCTGCTCACAGCTGGAGCCCCTTTCTGTCCTGCTCCTGGTGAGAACAGCACAGAGACTGACCCAGAGCTCCCAGCACTGCACACGGGGCAGCCTGGAAGCACCACATTCACCTTTGTGGGGCAGAAACCAGGCCAGGAACATGCACCAAAAGCAGTTTGAAATGTGCATGAAGCAAAACAAACGCTGGAGGGAAAAGGTCAAAGAGGGGGACACCACAAAGAGGGAGCAAATGTGTCAACAAACACTTGACATTACCCTGGCGAGGAATGTCAATTATTAAAAAAGTCATACGTTCACCCTTCTAATGCAAGTGGTATCAAGGGGACCTGCTACAATTACAAATAACTTACTCACAAAATAAGTAGTAGGAATAAAAACTCTTACAAATTGCAGCCAACTGCATCGAACCCCAGCTGCCTGAAACAATGTGGAAGAACTGAGATCAGCAGGACCAGGGAGAGCCTCTTGCCTGGAAGGACAAACCTGCAAGGTGCACCCAACAGGTCCCAGAGGAAAATGAAGCCACGAACTGGAGGAGGAACAGCCCAGACACTGGACAGGGGACCTGGCACTCCTCAGGTGTTGCTGTGTGCAGAAACTTGCAGGTGACACCTCGGGGGAGCCACTCCTGTGTCACCCACAGCTGAGCACCGGGAAGGCTGCAGGGATAAACAAACATCCCCGTGCAGGTGGTGCCACCCACATGCCAGCAGATGGGATGGAATTCCACATTTCAGGCTGGTTTGCAGAAGTTACAGCAGAGACAGGAAACTGATTCACCAGGAGGCCACGGGGTGAGAGGGGCTCACGAGGCAAGTAACTCAGGACACAGATAGCCCAGCTAAGCTTCCTTCTGCTCTGGATCACCCAGGTAATGAACACACGTCAGATATACACTCAAACACCCTCAGAAAAGGTGAAAGTAAATGGAAAAAATCAAAGACACTTTTGCAGAAAGTCAATGATCTTTAGGAAAACCTGTTTGAAGCAGTGCTGAGAAGACACTTTACTTTTCCCCCCTTCCTTTTCATGGGAGGTAAATATATCTATTTGTTTCACACAGAACCACCTGGCATCCCTCTCAGTTTGTCAGGCTGATGGCTTTTTGGTTACTAAAAACAGGGGCCAGACAAAGTTAAGAGAATAAAAAGCAGTTACATTTATTGAAAAGCCTTCAGGTACATTTTGGGCAGACAAACTCCCCCAAGGGCTGCACCCAAAATGAACAACAGGTCATGAGTTTTCATAATTTTGTAAGCTTGGTCCATTTGCACATTGGGTGTTAATCCTCCAATTACAGCTTCAGCTAATGAAGTCATTTAGCCCAAGTTTCTCTCCCCAGCTGACTTTTGTTTGCATTTCTGGGCCCTTAGGCAGTGAGGTGTCCTTGATTGCCAGGCCTGGACAGGAATTGCTGTGTCTGCCCAAAATGGGGAAGCAGCAGCTGACACTGAATGTGGAGTTTAGAGTTATTCACTAAAGAACTGCAGGATCACAAAATCATTAAAAAATATAAAAGTTAATATCCTAAGGCATCGAGGTGTCTCAGAGTGGCCGCCGTGCCTCACTCCCTTCGCTGGCCCAAAGCCACAGGGATGCAGAGCAGCACCCAGGCAAGACCCTGTGTCTGTAAACACCTCCAGCATCATCCAGGGGTGCAGACAGCTCTGGGCAGGGTGACCCTGCTGACAGCAGAGCTCTCCCAGGTGTGAGAAATAGCTACACATTTTTAATAAATTTAGAAAGGTTTATTAAACCCTATCAAAAACACAACAGAAGACTGAAGAGAGAAAATACCACAGCGCCGGGAGCAGAGGATTTTTCCCACCATGTGCTCCCCCCACAATGGGGGTTTCGCCTTTTAACCCTTCGGCCCCTCCCAAAGTTCTGTCCACCGACTCCTCCTTTGCTGCCCAGGGGTGGAGATCCCTTCCTTAAATCTTAATTGGAGATCATCTGTTGCCACCGTAACGAGCCAACCCTCCCAGATGTCCCAAACCCAGGCCAGCCCCTGATAACACAAGGGGGTTAAAACATAGCTATAAATCTATACAACTTTTCTTAAAGTAGAGATGATATTTGCCTGTTAATTTCTTCTGTATAGATGATATTTGCCTGTTAATTGTGAGAGTCAGTCATGGCATCACTCATCCATCACAGGTCACTGCACCCGGGCTGGAAGCGCTGCACACCAGCGAGCCCGGGCTGCCCTGGGGCCAGCAGGTGATGCTCCCGTGGGTCAAAAACTCCACTTCTCAAAAGCTTTTGTTTGTCAGTTTCATGTTCAGTTTGGGGGTTTTAGTGGGTTGTTTCTTTGGTTTTGTTTTTGGGGTTCCTTTCTTTGCATTCGGTTGCAAAGGCAGGTACAGGAGCGCTGTCTTTGAGGCTGCCTGGTGCAGCGTGCATTCAAGTCCCAGGTGTGCAAACACAGTGACTGCAGCCCTTTTTGGGAGCTTTCTCCTCTCAGAAGACCCTGCCCCAGCCACCACACGCAGGTGAGACCTGTTCTGATGCACATCTCCTGTGCACTGATCAGCAGAGTTCAGAAATTCTCACACCATGTCCTGTGACTCCTGTCATCACATCATTCATCGCTCCCCTACAATTAATGCATTTATTTTCACAACAGCCAGTGGGGTAAGAAGGAATTGCTGCAACAATGGTCAGCACATACCCCAGCAGGTCTGATGCAACTCAGCTTGGATGCCTGGTGAGATACAGCCATTGATCTTTGGTGTTCAAGCGGCACTTTTATATTTCAGCCACTCCGTTCACAGGGATTGGTTCTGCCTCACAGCATGCCTCCCTCCTGAGCCAAGCTGGGTCCCCAAAACAGGCATTAATTGCCATTATTAATCACAACCACAATTCCTTCCTGCGTACTTTACATGAAAGGAGGCCCTGCTGTTTTCTCTCAGCCATCATGTACGTGTTGGGCCAAGAAAGCGCAACTGCAAGACCTCAGTGACACAAAATCAACGTAAAAATCGGGAAAAATCTCACACACAGGGCTCAGTTCCACTCCAGGAGCCCTCCCTCGCCCGCTGCTCCTGCCCAAGCTCTCAGAACAGGACACAATGCTTCAGAAGTCAAATGCAATTGATTATCAACTGGTGATCAGCTCCTGCATGGATCACCCCAGGGCCATCAGCACTGCTGTTCCCTTCACCTGCACACAAAACACCTGCAAGACAGAGCTGGTACTGCACAGGTGTCCCTGCTGGAGCCCTCCACTCCTCCCTCACTTCTTTTCCACCGTTCTCTCAAGAGACCTTTGCAGTTGGCCTACACAATTTTAGTTCTCCCCAGCAGATTTATTAGGAGGAAGCATTTTTAATAGTTCACTGAAATTGTTCTGTGAGCACCAAATTGAAGAGAACATGACTAGTGCAAAAGAAGGTTGCAATTTTCTTGTCATGCCTGATCCCCCATGAATGCACAGGGTTAAAAATAAATTCTGACTCCATTCTGGAGGGCATCAGAGACATCCTGTCAAAGGTGTTGAACATGATCCCCACAATTCCAGAGAAGAATATTAAAAAAACAACCTGCGCAAGGCAGAGGAGGTGAAGAGAAATCAGAAAGGAACAGAAACTGTGGTCACCTGCAGCCATCCTAAATTTCCAACAGGTGAGGACCCAGCATAGTCCTGAGACATCAGAGTGTTATGAATGACAAATATAGTTATTTGCTTTCACATTTATGTATTGCCTTTTGCAAGTTGTAACTGATCACAAATATTCTGACATAGTACTATTTGTAATTCCTGTTAACTGCTTTTTGGTGTATATATATAAATCAAGGTAAATTAAGATAAATATATGTGATCTGCCAGCTTATATATACATATATATGTATGTATATGTGCATATGTACATACATATAATATGTATAGCTTATAGAAATAGTAGTGTGATAAATATGTATTATATCTTAGGCCTTAGCATAATATTAAAACAGACACTATGTAATGGTAAAATGCTTTTATTTGTGTAAGTAACTCAAACAATAGTGTGAAATAGCTATGTTGTTTCTCACATTTATGTAGACTACATTATCTGAATGATGAGATTACAGTGACAAAAACCAGGACACCAAGGGAAAAATTTACTACCCACCCTCCAGTTATCAAGCAGTGTCAAAACAACAGAATGGAGCCTCAAGAAGGAATGAAATATATTGATTTAATCTACAGGATGGCATGCAGACCAGTCAAAGGTTAAAACCAAGCAAAAGAAATTCCTGGAACATCTAAACTCACTGAAATGTTTGAATATGCATAACTCTCATTAATATGCATTTAACCACTGTAATGAGAAGTACATGGGGAAATTGTTTTAAGCTAATGGTGTGCTTCTGGCATTTTGGCAAGGCACCCCACTACTGGATACTGTCCCTTTTATACCCTACTAAACTTTCATTAAAAATTTTTTGAGTAGCAAAACTCATTTTTCACAAGAGAGGAAACACCAGTAGTGTGGTGTGGTTCAGGATCCAACACGGGGAATGTCAGAACAGAGGCAAACACCCGGTTTGGGATGGGGTGGCAAATTCCTCAGAACTGGCCCCACTGTCCAGGACTTCCCTGGATCCAGCTCAGGTGGGGCTCCCAAAATCCTGCCAGCAGCACCTGTCCTGCACTCTCCTGTTCCCCCCACCTCTGCACAGGTACAGACATCTAGAGACAGCCAGAAATTTACTCACAGAATGTCCGATAGAGGCACAGCATCTTAAAAATGCAGCATAATGAACTAAATGCAATGAATTAAAGCAATTCAGTGAGCTTGCTGAGCTTGAATGACTGCAAAGGGCACGGTGCAGTGCAGTGGAAATCTTGCAGTAATTCAAGAACTTGAATCACACCAGTTCAAGCCTGCAGAATAATTAATCAGATCATTTCTGTTGCTCAGACATTATATCACACTCAAAAATCTCAGAAGGCAAAAAATGGACAAAAGTCACAGTTCCACAGCACCATGAGCAAAAAGGAGAGAATATAAT